>NC_092781.1:2388292-2739889 GCF_047496795.1 Chiloscyllium punctatum
CCCAAACCATGTGCAACAATCTTGAGGTTCTAAATGGTCTCCTCTGTTTCGGAACACGAGAGTAATTCTCCTCCAACTGCTGCTGTCCAGTAGATTTGAGGGAATGAATGGAACAGAGCAACGTAGGACTGATGATCAAGACTGGGCCTTCAATCGCCGACATTAACTTTCGACCTGATCTGGTTGTCGTCTCAGCATCACTTTCATGTCGATATCTCATTACATGTACTTACTTCTCTATCAAATGCTACTTCACTCAGCTTTACCTAAATGAGAACAGAATTGCGCCATTAAATTGTGGTGAAGAGAGTAGCCAATAGAAAGGCCCCTTTAGCTTTTCTACTCATGCATCTCAGAGATTCCTGGAGTCACAGAACACGGAACCAGATCCTTCAGTTTAACTTGTCTACATTGACCAAACATCCCATTCTGTTCTCGTCTCATTTGTCAGCATGTCTCCCATGTCCAACTAAATCCCTCATATTCATGTAACCATCCAAATGTCTTTTAAATGTTTAATTCTACGAAACTCCACCATTTCTTTTGACAGCTTACTGTGAACACGCACCACCCTATGCGTGAACAATCTTTTGCTCAGGTCATTTCTAAACTTTATCGTCTCACCTTAAAACTATGCCATCGAGTTAAGCGCTCAACTGTGCTGAGGAAAAAAAATACCTTGCTTATTCGCACTCTTTATGCCCCTCATGATTTTATGAACTTCTATCCATTCGCCCCCCAGCCTCCGTAATTCCGCGGGAAAGCCTCAAAAAATTAATCTTCTCTCATACCTCTTGAAACCATTCGATATTCTTGTGAATCTTCTCCGCACCCTCTCATGTTTTACCACGTACTTCTTTCAGCAGAACCAACCTAGTTTTTGGTTACATTCTCAAAGTGGTCTCACCAAGGTCTTGTACAGCTGCGATGTTATCTCCCAACGTCTGTGTTCAACGCTTTGACCAATGACAGCAAGAATGCCAAATGTGTTCATCACCACCCTGTCTAACTGAGACACAACTTTCAAGGAAACATGCACCTACGACGTTAAGTCACTTTGTTCAGCAATATTCCACAGGTCCAAACCATTAACTGTATAATGCTTGTCAGCTTTACGTTCCCAAAATGTGTTTAAATTAAACTCCATCTGCTTTTCCCTGGTCCACTAACCTATCTGATCAAGGACCAGTTATACTCGGAGATTATATTCACTCTCCACGACACCATATTGACCTCCAACACGCCCCTGGTTACAGGCCTCGAGAATGAAAAACAAACCTCTACCACCACTCCGAAGTTTAATTTAAAGCCAGTTTTGTATTCAATTGGCAATGTACCCTGGAATCCATGTGACCTAACCTCACTAATGTGCCTACCAATCTTGTCGAAATGTTTCCTGAAGTTGATGCTGACAGTGTCTACCATAATGCATTCATCCAAATTCTTTGTTACCTCTTCAATAAACTCAATTTAGTGAGACATGATTTGACATGCGCAAAGCCACATTTATTATCCTTAAGCAGTGCTTGTCCTTCCAAATATCTGTAAGTTACTTCGCCAGTGTTATTCTCCCATTCAGGAGAAATATCCATCAGGTTTTCACTGGCAATGTTATTTTCAAGACATTAAATAATCATTAGACGATCTCTCATTATCAGGTCTATACTTAATAAACTAAGGCCTTCAACCCCGAGTGTGTAAAGGGAAACATCTTAGAAAAATTTCGAAAGCACTTGTGTTTGTTTTGTCAGTTTCAGGCATCGCAAGTACACACATTACAACCGCTGCTTTCTCTTAACTGCCCTTTACAGACGCAGAAAAAGAAAACTTTAAGATCATATCAGAGACACTTTGCAAGAAATAACATTATTCCATTTCCCGAGTCTTCAGAATAACCCGATGTTACTCATGTACCAGGATGCACAAATTGCTCTGTAAAACACCGAGTTAGATTATAGAACATTACAGTGCAGTAGAGGACTTCCATAGCTGTACTACTTGAGATTAGATTACATTACAGTGTGGAAACAGGCCCTTCAGCCCAACAAGTCCACACCGACCCGCCAAAGCGCAACCCACCCATACCCCTACATATATCCCTCACCTAACACTGGGCAATTCAGCATGGCCAATTCACCTGACCTGCACGACTTTGTGACTGTGGGAGAAAACCGGAGCACCCGGAGGAAACCCACGCAGATACGGGGAAAACGTGCAAACTCCACACAGTCAGTCGCCTGAAGCGGGAATTGAACCCAGGTCTCCGGCGCTGTGAGGCCGCAGTGCTAACCATTTTAACTTTCTCACTACTGTGGAGTGCTCTGTATTGTCTCTCTTAAAATCGATATAGTTTTCTTCCCACTAATCCCACATATCATTATGTTATTCATTTCCTTGTTCACGCAGTGCCCAATTCACACAATGTGGTGAAGGGCAGTTGGAAAGCAAAGGACTGGGAATCATCAAAATACCAACCGAGGACAACGAAGAAAGAAATAAGAAGGAAGAAGATTACATGTACGGGTAAATTAGCCGTTAATATTCAAAAAGATTTGAGAATTTATTTAGATATATAGTAGTGAGAAAGTTAAAATGAAAGCATTAAAACAACAGACACGGTGCAGATTAAGGAGTCTGGGATGACGGGTGAATGGGACAGTGCCGGTCAGTGAGTCCAGGATTGATGGTTAAATGGAGCAGTTTGGGTGAGTGAATATGGGGATGGTGGGTGAAGGGGCTAGTGTCGACCACTTTAGATATATAAAGGACAAAACCAGAGGGATAAGTAGGCATTGGGCAGCAGGAAAACTTTGCTGGAGAAGGAGAAATCGAGAACAGAGAAATGACTGAGGAACTGGATGAGCAATGTGCGTCACTTTTCACGGCCGGATACACGTGTTATACCCCCAAAAAATCAAGTGAGTCACAAGGCAGGGATGCGTATAGTGGTCATCACCAAGGAGAAGGTGCTGAAAAGACTGAAAAGTCTGGAAGTGAATAAACCACGTCGACCAGATGGGGTACACTTGAGAGTTCTGAAGGAGACAGCATTCGAGACAATGCTGGTTATGTTAGTGTTCTTTCAGGAAGGATCCGATAGGACTGGAAAATTGATTATGTTGTGCACCATCTATCAGGGAAATTGATGTGGCCCCGGAGAGGGTCCAGAGGAGGTTCACGAGGATAATCCAAAGAATGAAATGCTTAATATATGAGGACTTTTTAAGGTTTCTGGGTATACTCAATGGAGTTTAGAAGGGTGAGGGGATCTAATTGGAATTTTGCAAATAAGAATGGATTGAATAGAGTGGACGTTATCAAGATATTTCCATTGTGAAAAGATACAAGGACCCTAGAACACAGCCTTCGGGAAAAGAGAAGACCCTTTAGAACAGAGATAAGGAGGAACTTCTTTAGCCTGAGAGTGCTGAATCAGCGAAACCGATTGCCACAGAAGGATGTGGATGTCAGGTCATTGACGATATTTAAGACGGCGATAGATCAGCCATTGATTGCAAAGGGGAGCAAAGGCTACGGGGAGAAAGCAGGAAAATGGGTTTTTAAAACCTATCAGCCATGATTGAACGGTGGAGCACATTCGATGGGCAAAACCGCCTAATTTGTATTCCTAACCCTTAGGGTAACCCTTATGGAATATTGTTGTCTTTTTCGGTTTTGATAGTGAGTATGGTATCCTCTGGTTTTCTCCCTGTCCATGAATTTGGGCTCTGCAGAGTAGTTACAAATTTCTGAAAGGATGATCTTACGTTTCTTGTGTTGTAATTCCTTTCTGAGTCTGTCGCTTTATGGTGTTCCATGAGTCACAGATTGTTTGAGCAGATTTGACTCACGTTTTTTAAACTTTACTGCGTTTTTCCATTGAAGCTCTGTGTGAGACGCTGTTACCGCTATCATGAGATTTGGAATCCCATTGAAGCATTGTGCAAATACTGGCGTCGAAACAACAGCATTTGACTGATTTGTTGATTTTTGTGGGAGGTGGTTACGTTACACCGATGTTTCATCGCGTTTTGAAGGTATCTACTCTGCTCGCTGAAGTGATGATCTGGTTTTGTTTAATAAAATCAATCAAGGTAAGGGTCGAATCACTTCATATCGATTGTTGGAAACATTCTTTCTCCCCTTAGTAAGGTAGCAATTGCTCGACACATAATAATTCCTAAATATTGTGAAACAGATTAAACAAGGTGCTGTGAAAGAGAAACGATTTTTTGAAACATTGGCTTGGATTTTTCTGAGGATCAGAGATGTCGACCTGATAAATGGGAACTGTTGGATGTTGTTTATTTGAATTTACAATACTTATTGGTCAAAAGTTCCAATAATTTTTTATTGCACGAAATGGGAGCTGTTAGTTTAGGAAGTCATACATGAGGATGAGTTAAGAAAGGGATCACAAACAGATGAAAAATTTACAGTAAATGGATCGTATTTCAGGTTGGAATAACGCAATTAATGGAGTACCAAATTAATATAGCTGGGATCCTCAAATATTTATGAGCTATAAGAATAACAGGCACGGGGCAGAATGCAATCTATCCTTATAAGCCTATAATGGTAAAAATGGTCAGTTATATAGTGATTAGTTAAGACATAAACTCTCATGAAATATAGATGGATTGTATGAGGGAGCACATACGTTTTTGATGGGGTTCATTGTCGCAAAAGGCTCATTTATTCGGAGGAATCAACATTGATGTTTCTACGTTAAATGATGAGACTTCCAGGAACTCAAAATTTTAGCGTCCAGATGCAGCAAGTAATTCAGATCGAAAAAAGGAGTTTTGGCAATTATTGAGAGGGGGCTGAAATTTTTAAATGTAAAGCTTGTTATACCTATAGTGGTTTTGCTGTGACTATACCTGGAATACTACAAACAATTTTGATCATATACTTTGGAGACGATATTGCCAGCATTGGAAGCTGCTAATAGAACTTTGCGAAGTTGAGACCCTGCAAGAAGATTTCAACTCTTTATGAGTTTCAGATGAGATCTTCCAACCTTAGGTGATCGTGTTGATTGTGTTCATTCGGAGAGGGATTGAATTCAAGAGCAGTGAGTTGATTTTGCAGTTGTACAGGACCTTGGTAAGGTCACATTTGGAGTACTGCATGCAGTTCCGGTCGCCTCACTTTAGGAAAGATGTGGAAGCTTTGGAGAGAGTGCAGTGGAGATTTACCAGGATGTTGCCTGGAATGGAGAATAGGTCGTACGAGGATAGGTTGAGAGTGCTAGGCCTTTTCTCATTGGAACGGCGAAGGATGAGGGGTGACTTAATAGCGATTTATAAGATGATCAGGGGAATAGATTGAGTAGACATTCAGAGACTTTTTCCCCGGGTACAACAGAGTGTTACAAGGGGATATAAATTTAAGGTGAAGGGTGGAAGGAGATGTCAGGGGTAGGTTCTTTACCCAGAGAGTGGTGGGGACATGGAATGCGCTGCCTGTGGGAGTGGCAGAGTCAGAATCATTGGTGACCTTTAAGCAGCAATTGGATAAGTATATGGATAGGTGCTTAAGCTAAGACAAATGTTCTGCACAACATCGTGGGCCGAAGGGCCTGTTCTATGCTGTATTGTTCGATGTTCTATCTTCTATTCAAATTCATGATTGAGTGGGGCATTGAAAGGGTTATATTGAGAAGACAATTCCTCTCGTGTTTGAATCTGGGACCAGGGGCACATAGATAAATAATTAAGGACCACGAATTGAAAACTAAAATGTGAAGGCAATTCTTCTCATAAACGTTAATGATTGTGTGGAATTCAGTAACACAGAGAGTTGCGAAGGCTAGATTTCTCGAAGTACTTAAAGAGGAGATGGATAGAATTTTGAAACTTTGGTAATGAAGACCTGACACTAAAGAGAAGCTGAGGTCTGTTAAATTGACTGTTGGTAGAAGGCTGAGGGGCTGAGTGTTCTCCTACTATTACCTGAATTCCTCATCCGTCCTTGCTCCAGATGTTTTTCCACCTATATCCTCCTCCAGCAGTGCCAAACTACGCCGGAAGGCGCTACTTGAAGCGTCGTGTTCCATTCAACAATGTGGAAGGCGTTATGCAAAAGCAAGTTATTGTTGCTCATGGAAAGGCATTGAAATTATCATTCAAAGACTTAGAAGTTTACCTTATCCCCGGTAGGGTTCCTCAAACCTAGTTCAGTCTGAACTTCCCCCTTACACTCTGTTTCAATCGTGAAAATACATGCACACTGCACAATAATATTCCAGACATTGATTTGTCTAATAATAAGCTGTTTTACTGCCAGATAGCCTTGCAGTTGCTCTATCCCATACCTGAGTCAGTGATCACTCAGTTCGCTAAGTTTCTGTCTCGCATACTTTTTTTTATTTATTGCATATAAAGTAGAACACAGACATGGACGAACTGTTTCCCCTCAATCTGTTCAATTCTTTACATTCCACATGATCATCCTCCCACCCACTTCGTCTACAAATATCTATATTTTCTATTCATTTCTCCTTCAGATACTGACAAATCTTTCCTCTCAAATGAATGGGGTCATGACAGCACAAAAAAAGGCTTTTAGGCCAATTGTGTTCGTTCCGACTATGCCCACATGAAATCTGCCCGTTCTGATCACGCAATAACAAGCTACTCATTCTGCCCTCGCTCTTATTATTAGTCTTCAACTGTCTTTATTAATAACACCATTTATTAATAATCCTTGCTCCCCCACAAGTGAATAGCACCTTCACTACATCTACGGAGCAAATGCCCTTGTTAATTTTACAATAAAGTAATCGTTCATTTCTCCGGTTTCTTGTTCCGGTTTCTTGTGCCTCGAAGT
Source organism: Chiloscyllium punctatum (assembly GCF_047496795.1). Taxonomy (NCBI): domain Eukaryota; kingdom Metazoa; phylum Chordata; class Chondrichthyes; order Orectolobiformes; family Hemiscylliidae; genus Chiloscyllium; species Chiloscyllium punctatum. The sequence goes on from NC_092781.1 coordinate 2,395,127, forward strand.
GTTCAATTATTTGTGGAAATTTAGGAGCTCTTATTTTTTGCTGTCATATTTTACAATCTTCTTTGCAATCCCTGTTAGTCCTTATTTTCAATCTACAGACCAGACCAATGCACATCGCTCCCACATCCGGTCTGATCATTGGAAGTGATTGAACAACCTGCCGTGCAGTAACAGCTGGGAGCCTAATCGGAAGATTCCATCCTCCTTTTGTTTTCCTTGTACAATTACCTGTAAATCTCTCTAACTTCAATGATGTTGACAATACGCAGGATTTTGGGTCTGGATCACTTGGAGATGCCGAAGTTCAGATGAGATTTGATGGAGGTGCTCAAAATCGAGAAGGGGCTGTTCAACGTAGAGAGAGAGAAACGGTTTGGAGTTGATGGAAGAATCGAGAACAAAAAAAAACACAGATGTAAAATAATTGTCAAAAGAAGCAATAGAAACACAAGGAAATATGTTATCTTTGAACGAGCGGTTACGGTCTGAAATGCTCTGCTGAAAAATGTAATGGAAGGTGTTTCATTCCAGTAAGCAAGAATTATTGTCTGAAAATCAGGAATGTGCATGGTTATTGGGAATGGCAAAAAGTGAATTGCTGATTAACAGCGTCAGAAGAGAAACGATGGGATTAATGGCCATCTTATGGGATGTAACAATATGTGTCATGTAAAATAGGAAGAGAATTGACTACATGAAGGAATTGAGATCAGAGAAAGTTACATTCTGTCTGGAGTTGTGCGTGCGGTTTGGTGGAAAAGACGAGTGTCAACATCATTGCTTAATTTCGGGGCTTTGTCAGTAGATTTTCCTGATACTGCAAACTGCACACGAACGACTCCTGCTGCCGCTTTCCTGTACTTTGGAATTTTGCTTCCAGGAAATGATCTGATAATTTGCTCTGTTCTGTTGACAAGAAGAAGTGATGCTTGAGAAACATAAAATGGAAAACTGACTTCGAATGCATCCCTTTCCAGGCCTACAAGCGATGCCTCACGAAACTGTACAACTATAACTTTATGAAAGAAATAAGATGGATAGGAGCCTTGATAGTCGACATGTGGAAAGAGATTCATTTTCTGTGGGATTCTAAAATCAGATGGCGGATTCTCCGATTATGCTGTCGTACATTTAAGGCAAAGCAGCGTGGACCTTTCTTTTCCTATCAGATAGTAGTGAATCTGTTTAGGGGCTTGAATCTGTCAGTGGGATAAATCGATCGTATTAAAACAGACGGATTCCAGCAACATGCCTTCAATTTCTTGCTTGCTGAGATTTCCATGGGGGATTCTACATCTCATCCACTCGCCTTGCCAGATACAGGGTGATCCTCAGTTTATGCCACAAGTCATCTCTCTAATGAAAGAACGTCCCGAAAATCCCACAGGATTGACATAACTTTTAATGATTTAACTCCACAGTGGCCAGTATGTCTTCAAAAACTCACTGTTTCTTTACGCGTGGAGCGTCCTTGACACTAATCTAACTCTCTCAGAGCTGCCTCTCAGAGCGAACCACTGATTTTCTTGTTCATGTCGGTCAGCAAAGGCTTCCTAAATGGCCAGGATTTCCAGCCTAAATCTGCGAACTCTCACACTGAGTTCCAGCCCGCTGACGGTATTCCAATTACTAAATTTATCTTTCGTGATTCTGTGGAATTGCACATCACAGTGTGTTTATGTGGCTGGTCTTTAGATACATTAAAGGCAGGGATAGGACATTTTTGTTCAGTAATAAAATCAATGGAACAAGAAAGGAAAGGCTAATTGAGAGTTATCAGCTTTATGGTAGAATGGCCTACATCTTCTACTTTGTCTGATGGTCTTATCACAGGCAACATCCTGGTGAATCTCCTCTGCATTTCTTTCAGTGAATCACATCCTTCTTATGGCGTGATTGCCAGAACTGAACACAGTATTCCAATTGTGACTTAACCAACGTTCTGAACAGCTCAACGTAACCTCCCCGCTTTTAAAAATTAATTTCTTGAGTAATAAAGCATCCTTTACGCGTATTACATTATGTTAAGCAACTTGCCTGTCACTTTTAGCGATTTAACTTTCTGCTGCGTCTCCGCCTCGACCGCATAATATATCCCTCCACTAATCTTTGTGTCATATGCAAGCTTAGCAACAATTCCCGCAATGACTTCGTCCAGATCATTGATATACAACGTGAAAAGTTGTGACTCCAGCACTCACCCCTCAGTGCTCAGATAGTCAATGGCTGCCATTTTGAAAAATACCCCTGTATTCCAAATCTTGGCCTCCTCCCACACAGCAAATCCTCTGTGCATTCCTTCAGCATGGGCACTTATCTTAGTCAGCCAACTCCTTCAGTGCCACCTTATCAAAAGCGTTCTGGAAATCCAAATGGATCACAGCCACTAGCTTACCTTTGTCTACTCCATCAACGAATTCTAACAGAATTATCAGGCATGACCTCTGAATTTCGAAGTCGTGCTGACTTAGCCCTGTTTTACCATGCACTTCAAAGTACTCTGTAATATCGTCGTGAGTGATGGAGGAAATATCTAACCGTCGAAAGCAGCCTATAGTTTCCTGTCTTCAAACTGCCAGCCACCGTAAACAGCTTGGTACATCAGTCAATACCTCTGTTCTGTCTCTCTCAAATTAGAGTGGGTTTTATTCCGAGGCTGTATTTCTGCTGTGTGTCCCGAATTAATGCCAGAAACCCCTGCCATTGCTACTCGCCATACTCCCTGATATGTTTCATTTTCTGCTCTGTCATTTACACTGTCATATATTTGTCGCTACATTTAGTTAACATAAAATTTACTCTGATTTTAGATTCACGTTCTCAAACTGCAGGGTAACAACGATCAGTGTCTTCTAGAGGCTACATCACTTGCAGATCCCTGAACAAGTCTCTGTCCTCATTCAAACCCCAAATCCAGAACTACCACATGCTGATGAAAAACAAAATCTCGTATACGTCACAAATTCTTTTTCTTTGAGATCTGTGACCAAGCTGTGTTTCCAAGTACAACTGCATATTGAAATCCACCATGATTTTTATAACATTGTCTTTCTGACAAGGCTTTTCCACTTCCAAGTGTATTTTCTCCCTCACATCCTGACTGCTGCTTGGAAGCCCGTATACAACTCCCAACGGGACAAGCTGTTTCACTTTGCAGTTCATTAAAAAAAAAAGCCTACTTGGATTCTCCGTCTTCTGACCATCATTCTCTTCATGTTAATAGGTTCATTTTCTGTTTATTCCTATTGGGTGTCGCTGCCCTCTCCGCCCATCTACTTGTCCTTCAATACGACATAATTCCTTGGATATTTATTTCCCAGCCCTGATTCCTTGGCAACTAAGTCTTTGTGAAACCCAGAATATTGACACTGCCAAATTAAATCTGGGGAAAAGCTCACTTATCTTGTTTCGTCTATTGCATGAGTTTCCGTCTAACACCTTCAGTGCTGCGTTAACTGTCTCCTTTCTCATACTTGCCCCTGATCTCCCGTACCTGAATTGAAATGACTGATTTGCTGCATACTGTCTTTCATTTTAATTGGTATGGAAATTTTGATAACCTCTCCTGAGAACTGTTTCCTTCACCAGTGACCACACTGTTCAACCTTTCTGCTTGGATCCTTGTCGCCAAGTGGTTCACGTCCGAATGGTCAAGTTCCTTCTTTGTTCAATACATATGCCAATTCCCGGGGAATGGAACTCTTGTTTCCACTACAGCGATTCGAACACTTCTTTCTAATTGTTGATATTCTCCCTACAGGAATACAATTTATTTTATAACAAGACCAGTAAGCATTAGATGTTATTGAACAATAAAATAAGGCGAGTCAAATCAATTAACAACATCTCCTAGTAAGTGAATTTTGAGAACTGAAAAACAAATGTAAGTTTTTGATTTTTCTAAAAAAAACCTTTCGAAATAACATTAGAGTTTAAATCTTATGGCATATATTCCTGAAAGAGGGTATCTCCGCGGATATTTGCTTGAAGAAAATCGGTTTAGACATGTTCGAGTTTTGCCTGGTCATGACAGGAATCCAGAGAGTTAAATGATTGGAAGATCCTGTAGCATGTAGTTCCGGACACCATCAGTTCAGAAACAAACTTATTTAATAATGCATTCGGTCTGTTAGTCTTAATGCCTCATGTTGGATTTTATTTGTGTACGTTTCTGAAGAAAAAAAAAACTCTCTTCCTCTTTATGTGCCTCATACTGGAGGACTGATATTTTCCTGAATCTGGGAATATGATTAAAACATTTTCTCGAACATTCTATATCCGACAATATACAAATAATTTTTTGATGAACATTCCATGCAGCATTCTATAGCTGACATTATTTGACAACGGCCAGACATCGGTGAGTTGAAAAACAAGAGATCCACAGGGAACAGATCCCGTTTTAGGAATAAGAAGGCACTGTTTTTAAGTCTGCTCAGGTATTTAAAGGAATGAATACGTTTTTGCTGCTTTTACTTTCTTTCACGGTAGAGGAACAACCACACTTTAGACTAAAAGACACAAATTTCCAAACCCTGCTTGTCGTCAAGGAACTGGGAGAGAGTCGTTCAGAACGGCAACGTTTTCACCATCCGTATTGAGTGAACGCACATGTGGGAATGTTCCAGAAAACATTTGTATTAATGGATGAGTACCTGTGTGTTTTGGGAGGGCTTTGTGTCTCATGCTTTACATCACATTTTTGTTAGAATCCAGAATTTCCCATATTTTAGTTCAGTTTCAATTACATCTGTAAGTTTCTGTATACAGTGAGAAACTTGCAAATCTTACTAAGTCCTCAACCAAACCGATAACTTTACATTCAGACTGGATTATAATTCGTTTGTTTTCCTTCCTCGCAGTTAATGTATTGACAATCTTTGTGCTGCTTTACAAAGACTGTGGACTGTCTCCATGTGTCATTCGTTACCTGGGGGCGATGTCAGTGGCGGATCTATTGGTCATTGTCCTCGACTTGATACTGAGACACATTCCCATTGTATTTCGGGAACGTTTTCATTTCCTGAAATCCATCCCCGTGTGTAATATCCACGCCGTCCTGATTTATGCAGCCACTGACTGTTCTGTCTGGTTCACCGTCACTTTCACCTTTGATCGGTTTGTGGCCATTTGTTGCCAGAAGCTGAAAAGGAAATATTGCAGTGAGAAAACGGCGGCTGTGGTTCTCGGAGCAGTGACTGTGCTGAGCTGTTTAAAGAACATATTATGGTATTTTATGCTCACAAATCGGTATAAACTGGACACCTTCCCTTGGTTTTGTGATGGAAGAAAGGCTGTTCTTTTCTCTCGGGTCTGGGCTACAATTGAGTCCCTCCACCACATTCTAACGCCGGGTCTCCCATTTCTCCTGATTCTGTTACTCAATATTTTCACCATCAGACACATATTAGTGACCAGCAGAGCCCGCAGCAGACTCCGAGCTCATACAAATAGGTACGCTCAGTCTGACACAGCAGTGCAAATTCGAAGAAAATCCATGATTTTAATGTTTGCGATTTCTGCCAATTTCTTCCTGTTATGGTCAATGTTAATGCTGTATTTTATATGGCAAAGGATGCGTTTTATTGGGTACACATTTATATTTCTACATAGCTTTGTGCGGGAATTGGGTTTCATGCTTCAGCTCCTCAGTTGCTGCACAAACACCACTATTTATGCAGTGACCCAGAGTAAGTTTAGGCAGCAGCTGAAGAATGTGCTGAAATACCTCTTGATCCAAATTCACCCATCAATCAGATTCACTCATTAATCAATCCATTCAGGATTTTCTCTTTTCAGTTCAATGTTCCTGAGACGAAACAACCTGTCGCTATGGTAACAGATTGAGGGTGTTACTGGTTTTCCAACCTTATCCCACAGATGGTTGCAAGGACACATTGAAATATCTCTCTTAACTCAGGGTCCAGTAAGAAAATAAGCCATTCGACTGACCACATCTGTAACTCAATTTGATAGCAATAAAATTTTCATTAAAAAGTGATGAGCAGTAGAGTGAACAACGCGTCTTTGTGTTGAAGACTCGGAAGTAGAGAGAGAAAGAGTGACACTTGGTCCCAAGGTCTGATTGGCAGGAAAGGAAAGGAAACCAGAGCCACGCTCCAGATTTCGGTTGAAGTTATGCATTTCTTGTTTTCACCTCTGTAGCACACACTCTGATCTGGCCTCAGCTTAATTCATCTTGTTCTGTCACCCTCCCCATCTCCGTCACACTCTCACATTCTCCCACTCTCTTTCCTCCTCCTCCCATTTATGCATCCTTCAGTTCAAATGTCATTCGGACAAAACTGCTTTGTGTCCCAAATGCATTTTTTGAAGAGTGAGACAATGGTGCAACCTGAGACATTCACAGGCTGGAATGCTTTCTCCCCCCAAAAAATCACCCACTTTCGTCGTGGCGGAGTGAGGCCACCAGAGGGCGGCAAGAGGTTGGGAGACACTCTAAGCCATTGATGTATCACTTTTCAAATAGCTCATTCATCAACCCAAACATCCCTCCAGTGATTTACATTGCAGCCAGTGATAGACTTACAGGTACAAACACACAGAGACCCACATGTGGAGACACACCAACACGGCGATTATATGACGTTAACCATAAGAGGGACAGAGAGAGGGAGAAATTGGGGAGGGGATTATGCACATTTAAATTGATTCACCCTAAAGGAACAGAGAGCCCACTGCCCAGAGTCACCGGCACAGAGACACACGCAGATACAGAAACACACACTAATACACACACTCAAATGCATTAGCTTATACTCACAACTACAAACACACAGAGGTGATTTGACAGGGATAGACTCACACAGAGATACATCAACGGAAACTCCTTAAATACAGAAAAACATACAGCCACATTTCTGCACACAGACATGCACAGATAGACATAGAGACACACATGGATGTGCAAACGTACAGTAAGAAACTGACACACACAGACAATCACACAGAAACAAACATACACCAATGGTTAATCTGGCACACACAGTCACACTGACACGCACATACACACAGAAACACACACATGGAGGCAATCTGACGCACACGGACAAACATATAGAAATACACACAGACACACTGACACAAATACACGCACAGTAAGAAAAATACGGACACACTGACAAGCACAGACTGACTGAAAGAAACATGGATGCATAGAGACACACAGTTTGTGTCAATCAGATAATTCCCAACTTTTTCTGATGAAATGTCAACGAGACTGTGGGACAGTGCCGTGATTTCCCTCCCTGTATTGTCAGGGAGGTGGTCCAAGTGATTAGTAATCAGATTTAAAAATGTACAATGAACAAACATTCACTGGTACAACAGATCCACGTAAAGCTTTGATATCCATCTACAATTGCATTGATGTTCATTCTTAGAAACACAATAAAAGTAAACTCGCCGATGGTACTGTTTAAATTTCGTCTCATTCGCTTCTTGTGTTGATTTGTTTGAAGATCCTGTATTCCACTGAGGGTTAAATCTGTGTTCTCATACTGCAGAATACTCTGTTCCCTTGCCTGAATAATGCGAATAAGCAGCACTTTTCCTGCACTTCTCACAGTTTAGTCTTCTGCATTCGTGACTCCCAATGTTTCCTCCTCTATAAACCAACATTTTCCTCGCTAATATCAGTGCTGAGGAAGGATAATTGTATCTGAAACCTGAACTCTTATTTGTCTTCACAGTTGCTGCTAAACCTGCTGACCTTTTTCATACTCGTCTGTTCTTATTTCAGAAATCCAAATGGATGCTTTAGCTGATTTAAAACTTCAGATTTGTCTCCCTGTGATGCTTGTGTGTGTGTGTGCGCCTGTGTGTGTATGTGTATGTTTGCGCGTCTTTGTGTGAGACAGAGAGAGAGAGAGAGAGAGAGAGATAGATAGAGAGAGACAGACAGAGAGAGAGACAGAGAGAGACACAGAGAGAGAGAGGAAGAGAGAGACAGAGCGACAGAGAGAGAGAGAGACAGAGAGAGACAGAGAGAGAGACAGAGGGAGATAGAGATAAAGGTAGAGAGAGAGAGATAGAGATAGAGAGAGAGAGAGAGAGAGAGAGAGAGAGCGAGGGAGCGCTGGGACCCACACAATGTTCAGTACCACCACTTAAGACTCTGCGTCTTTCCTGAAACCCTGTCTGACACCGAATGAGGTATTCTCTATTTCTCTCCCTTTATCTTTTTCTCTCTTTCTTTTCCTCGTTCTGTGTCACTGTTTCGTTTCTCAAGGTCCATTCGTTCGTCTATATTTTGATCATTTTCTCTGTCTTTTTCTCTATTTTTGTCGCTTCCTCTTTGTTTTTCCTGCCTGTGTCTCCATCTCTCACAAATGTTTTGCTCCTCATAAAATGTTTCTGCCTGTCAGTTGCTATTCGTGCATCGTGCAGCTTCAGAATCCCGCTAGTTCCGCCATGATCACCCCCACCCCACACAGTCTGTGTCTCCCTCCACGTACTGCACCCCCCCATTCAGTCCTCCATTCAGTGAGTCCCGACCACCACCCTAACGGTTGTTCGACACAGGAACTAGAGTCAGAGACTCACTGGCCTTTTCATTTACTGCTTTTCAGCACCGCAAGATCCCAGTCGCCATTCAGACCCTCCTCAGTGAGGAAGATCCTTTATCAAATAACGCCCTCCCTTTTTCAATTTAGCGAGCACAGTATGGGCGTAAATCTCAGCCGGAATGAGACATCGGACGAAAACACGTCAGTACAGATAGACAAAGAGACGTAGAAAATAGAACATAGAACATAGAAAAATACAGCGCAGTACAGGCCCTTTGGCCCTCGATGTTGCGCCGATCCAAGCCCACCTAACCTACACTAGCCCACTATTCTCCATATGCCTATACAATGCCCGTTTAAATGCCCATAAAGAGGGAGAGTCCACCAATGCTACTGGCAGGGCATTCCATGAACTCATGACTCGCTGAGTAAAGAATCTACCCCTCACATCTGTCCTATACCTACCACAACTTAATGTAAAGCTATGCCCCCTCGTAAGAGCTGACTCCATACGTGGAAAAAGGTTGTCATGGTCAACCCTATCTAAACACCTAATCATCTTGTACACCCCTATCAAGTCACCTCTAAACCTTCTTTTCTCCAATGAAAACAGCCCCAAGTGCCTCAGCCTTTCCTCATACGATCTTCCGACAGTTAAGGACAGAGGAGAAAATGGGGAAGCTGGAGCGAGAGAGAGACAGAAGGAAGTTCCCGAGGCAAACCTAGTCAACAGTACTCCAGCAGCGAGTTCTAATCTGGCCCCAGTCACAGACAGATCACAGGGAGATATACTGTGCTGGACAGAGAGAGGATAAAGAGAGTAATGGTTAGAGAGATAGAAGGACTTACTGAAGAGAAAGAAACACGAACAAAGAGGGTGTGAAACCCGAGGCATGGACAGAGAGAATAGACAAAGATTTAGAAAGAGAGCGAAACAGACAGCGAGACAGAGGTAGTAGTGAGAGAAAGATCCCATGGAGTGACACAGAAAGAGAAAACCAAGATGGAGAAAAGGAGAGAGAGAGAGAGAGAGAGAGGGAGAGAGAGAGTGAGAGCGAGAGAGAGAGAGAGAGAGAGAGAGAGAGTGAGTGAGAGAGAGAGAGAGAGAGAGAGAGAGAGAGAGAGAGCGAGAGAGAGAGAGAGAGCAAAGAAGAAAATAAACATTTGGGCAGACATAAGGACAGATGGAACAAAAAGAGAGAAAATTCCCATTGACAACACGGGAAAAAGCAGAGAGAGTATAGGAAAAACATGGAAGGAAAGAGAGGAAATGAGCCATTGAAGAGCAGACAGAGATGCCATTGACATGCAGTGATGGAACAACGGGATGTGGGGAAGGGATAAGCAGAGAGAATGAAACTCTGGCAGCAAAATAAGGGTCACAGAGGGCAGAGACAGAGAGAATTGTGTGGTGTTAGGTGAATGGGCAAATTCGGAGAGCGGTAAACCTGCACGATCGTACAGTTTCTGAAAAACCTGGGGAGGTATCTGAGGTAGTAGCGGGGAGAGTGAACGTGGGAAATGTGAAGAAGGTAGGGGAAACGGGGATTTATAGAAAGCTGTGGTAGAGACAGGCAGATGAGAATATGGAGGCAGAGAGAGAGAGAGAGAGGGAGGAAGCCAGTGAAATTTGTGGTATAAAACTGTGCAGAAGACACCTGTTTACCAATTGTCTCCCCAAAATCCCCACTCCAGAGTTCAAAGAACAAAACCTCAGAGACTACGTCAGCCACACAATTCTTTGCCCCATTCGTGTGTGAATGTGTGAATGAATGACAAGATAGCAGGATGCTTTATAATACTACTCTCGGTCTGTCTGTCTCTGGTTCCAGCTCTTGTCTGAGAATTCCACATGACAAATTAAATTGAATCTCTGTGTGTCTGTTTCATCTGAGTTTCATCTCGCAACTCAAATATCTTCAGGGGCAGGGGAGAGACTGAGAGAGTAACGAAAAATGAAATGAAATAATAAATTCATTAACAAAAGCACAGCAAGATCACAAAGTTCACTGCCTTCCACAATCCAACACTTTCCCGAAACGCAGCAAGATTTCCACTGCTGGCCTGAGCTGCTAATTCCAGTACAGCCCCTGCTACTAAACACAGAGAACGGAGATCAGGGAGATATCTCAAACTGACTCAAGACTGCCGGAGTCTGCATCCCACTCCCCACACACCATTGTCCTCTCTCCCGGAGTCTATGTGTCTCCATCTGTTTGGATCTCGACGTTAGTCTCTGAGAAATTCAAAGAGAGAGAGAGAGAAGAGGATGGCGGGGGTTCGCGTTGGGGGGGGGGGGGGGGTGTGAGGGGTGGGAGGGGTTGGAGAGAGAGAGAGGCTTCAAATTTATTTTTGAAGAAATCCACATCGATCCGACAGGGCCCAGAAAACCAGAGGTCCCTAAAATACAGGTTCACCCTGAGGAAATCAATCCACGAGGTTATAAAGAGACATGGGGCCAATGTCTGCGCCTCCCCGGAGGAAACGTCTGACCAACGGAAGGGTTTTTCATCCCATTGCAGTATCAAGATAAAAAATTCCATTTCGGGCAGATGGAGAGGGAGAGAAAGCTTATACCGGCAAATGAAAGGCCTCTTTTCAAAAAAATACACCGCAAGATACAATGGTTTCCTGTATCTCCATCACACAGAACATCGATCAACAATGTCTGGTTCGAAGCAAATTGCGGAACACTTTGGGATATTGCAATTCCAGACCTTAAAGGCAGCCTTCAAGCGAGGAATTTATTCAAACAGTCATTGTGTTTGTCACATGCCCCACGCCATCGAGACACAGCAACTTCCTTACTGGCAGCAATGCCTCAGGAAAAAGATAACCTCAATTTTCGTGATGAAATACTGCAACCCCAGGCACTAACATGACAGATAATTAACAATCTCGAATGCCTCTCTTTTTCTTATTCACGCTCCTCTCACATTTTCATGTCTTTATTTTAATCCTGCTGTCAATTTTCACCTACATACTTTATTCATCTCATGCCAGACTTTCACATTTAGGGTTTGAATTTCCTCCGCGCAGAGTCCTGAAATCAGACACTTAATGGGAGGGGGATTGATATGTTTGTGTTATGTTCCTTTAACCTGAGGCACCAATCTTAGTTTTAAAACCACAGGGTCACAATTAGATAGGATCCAGTTCGCCAGGTATCCAGAAAAACCAGGATCCCAAAGTGGAAATCAAACCTCGGGGTAATGAACAGACACATCTAACATGGACCCCACGGCGGGCAACATGTCCAATAGCCCTCAGGGCAATGCTTCTGCTCTGGAGTTGGTTCTTGTAAAAACTGTCCTGGCCTCAGACTTGTCGAATGATCACATTGCAACTTTCCAAATGAACACCCCACGGGAGAAAAGATAAAAGACCAGTGAAAAGCGGAAGGACCAGCAGTTTGCCGCAAAATTACAAAAGAAGATTACACTCTTTTCTGCATGCCACCCAAAATCGATTGTCTTCCATTACATTATAACAACATTAAAATACACAGCAAATAATAAGAAAGCAATTGACCAAAGGCTTCAAATATTAATTATAAGATGCATTCAGCCAAGCGACCAACGCACCCACGCACACCCCCCCAATGCACACACCACCCATAAACACGTTCCCATACACACGTCCCCATACACACGCCCATGCACACCCGGCCCATGCACTCACTTCCACTCGCACGCCCTCCTGTGCACTCCCACATGCGTCATCACCAAAACACACCCCACGGTCAAACCCCATATTCGTTAACCTATGTGCACTCACCCATCCGCATTTATGCACATGCACTTCCCCATGCCCATTACCCAATGAGCACATGAGTATGCACACACTCGCACGTGCAATTCCCCACCTGATCTCCCCATGTGCATTCCGCCATGTGTGTTCCCCCAAATGCACATCCTAACACCCAGCTCTCGGTGCCCACTCCCCAGTGTGCATTACTCTATGAATAATATCCACATGCATGCACCACGTGCACTTCCCCACAGGCACACCACCATATCCTCACACCCGACCCAACACCTGCACACACACGTCAATGACAATCACCAAAACACATAACCCCTGCAAACTTACAATCTCTCACGTAGGCACTCCCTACACTCAACCTCCTGACACATTTCCACAAAAACAGATTCCTCGATGCACAGGACCTCACATGCAAGACACCACACACACACCAATCCACCGCAAACATCTCTGCCACAACACACACCCAAACAACCCACACACACAGCATCACACAACCAGCCCCCAAAGATCTGCAGGCACACCCCCACACGCAACTACCAGTACACACATCAAATGTGTGCAATCCATATTCACATCTCTCCCACATACCCCCATTCACACCCCACAGACTCCATGCACACAGCCTCATACACACCCCAACACACACCCAAGACACACCGTCACACACACCACCCAAAACCACACTGCACACACCGATCCCAAATAGATATACCATCCCAAACACACCACTACACATACACGTACACGCTCACACACAATCCCACACTTCCCCTTGCACACCCAAAGCAAATCCAACCCAAGCATACAACTTGAAGCACATCCCCACAATGAACACGTCAAACACGCTGCCAATGCCCACGATACATATACAGCCTACCCTACATACAGAGCCCAGTTACAACCGACTAACACCTCCCACATACACACCGCAGGCACACTGTGAGGCAACACTCTTTGCAAACTTCCCATCACACATCCCCAGACACATTTGACACCACCCACCCACACAGAGCCAGCCCAACACACAAAGCGAACCACACACCGCTGACCCACTCACTCCCTCCTATACGCATTCTCCCATACTCATAACCGCACACAATCCCCAAGGACATACCGCCTCGTGCAATGTTTCCACACACACACCCCTCACACATCTTTGCCACACTTGCACCCACATGCACCCCACACAGACCCATACACACAACCCTGTCACACATGAAAACCTCTACATCCACAATCCCACACATGCCCAAAATAGGCATCCGCATTAATCTGACAAATCTGTTCGACATATTTATTGCCAGTGTGGTGTTATCTGGCTCCAACTTTGCTTCCTTGGGTGGAGTCGTGTGAATGAGATCTTATGTTCAGGAGAGGAAGCCTTATAGAATATTCTCTTGTCCATTGAGATGGCAATTATTGGGCAGCAAAGCTTTACCATTCCTTCTTTTTCAAAATCGATTTAAAGCCTTCATATTCCTGCATACCTTCAATGCAGTTTGAAAATTTTGAACGTTGCTATCACTCTTACCACTCTTTCCCCTAATACTGTGATTGACGACATCCAGAGAGATAGGAGTGGGAAGATAGAGTGTATAAATGCTGAGTATGTTTTTGGATTTTTTTCTGCTGTCACTGGAGGTTCCAGAAGTTATCTCTCTCTCTCTCTCTCTCTCTGTCTCTCTCTCTCTCTCTCTCTCTCTCTCTCTCTCTCTCTCTCTCTCTCTCTCTCTGATCTGTCACAATCTCTAGCTCTCCATGTTCTGTATTCCATGCAGCCATATCTAGCTTAACTTGCAACCCTTAATTTTCTTTCTACTTAAATACGTTCAGAGAATTTGAGAATTGATAGCACTGCTCAAATGCCTTCGGAGGCTTCTCAAATACCCACACATTTTCACTATCCTCCTACACTTCTACACAGGAGAACACACGAAGGCTATTTTAATCTATTGTGAATTCCATTTCCCTGCTCCTCTTTAAATTCACCCCAGCGACAGTGAAGAACATTGGATGCACTTTTCACAAAGTTGGTCACACGGTACAGTCAGTGAGGGTCTGAGCTCAAGTATTTTTGCAGAAATAAGTGAGCGATAGAGACGGAGGCAGAGCGTTTGTGTGTGTACGAGTCTGCGTGTGTGAGAGAGAGACACAGAGAAAGAGAAACTCTCTGTGTTGTGTTTGAGAGTGAGGGAAATATACTGGGCTTGCATGTGTCTGCGAGAGAGAGACAGCGATTGTGTATGCGAGTATTTGTCAGAGAGAATGGTAGAACATAGAACAGTACAGCACAGAACAGGTCCTTCAGCCACAAAGTTTGTGACGACCTCATGTAAGGTAAACCTAATGGACGAACCCTCAAATTTCTGTGACCATATGCATGTCCAGCCGTCTCTCAAATATCCCCAATGACCTCAATTGTAGCTGGCAACGCATTCCATGCTCTCACAACTCTCTGAGCAAAGAACCCGCCTCTGACATCCCCTTTAAACGTTCCGCCAAACAGCTTAAAACTATGAATCCTCGTGTTAACACTTCTGCCCTGGGAAAAAATCTCTGTCTATCAACTCTATCTATGCCTCTCATTATCTTGTACACCTCAATTTGGTCCCCTCTCTTAATTCTTTTTTTGCAATGAATTAAGTCCGAGCTCAGTCAATCTCTCTTCGTAAGATAAGCCCTCCATTCCAGGCAGCATCCTGGTAAACCTTCTCTGAACCCTCTCCAAAGCATCCACATCTTCCCAATAATAGGGCGACCAGAACTGGACACAGTATTCCAAGTGCGGTCTAACCAAAGTTTTATAGAGCTGCAACAAGATCTCACGGCTCTTTAACTGAATCCCCCTGTTTATGAAAGCCAAAACACTACATGCTTTCTTAACAACCCTGTCCACTTGGCCAGCAATTTTAAGGGATCTATGTACCTGCTCACCAAGATCCCTCTGTTCCTCCACACTGCCAAAAATCTTGTCATTAATCCTGTATTCAACTTTCAAGTTCGACCTTCCAAAATGCATCACTTCGTATTTATCCAGGTTGAACTCCATCTGCCACCTCTCAACCCATCTCTGCGTCCTATCAATGTCACGCTGCAGCCTACAACAGTCCTCTAACCTGTCACTGACACCTCCAACCTTTGTGTCGTCTGCAAACTTGCTGACTCATCCTTCAATCTCCTCATCCAAGTCATTAATAAAAATTACAAAGTGTAGAGGCCTTGTGAAACACCACTCACCACTGACCTCCAGGCAGAATGCTTTCCTTCCACTACCACTCGCTGTCTTCTCTCGACCAGCCAGTTCTGTATCCAGACAGCTACATTCCCTTGTATCCCATTCCTCCTGACCTTCTGAATGTGCCTACTATGGGGGTCCTTATCAAATGACTTGCTGAAGTCCTTATACACCACATCCACCGCTCGACACCCATCAACTTGTCTAGTAACATCCTCAAAGAACTCAATAAGGCATGCCTGCCCCTCACAAAGCCATGCTGACTGCATTTAATCACGCCATCCTCTTCCAGATGGTCATAAATCCTATCCCTCAGAATCCTTTCGAACACCTTGCAGATGGCAGACTTGAGACTTACTGCTCTGTAATCGATGGGGATTTCCCGATTACCTGTTTTGAAGAGAGGAATTACATTTGCCTCCCTCCAGTCCTCATGTACGGCTCCGGTGGAGAGCGAGGATGCAAAGATCTTCGCAAGCGGCGAAACAATCACATTTCTCGCTTCCCAAAGCAGTCGACGACAAATCTGGTCTCGCCCTGGCGACTTGTTAATCTTAATGTTTGTCAAATTTTAAGCACATCGGCTTCCTCAATCTCTATCCATTCCAGCGTGCTTACCTGCTCCTCAATTGCTTCATTCACTAAAAGGTCCTTTTCTTTTTTAAAGTCCGAAGGAAAAAAAAGTCATTTATGGTTTTCCCTAACTCCTCAGACTCTATACACAAGTTCCATTTGCTATCCCTGCTCAGCCCTACTCTTTCATTGATCATTCTCTTATTCCGTATTATCTCGTAAAATGCCTTTGGATTCTCCCTAATCCTTCCTGCAAAGTCTTTATCGTGACACGTCCTGGCTCTCCTCAGATTAATTTTAAGCTCCTTCATCGCCTTCCCGTTACTCCTAGAGAGCTGAGCGAGACCCTTGCCTCCTCCACCTTAGGTAAGCTGCCTTCTTTCTTTTGGTGTTGTGTCTTTGTGTTTGCCTGCGTGAGAGAGAGAGAGAGAGGTACTGTGCGAGTGTATTTGTGTGACTGAGGTATTGAGAGACCATTTTGCCTGTGTGTGTACGTGTATGTTCGTTTCTGTGTGTGTGCCTGGGTGTGTATGAGCAAAACACTCGACATGAATGTGTGTGTGAGAGTGCGAGATTTTGTGCTTGTGCGTGTGTGTGAACGAAAGAGACACTGTGAGTATACGTGTGTGAGAGAGGAAGCGAGACACTGTGCATGTGTGTGTGTGTGTCATGCGAAAGTGTGAGAGACACTGTTTGTTGGTATGTGTCTTCTGCTCTCAGTTCTATATTCTCATTTTAAATATTTGTCAATCTGAACCTGAAAATATTCTTATTCACTGAAGTAGCTTTTGGGGGAAATACCGGATAATAGTCAAATACATGAGCATTCCAAAGCTGAATAAAGATGATATATGTGGTATTTATATTTGTGGACTGAGTGATATATTCACTGTCGACACGCAAGAGACTGGAAAAACGTCAGTAGCATCAGAAGGTGGCGAAGTCCATGTATAGGGATATGCTCAGCATCCATAAGAATGTGTTCTGAATAGCTATCGTATAAATACAATGATGCCATTTGTGAACCCTTATCCTTTTCTAGAAGGATATCTGAGGATTGAAGATGATTTACGTCGTCTGGGCCCTCAAGTGGTTAAATAGCTGAACTTTAGATCCAGAATCTCGAACATTGTTGGGCAAATGTGGAGGGCCGGTAGCGGGACGCTTGGTCTTTCACATGTTCCTACCCGTCAAAATAATTAAGTTTAAATTGGAATTGTGTGACATGCACAAAATGATTGGCTTTTTCACAGATGCCTCTTCTCCAAACTAGATGGCGTTGAACGAGAGATTCTCTCGAGTTGACTGGAATATTGCATCATTTCAGGAAAAAAAATGAAGAGTTTGGTAAGATGCCTCAGTGGTTTACATTGCTGCATCATAGCACCACAG
This sequence comes from Chiloscyllium punctatum, assembly GCF_047496795.1. Lineage (NCBI taxonomy): Eukaryota > Metazoa > Chordata > Chondrichthyes > Orectolobiformes > Hemiscylliidae > Chiloscyllium > Chiloscyllium punctatum. The sequence goes on from NC_092781.1 coordinate 2,412,623, forward strand.
ACTCAGAATCAATTGTGTCAGGTGAAATTGTGAGAGGTGCTAAGAGGGAAAAGAAAGTGTACATAAGGTGAAGTCGTCTGAAGGTCGATAAAACTTTGGAAGAATATCTGGAAGGTCAGAACAACCTGAAACGAGGAATTAAGAAATCTGAAGGTGGTTATGAGATATAGCCAGCGAACAGTATTAAGGAAATTCCGAAAGCCTGTTATCATATATGATAGGTCACATACGATAGCAATAGAGTAACTAGGGAAACTGTTGACCCACTCAAGGACAAAAGAGAGAAGTTATCAGTGCAGTCAGACAAGATCGGTATTTACCGAAGCGGGGAGGGGGAGGGGGGGAGTTGTGGTGGTGGTAGATGGCGGATATTGAGGCTAGGGATACATATTTGCCTCCTCCAAGTCAAGTCAGCAAAAGGAAGAAGGTAATTTTGGTTTTACTAAAAGACATGAAGGTGCACAAGTGCCTAGGTCTAAATGGGATCTATCCACTGTTAGTGAAGGAAGCGAGAGAGGAAATAGGTGGTGCCATACCAGGTACCTTTGCAGCATTCTTGAACACGGGTGAGGTCCCAATGAAGTGGAGAATGCTTAATGATTTACTCTTGATTATGAAAGGGAACAGTGATAAACACGTAAATAAAAGACTGGTGAACCTGATGTAAATGGTCGGAAAACTGTTGGACAAGATACTGAGGAGTGGGATCTATTTCGATTTGTAGTAAAACGGGCTAGTCAGTGACAGGCAGCATGGTTTTGTGCACGGAAGGTCATGTCTTACAACTTCATAGATTATTTCAGTAAGTGACAAAGTTGATTGCTGAGGGAAGGGCTGTGTACGTCACATACATGAACATCAGAAAGGCATTTGATAAGGTTCATTATGGCAGGCTGACGGAGAAGGAGAAACACTTGATCTCCAGGGTACGAACCAGATGGATAGACAACTATCTGGGCAACAGGAGACAGAGAGTAGCAGTGGAAGGGAATTTCTCAAAATAGAGAATTTTGATCAGTGGTGTTCGACATGCTGGGAGCACTGTTGTCTTTGATATATATAAATGACTTGGAGTACGGTCTAGATTGTCCGATAAGTAAGTTTGCAGATGCCTGTAAAGTTAGCAGAGGAGCAGATAGTGAAGGGGGTCTGTAAGAGAATACGGCAGTATATAGATAGATTGCAGAGGTGGGCAGGGAACGAGCAGATTGAGTTGAATCCCAACAAATGTTAGGTTTTGGATTTTGAAAAATCCAATTCAATTGCTAAATATACAGGAAATGGAAATGTCATGGGGAAAATTGACGTACAGAGAGATCAGGGTGTTCAGGTCCATTGTTCCTTAAAGATGGCAGCCCGGGTCATTAGAGTGGTAAATAAGGCATACGGCATGCTTTCTTACATTGGAGGGTGTACTGAGTTGCCAGGTCATGCTGCAGTTGTAGAAGTCTTTGGTCCACACAAATTTGGAATACTGCATGCAGTTCAGGTTGACACATTACCAAAATAATGTAGATGCTTTGGAGCGTGTGCATAGGATGTTCACCAGGATGTTGTCTGGTCTGGAGGGAGTTATCTATGAAGAGACATGGAGGAGAATTAGGATTATTTTCACTGGAAAGAAGTAGTTGAGACGAGACCTGATTGGGTTCTACAAAATTATGAGATGTGTACACAATTCTTCCAAACCTTTTTTTATGCATATACCCATCGTAATTTTGTTTGAATGTCATTGTTACAGCCCCCAACACTTCCTCTGACAGCTGATTCCACACATACACTACCCTCTGCCTGACTAAGGTCAGAAGCTTTTTTGTTAATAAGCAATGATCGTTGTTGACAAAACCAGAAATTGCTGGAAACGTTCTGCAGATCTGGCAGACTCCGTGTTGCAAAAGCAGAATAATTACTTCTTCAGATGTTGCGTCACAGATAACTGGGTCAAGGTGGCCTCCGAGCGTGCTCAGGGCATATGGAAGTGGGAGGATGAACAGCCAGCGGTCGGGATGCACATTGATACCAATGGCATTGGCAGAAAGTGTGACAATGTCTTGCAAGGACAGTTCGGGGAGCTGGGCATAAATTGAAAATCAGGATCTCTCGGGATTAATTTCTCGTAGTGAAGCAAGGAATTACAAAACATAATACGGAAGGATAGAACTAGTGTGGGACGTGTCATTCAGATTTTGGATCTTTGGGACCTTTTCCGGGGCAGCTGGGACCTGTACAAAAAGGAGAGGCGTCCATCTTAGCCGGAGGTTTGCTGGTGCAAGTCGGGTGGATTTCAAAAAAGTAATGAGTTTGTGGACCAAAGCAGCAGGTCAGAATGTAAAGGTTAATATGATCAAGAGGCAGGGACAATCTAACGGCCATGGTGAGTGAAGGAATCATAAAACATGAATGTCAGTTGAAAGTTGGAGTAATCGTAGAGATGAGGCTCCGTACTATCAAGGATGAGGAAATAAGGATGGAGATTTTGGAAAGCATAGTGCACAAGAAATACTATGAATATCATAACAAACCATGATATTCCTTCTGTTCTCCAGATGTGAGTCACAGAGGAAGAATTGACAATCTCAGTCCCTTGTTTATCATACACTGGCGAATTTATACACGAATGCAATTGAGTTCTTTATGAGAGAACCGTAAGAAACAATTTGGGCATGGAGCTGAATTCTCCTTTTTCACTTTGTCTCTCTGCTTGTTTTAATCATAAGGCTGGTAAGTCATTAATGTTGGACTCGGTTTTGGCACCTTATCCTGCAACATTGGTATTTTATGTGCAACTGGAGCATATTGTTGATAACATTCACTGCAATGGTCAATAGCCGAAGGATCTTTTCATCTGCAGGATGGGCATAAACCCATTCATGAAGATTGTTTGAAATAGCTAGAGTGCTGAGAATGAAGACTCATACGCAAGGGGGGTCAAATCATAATTTCATGACTACGTTGAATTGGAAGCATACTAAAGGAAAAAAAAACACCGTTCTTGAAATTGTCAGAAAAGTGAAAAGAAATGCTGAGACAACACAATATGTGAGAAAAAAAAAACATGTCGCATACACGTGCAGATACAGAAACAGAGAGCATGTGTAACATGAACAAGTATCAAGTATAAAAGAAAACTATAAGAAATCTTTTCTTAATTTTCAATGGGACCCAGATCCAGATTTCCCAGAACAAGAACGTTTGATCAGCTATAAATCGGTCTTCTTCAAGTACACACCTTTCCCTATCACTAATGCTTCATCTGCCATTCCGCCTCCTAATTACTTTTTCCTTACTGTCGTAGTTCCCTTGCATTGCCCCCTACTGCTGCGACAGACCCTTCCACTGATCAACTCCCACTATCCTCCCACTCTATGTCACGCCACTTCCTCTGGTATCCTGCCCGAACCCCGTCTCTTTTCCTTACTCTTTATGCTGTTCACCTAGGATGCTGGTAGTTGCTGATGTGTTGCTGTTGGGCATCAGTAACTGATGAGGTCGGAATGATCAATTTCCAACAGGAACAGACAATAGCGTGCATTTGCACCGTCTAGTCCACTTTGGAAGAAATAGCTTTGCTCTCCATACTACAGAGTGGAGCGTCTTTCTGTCTCTCTGTCAGGGCGCTTAACCGAACAGCTTCACCAAAAGTATAACAAACGTCTCCTCATAAGAGTTGGAAATTCGTGCATCAATTATCTTTTGAGAATTATTAGGACAGTGAACAGATTGTACAACCTGATAGTTTTGTAACATTTTGTTCTTTATTGTTTCAAATGATGTGCAATCATCTTTTGAGCTACCTGGAAACAACAAATACTGGAGATCACAACGAGTCAGAGCGCTTCCATGGAAAGTGAGTAAGTCAACTTTTCGATTCCAGATGACTTCATCGGAGCTCTGATGAACAGTTATCTAGAATCGATATGTTAGCTTGCTATGTTTCCATAGATGCTGTCTGATACGTTGTGATCTTCAGCATTGGTTGTTTTTAGTTCAGATTTCAGCACAGGTAGTAATTTGCTTCTGCCATTAGCGATGGGATCAGGTTGATTTCGCTTGGAACGTGGCATCTCAGACCCTGAGCAAAACTTGGTCTTCATTGTTAAAATCCACGACTGAGCAATGCAAAAACCAATTGCTGCATGTTGTATTTCAAGTTATTTGCCATCCTGACTAGAAACTAATCTGTTGTCCCTTCACATCATTAGTTAAAATTCTTGGAGCTCTGTGTGAATGCCATCACATCTGGATCGAACAGGTTCAAGAGGGCAGCTCTCCGTCACCTTCCTCAGAGCTCCTGGGGATGACAATAAACTCTTACCTTGCTAGTGCTGTCTAAAACCCATGAATATGTCGTGGTACAGTTATCAACATACTTGATGTTTAACAGTTCGATCCGCATCATCTTCAATCTTTCAGAGTATTGGCTGTGCGATGTCAGTGCCATTGAGTTCAAGGATTCCAGTGCGAGTAATCACAATGCAACACAGTATCAATATTAGGCGAACTGTCATATGCAGAAAGTTTATTATTTCTCATTTAATGTCCATAGCCAAATACTTGAGAGTCAATTGAAAGGACACCTTCAGTGTTTCAGTTTAGATCAGGCAGATTGACACAGTCCAGAGGAAAAAGAAGAACGTGGTGAGAAACGGTATCTGGTTTGGCTGCATCAGAGCAGAGAGAAACAGAATCAACCTTTTGATTACAATACGTCTTTTTTATTCAGAACAGTTTCACATCTGACTAAATATGTTAACTCTGAATCTGTCTTCAGCTTCTGCCTGAGGTGATGTGCTTCTCCACCATTTTCTCTTTGAGTTTCAGATTTCCATTACCTCTGGCATTTTGCCTTCCTTGCTGTGTCTAGATGTTGAACATGGTTATATTTGGACAATATCGTCCATTCCTGGTTCCATCAGAGCTGTTGTCACGGAGAATATCCTGCTAAATGTACAAACGTCTGAAATTGATGTTTTTGGAAAATACATTTTAGAGGCAGCTGCTCTTCATGAAACACCAGGAATAGATTATTGGTGAAGATGACACAGACTTCACATCTTCAATGACACATCTTCAAGGATCGTTAGTGTATCCACTGTCTGAAAACATTTCATGCATATCACAAAACAACTACAGTGAAGATGATGCTCACTCAGCCCATTATCTCTGAGTCACAATGGACTGAGCTATACCTCGACTGTTGTTATTCTGGCTTATCCCTTTACCCATAACAATTTGTTCCTTGTGTCTGTTTTAATTCTGAATATCCTGTGCACATATGAATATTCCTATCAGCCTATTTTCCCTGTGATTAAATAGACAGTAAAAAACATAATTCTCTGCGTCGCATTTGAAACCATTGTATTCACTTCACATTGTCTTTCACAATTCCATCTCCCAAATGTCATCTGTTCCATTGCTCGATATCACATTTCATTCCAATTTTTGGGAAGCGTGGTGGTGTCCTGGGTAATGTGACTGTCGTGTCCAGTCTCCACAGCAACTGCCTAATTGCTTTCAGCCTCCTTGCCAACGTCATATTAATTCTGTTTTTGACTCATAATCCATGGGTTTTAATGAACAAGGTTGTTGTATATGCGAGGTTTGGCTTAAGACTGAAGTCAAAAACTATAAATGTAACTGCTTTCAAGGAAAGACACTGCAATTAACTGAAGATTAGGAGACTGATTCTCATGGCATTTAGGGAGAACTAGTAATTAGGATCGAGAACTGACTCAAAGGTCGAAGGGCGGTGGTGGAGGGTTTTTTTTTTCAAACTTGAGACCTCAAGGATCAATGCTGGGTCCACTACTTTTAGTCATTTATATAAACGATTTGGATGTGAGGTATACTTAGTAAGTTTGAAGATGACACAAAATTTGGAGATATTTTGGACAACGAGGAAGGTCACCTCAGGTTCCAACGCTATGTTGATCAGATAGGCCAATGACCTGAGGAATGGCAGATAGAGTTGAATTTAGATAATTGTGAGGTACTGCGTTTTTGGGAAGTAAACATCAGCAAATCTCAACTCTTAATGGTATGGTCCGAGAGAGTTTTGTTGGACAACGAGACCTTGGAGTGTTGGTTAATAGCTCCTTGACAGCAGAGTCGCAGGTATATAGGGTAGTGAGGAAGGCGTTTGGCATGCTTTCCTTTCTTGGTCAGAGTACAGGAGTTGGGAGGTCATGTTGCGGCTGCACAGAAAATTGGTTAGTCCACTTTTGGAATATTGCAAGCAATTCTGTTCTCATTCCTATCAGCAGAATGTGGGGACCTTGAATGGGTTCAGGGAAGATGTACAAGCTTCCCAGTGTTGGAGGATTTGAGCTACAGGGAAGTGTTGAAAAGGATGGGGCTGTTTTCCCTGAGTCAGAGACTGAGGGGTAACCGTATAGATGCTTATAAAACCATGAGGGACATTATAGAATAGATAGACAAATTCTTTTGCCTGGGGTGGGCAAGTCCAGAACTAGAGGGCATAGGTTTAAGGTGAGAGTGGAAAGGTATAAAAGCTACCTATGGGGCAACGTTTCACTCAGAGGGTGGGACATGCATGAAATGAGCTGCCACAGCAAGTGGTGGAGGCGGCTACAACTGCAACATTTAAAAGGCATCTGGATGGGTATATGACCAGGAACGGTTTGGAGAGATACGGACCGGGTGCTGGCAAGTGGGACGAGATTAGGGTGGGATATCTGTTTGGCATAGTGGAGTTGGGCTTAAGGGTCTGTTTGCGTGCGATACATCTCTATGAATCTATGACTCTATGCTCTATGAACATTGAGTGTTGAACATACAAAGTTGCTTTAATTCCACAGTTAGAGGAACATCCAGCCAAATCCACGCTTCCTGTAAACAGTCAGGGCTACTAGGCCCAGTCAAAATCTTTTGATTGCTTGCTTTTTATCGGCGTTTGGTTGTGGGTCACCATTGCGAGCAAGCGTTGGTGGGAGGTGTTCAGTCACCTACAACATTGTACACGGTCAACACAGCAGAGTCAACTAGCCGGTGAAAGGAAAGGATTTCTCACGCTTCGTCAACACTGGCTTCATTGGAGCAAGTGACATAAGGAGATAATATCAATAGACCTGCAACGACAAGATCCAATCCAGTCCAGTTATTATTGTGAGGTGAAAGTACTGTCATGAGAGGGGTTAACTGGAACTGTTTGTTCAGTGACTGATTGAAGTGAGTCTAATGGATTCTAATTGTGACACTGCAGAATTTCCTTGTGCTCTCAGTAGGGTGCTTCTTCCTATATATTATTTCGTTGTAACAGCAGTTACAATGTTATTTCGACACTAACAGGGATCAGCAGCTGCAGAGACAGAGAAAGGAGATATCCGAACCTGACAACATTAGACTGGAATGTTCCAACAAGGCATCATAATCTAAGAACGTTAGACTGGATTGTTCCAGCAATGGATCGCAATCTAAAAAAAATAGACTGGAATGTTACAACAATGTATCAGAATCTGAGAACACTTGACTGGAATAATGTTTCAACAATGGGCAGGAGTTTATCCAGCGGTCTTCGCTATTTTTCCAGGTCAGAATTAAGATGGAAGATACACGGTGCACTCATGATTATTCAAGCGGGTTACTATCCCACCCTTGTCGTTGTTGGTGTTCCTGGTAAGTCTCTCTGTATCTGTTCATTTATTAATTCCATAAAACGAATATTTCTATTATTTATATTTTCATTTTCAGCCACAAATTCCGTTCATTCCGCTCGATTTTCAAACCTTCCCTCACAAACATCTGAGAACAAGACTCTTCACAACCTGAAGGCCCTTTTTGATCTGAAATGAGTTATGTCACAGTATTCTCTCATCACTAAGCAGCTCCATCAGGTCCACAGTATCCACTTCCGTGTCAGTACTGTTGATGAACAAACCATTATCTATGCTTTAGTATCTCTTCAGACTTTATAGATCCGGCTCTCCTCTGGCCATTATTACAATTACAATTTTTTTTATCATAAACTTCCCTTGAAAGTTACTTCAACATATCAGCGTAGTTATGTCCCTCGGCAGGTAATTCAGAATCACAGGCAAGTAAACTAAAGATCAGGTTTCAAATCCAACCACAGCTGATGGTAGAATATAAATTAAAATGATAAAATGCAAGCGGATTTCACGATTAACAGCCATATTGCTTACAGCATTATCTCTGAAAACCTAACTGTTTCACTGACATCCTTTGCTAAAAAGAATCCAACATTATTACCGGGTCTGGAATAAGAGTGACTTCAGGCCCGCAAGTATGTGCTTGGCTCTGTACTGCCTTTTGGATTGGCCTCACAGTCAAGGACAATTGCTGCTGGTCATGAAATTTTGCACTCCGCAGCGATGAATTAACAAAATCAATGGTTAAATCAAACAAAGAAAGATGCTGGCGATATGAAATGAAAAGCAATCAAGTGTTAGGAAATCTGAACTCAGACGAGAGAAAAAACAGTTTGATACCTCTCCCCACATATCAGACTTGACAGGAGCTAGTAAATATTCCGACTGATGCTGATGACATGGGTAATTGTTGTGAAGGGGAGAAAGAGTGAGTTGAATAGATGGTACAAGAAAGAGAGTGTGAAACAGAAGCAGACAAAGCGATTATTAAGAACCATCTGGATGAAAGTAATGCGTGACATTAACCTCTTTTCGTTTTTTCCTTTTCCCATTTCCTTGAACATACTGCCCATGAAGATGTGTATCCTTGACTATACATGCCAAGACACTGTTAAAACTGTGTTATGTCTCCTCAGTCTCTGTACACTGAGTGTGGCCATCTTCGTTTATTTATTAATGTACTTGAATCTCCATGTGGGCCTCAGTATTTATTTCCATTTCCACGTTGCCTTTGAGAAGGTAATGGTGAGCTGCAACTGTTTACCACAGCAGCTCACATGCTGTAAATAATTGACGGTGCCGATGTCTAACTGTTTTCATTTCTTTAAAATTTTATAGCTGTTAACATCACTAAATGGATAGTTATTTCAAAAGGCAGTTGAGAATCAACCACATTGGTGTGGGTCTGGAATTACATGCAGGCCTTACCAGGTGAAGATAGCTGGTTTCTTTCCCTACAAGACATTAATGACTGAGACATGTTTTTTTTTTTTTCCCGACATGGTGGTTTCAATATTTCATTAGATTCTTAATTGAAGATACATTAACAAATTCTAATTATACCATCAGCCATAGCGAGATTCAAATGCGAGGTCTGCGTCATGACCTGGATACGTGCATCAATATCCAAGAGATAATACTGCTGGGCAATCACCTCCCCCGCATCCACTATCACCTCCACCGGCAATAGTGTTGTTGCTATTATTGTGACTAACATACAGAAAATTGTGCAGTTACATTGTTAACTCCTTCTGTGGAGAACGGAACTGCTAATATTTCAGGTGACTGGGGCTGTGCATAGTTGTAATCGTTTATAAGCCAGGAGCAGAAATTGAGGAGAGGAAGGCACTGAGTCGGTGAACAATCTTTACACAAATTTGACCTGCGTCTGTCATTGGAAATTTGGAGCAGGTGCTGTGGGTTTTCTCGGGTTTGTGTTGTCAGCTGTGCATTCATGCAGGGAGATCTGAGGGTCTGCTGAGTCCGCTTTTGATGATGTGTGGGAACTTCATTAACAGTGTATGGTGATCTGCAACACTGCTAACAATACAGCAGGAGAGTCTGCACAGAAGGGGGTGCTCTGCACGTTCCTGTATTTGGTCTACTCATGAAGGCAGTGGATGTTGAAAATTTCCTTCATGATCGGCAGGTTAGGACGACTCCAGCAGAGACTTTACCTCAGTGGTGAGGAAAAGCATTGCAGCGAGGTAGGTCGTGAGCAGTGTTGGGGCAATGATAAAGCCCTGGCCTGTAACTGAAACTTAGGGGGAATGAGGCGGTGTGGGGAGACATTTACAGTTCCACAACTTCCATGTCATCGTGGGATAGTTGAAGGCTGGCGACAAACTTCATGGTGTGGCCAAAGCAGAAAAGGACGCTCTGTAATGCTTCCTGGCTGACAGTGACGTAGGGCATTCTAATGGCAAAGACAGCCCAGTAGAAGGGGCGATTCTGTTCTCTGCATTTCTCCTGCAGCTGTCAGTTATGCCCCATCGCGGCTGGAAGTCACACCGCATTTGCTGGAGGTGTTCCTCAGCCAGAGGGAGTAGACAGCTGAGGTGGACCTTGCTGACCTTCCAACAGTCAACAGCACGTAGATACCCCTGTAGTTACCACAGTTTTATATATATATATCTTTAAAATGCTGATGACTATGAAAAATCGGATTTCTCCCGTGATGGTCTCCTCCTTCCAAATAAGACAAACAAGGGCATATGGCTGCAGCAGGAGCTCAGTGCCTCCGCACTTCAATACCTCAGCCTCAATACCTCAGCCAGGACACCATCTGCTCCACCTGTTCAATCTGTTATAAGCAAAAGGTGTGTTCAGACGTGCAATCACAGATAGTGGACACAGCACCATTGTCAACAACTTGACAGAGGCAGGTGAGAGCATAGGTCTCAGTCAGACTATCCACAATGCAAAGGCCTTCCACCGACATGATCCGGCATTGGAGAGTAAATCCCCAGTCATCAAGCTCCATGTGGAGTACTCGGACATCCCAATACCTCGGAAGTGTCGTGTCAACAAAAGCCGTTATTGATGAAGCGATCCGGTGCTAGCACCGCCTTCAGCCACCTGAGGGAAGGGCTGTTTGATAACAACAACGTTATATCCAGCACCAAGCTCAATGTATACGGAGCTGTAGTAGTTCCCACCCTCCCAAATGTATCTGAGACGTGGACAGCCTACAACATGGACCTCAAGGTACGATAACAGTCTCACAAATGTAAGATCCTGTGAATATGCTGAGAAAACAGATGCATCAAACCCAGTGTCCGCGATCATTTGATAGGTTGGATACATTCCCAAGAGGGAGACGCATTGTCTCAGCAGCTGCTCTACTCGCAGGTCCAAAATGGCAAATGAGCCCGTGGTGGAAAGAGAAAGTACTTCAGGGATGCCCTCAGGGCCTCACTGGTGAAGGGCTGCATTCCCAGCGACAGCTAAGAATTACTGGGACAAGACTCTTGTTGTGACGATATATGACTCCTGTCGCTTTAAGAGAGTTGAAACGCCAAGAAGGACTGAGAGAAGTAGAGAGAGTTCGGAATAAGGTAACAATGCAGCATTTGATTGAAACAGGTAGCTACGAGCTATGTTTCCTGTATACAAAAACAGATTCAAATTCGGCAAATCAGTATAAGTTATGCCCCAAGATGCCAAACTCCCATCAAGTTCCTAGTTCGTTTTTTGATAATAGTAAAACCAATGAAAAGATCCTGTGTTTTAAGGTACAAATATCAGACAGTTTGAAGAGTTGCAAAGAGCAGCTAGCACCAACAACTAGAGAGACTGCTTGCAGACACATCTGCTCTCTTAAAGGTACATTTATCTGTCATAGATCTGGAAACCGGAATCCCAAAGAAGAAGAAAAGAAGTCGGAGGAAAATCTGGAGAGACACACGGCAAAGGTGACTTGATTTGAAACTTCATCAACGTTTTTGTAAATTGCATACGGAATTTATTTTTAGAAGACCAATATTGTAGATGGGAGGGCAAATGATAGGTTGAAGAGAAAGGAGTTGCAAATATAGTAGTTACTTGATGTTTTCCGTTAGAATGAAAGAAATAAAATTATTAATTTGTACTTCAAATATTTACCTCTTGGAAAGTTATTTGTCTCTGGAGTTTTAACAGATTACACCACGGGGCGATTTTTTCTGTTGCTCGTTTAAATTAACAGAAGGGTTTATCACGTGTCACAACAGTTTGGTGGCTCGTCGCCAGAATCAGAAAGTTTGAGTCTTGGATTCGTGAAATGAACAGATTTGGACAGGTCCAGTCTGACATTTGGACAGATTTGAACACATTTTGTGTACGAAAAATGCCCAGTGGATTCAAACAAATGAAAGTCAGTGTGTTTAATCTTTAAATAAAAGAGAGGTGAGACAATTTGTTTAATCTCCGTGGCTTGTTGTTAGATAAATTGAAAGTGTGAGAAATGACTCTTAAAATTGCTGAAGAGGTTCTGCGGTTTGAAGATAATTCTCAAATTTGCCAAGAGAGGTTAGAAGGAAAGAAAAAGGTCATAATTTTAGAATTAGCAAAGAAACTAGATTGGGTTTAACAAAGGACAAAAGTAAAGCTGAACGTGTATGGGAATTACTGAAACACATAAGTGTGTTAGAGAAACAGACTAGTGCAGACGAGGCACAAAGATTTAAATTGCATTTGAGGAAAACGGAAATTCGAAGATAAACAAAGGGAGAGAGAGAGGAAAGACAGAGAGAAGGGTTTTAGCTGAGTAAAGAGAGAGAAAGAGAATAAGGGAAGAGAGAGAAAAGAAAGGGAGAGAAAAAGAAAGGGAAAGTGAACAAGAGGAGCAAAAGAGAGGGAAGGCTTTATTTGATCAAAACAAGGAAGTGAATTTGAACTTGAGAATTTGCGACTTGGTCAGCAATGTCAAGTTAACAGGATTGAGATTACAAAAGAAGGTAATGACATGCGCAAACTTTGTCACACCTTCGCCACACTTTAATGAAAATGATGTTGAAAACTTCTATATTTCATTTGACAAAAGGCTAGGCAGATGGTGTGGTCTGATGGTTTGTAGGTCATGCTACTTCAGACTAACCTGGTAAGCAGAGCTAGTGACATATTTGTCGCGCTGTCAGAAGAGGCATCAATAAATTATGAAGTGGTGTCGGACGGGCTATATTAACGGCTTATGGATTTGTACAAGGGAGAAGGACAAGATGTTATAATTTTGAGAGATACAGGATCTAAACAGTCGCTGAAAGTAAGATACGTCGAAAGTAAGATATTAGCGAATTTCCACTCTTTCTGACCTGCTACCTGAGAGTGTGAAAATTTGTGCGATAGATGGACAGAAATTTAACGTTTCCCCATGTTAGATCAGGTTGGATGTCAACTCAAGTCTGGAAGGTTACTGTGGGAGTGATTGACAGATTTTCAGTTCCAGGAATTCATTTAGTTCTTGGGAATGATTTAGTGGGGTACATGGTGGGAGTGATACTCCTTGTTGTGGAGAACCCCAGGAACACCAAGCAACTGAGGAGTTCAAACAGAAATACCCTGGTATTTTCCCAGACTGTGTAGTAAACAGATCACACGATCATGAGTCGCAGTACGAAGCAAAAACTAAGAAGAGACATTAAGGAGTTGAGGTTCAAACAGCGGACATCCTGTTTGACGTTGTGGTGCAGGGAAAACCTGAACAGGCAGAGGCTGAAACAGAAACGTTCAGTTCCGAAAGGCTAAATGATGTGCAATAGCAGATAATCTTCCTGAGGTTTATTATCTGAAAGATAGAATCCTAAGACGAAAATGGAGTCCACGGCAGGTCAGTTTAGAGGAAAAATGGGCCAAAGTACACCAGATTGATTCGCCGGTAGCATCCAGGGTGGAGGTGATATCGGTAGCACATGAACTACCTGTAGGAGGTCACCTTGGGGTATGAAAGACTCAGGCTAAGGTACACAAGCACGTTTCTTGTCCTGGAATGCACAATGACGGGGGTTAACCTTTGCTATACGTGGCAGACATATCAAATAGTATGAAGGCTGAAGTTGGCAATAAATACAGCATTTTTGTTGCCAATTCCTGCATTTGAAGAACCTTTCACGATGGTTATACTTGTTCGTGTAAGTCCCCACCCAAGAAGTAAAAGTGGGAAGCAGTACTTGTTAAGCATTATGGTTGTATCTACCAAACATCTGGAGGGAATTCCATTATGGCGCATCAAGGCAAAAAAGCTGGCAGAGAAGTTAGTACCTTTCTTCATATAATATGGGCTACACAAAAATATCATTCTGACCAAGTGCCAAAATGTACTCTTCGGTTTTTAAGGAGATTTTGGATAGCTTTGGTATCCAATACATTAAAAACAGAGCGTATCATCCTGAATCCCAGAGAGTCATAGAAAGGTAACATCAGACCTTGAAGAACGTGTTTAGAGCATTTTGTCTGGATTATGCTAAATGATTGGGATAAAGGAATCTCGTCGTATTGTTTGCCACGAGAAATGAACCAAACGAATCCACTCAGTTCATGCTCTTCGAGTTAATATTTGCAATGAAGCGGTCCTTTGAAATATTTAAATAAATTCTAATGGGACCACAGTTGGAGGTCTCGCACTTTGATTATGCAACGGAGGAGAGGGAGAGATTAAATCGAGTAAGTGAGTTAGCTAAACAATACCGAAAGGGGACAGCACAGATGAAGCAGGTGGCAGATAAATACTGTGAGCCTCGGACGTTTCCCGGACGGGTTGATGTGTTAGTACTGTTACCAATGGTAGGAGATCTCTTAAAAACCAGGCCGAGAGCAAAGAACAAAGGAAATTTACAGCCCAGGAACAGTCCCTTTGGATCTTCAAGCCTGGGCCGATCCAAATGTACTGTTTAAACATGTCAGTCAATTCCTAAGCATTTGTAAACCTCTGCTCCCCACCTACTCATGTATCTGTCCATACACAACTTCAATGAATCTACCGTGCCTGTCACTCCCATCTCTGCTGGCAATGCGTTCCAAACGCCCACCACGCTCTGTGTGAAGTGCTTGCCGCGTGTATCCCCCTTAAACTTTCCACCTATCACCTTGAAAGCATGAACTCTGGTTACTGAATCCTTCACCTTGGGAAAAAGCTTGTCTTTATCCACCCTGTCTATACCCTTCGTGATTTTGTAAACTTCAATCAGGTTCCCCCCCATCTCCTTTTTTCTAGTGAAATTAAATCTAACCTACCCAACCTCTCTTCATCGCTAGTACCTTCCATATCAGGCAACATCCTCGTAAACCTTCTCTGCACCCTCTCCAAGGCGTCCACATCCTTTCGGTAACGTGGCGACCAGAACTGTACACAACATTCTAAATGCGACCGAACCAATGTCTTGTACAATTTTTGCATGACTTGCCAGTTCTTATACTTGATTCCCCGTCCAATGAAGGCAAGCATTCTATATACCTTCTTGACCAATCTATTCACCTGTGCAGCAACCTTCAGGGTACAATGGACCTGCACTCCCAGATCTCTCTGCCCATCAACCTTTCCCAAGAGTCTTCCGTTCATTATATAATTCGCTGTACAATTAGACTTGCCTAAATGCATCAACTCACATTTGTCGGGATTGAAAGCTATCTGCCACTTTTCCGCCCAACTCTCCAGTCTATATATATCCTCTTGTATTCTCTGACAGTCCTTTATGCTTTCTGCCACTTCACCAGTCTTTGTGTCATCTGCAAACTTGCTGATCATACCAACAGTGCTCTCTTCTAGATCATTTATGTCTATTACAAACAACAGTGGCCTCAATACTGACCACTGTGGAATACCACTGGTCACCTTTCTCCATTTCGAGAAACTCCCTTCAACTACTACTGTCTGTCTTCTGTTGCTCAACCAGTTCTTAATCCACCTAGCTGGAACACACTGCACACCATGTGTCTTCACTTTCTCTTTTAGTCTACAATTGGGAACCTTATCAAACGCCTCACTAAAGTCCATGTGTATGAGATCAACCGCCCTTCCTTCATCTAACAACTTGATCACTTCCGCGATGAAGTCTATCAAGTTGGTATGGCACGATCTCCCCTGCACAAAACCGTGTTGCCTATCACTGATAAGTTCATTCCTTTTCAAATATGAATAGTTCATATCTCTCAGTACCCTCTCCCCCAACTTCCCCACCACCGATATCAGGCTCACTGTTCTGTAGTTTTCCGTAATATCCTTACTACCCTTCTTGTACAGGGGAAATGACATAAGCTACCCTCAAGTCCTCCGGCACCTCACCTGTATTTAAGAATGCCACAAAGATATCTGTCAGGGCCCCAACTATTTCGTCTCTCACCTCCCTCAGCAAACTGGGATAGATCCCATCAGGTCCTGGTGATTTGTCCACCTTAATAACCTCTGGCATACTCAACACAACTTCGCTACTTTTGCCGATGTGATGCAGACTAATCTAACTTCTATCTTTAATCTCAACATTCATCATGTTCCTCTCCTCAGTGAACACTGATGTAAAGTAATCATTCAGAATCTTACCCATTCTCTCAGGTTCGGCACACAGCATTCCTTCATTATCTTTTAGTGGACCAATCCTTTCTCTCGTTACCCACTTGCTTCTTATATAAGAGGAAAATGCTTTGTGATTTTCCTTAATTCTGCTCACTGAAGCTATTTCTTGACCCGTTTTAGCCCGCCTGATTCCTTGTTTAAGATTTGTCCGACGCTTCCGATATTCCTCCAGGGCTGCTTCTTTTCTTAGCTCCCTACACCTTATGTATGCTTCCCTTTTCCTCGTCGCTAGTCATACAATTTCTCTTGTCATCCTTGGTTCACGAATCTTGCCCTTCATATCCTTTGCCTTCAATGGGACATGACTATCCAGCACTACCATTAACCTATCTTTGAAAGCCTCCCACATCTCAAATGTGGACTTCCCTTCAAATAGCTGTGTCCAATCCACATTTCCCAACTCCTGAATAATTTTGATATAATTGGCTTTGGCCCATTTTAGTACCCTTCACTGAGGACCACTCTCCTCTTTATCTATGAGTATTCTAAAATTTACAGAATTGTGGTCACTGTTCCCAAAGAAATCTTCCACCGCACCTTCTACGACTTGCCCTGGCTCGTCCCCCAGTACCAGGGGGAATATGGCCCTCCCCTCCTCGGACGATTGGATACTGCTCTAGAAAACTCTCCTGGACGCTTCATACAAATTCTACTCCATCCAGACCTCTGACGCTAAGTGTATTGCAGTCAATATTAGGAAATTGAAATCTCCCATCACCACTAACCCATTGCCTTTACATCTATTCAGAACCTGTTTACCTATTTGTTCTTTTACCTCACGCCTTGGGAGGTCTGTAATACAGTCCCAAAAATATAACTGCACCCTTCTTATTTCTCAGCTCCACCCATAATGCCTCACTACACAAGACTGCCATAGTGTCCTCCTTTAGCACAGCCGTGACCAGCAATACAACTCCACACCCGCTTTTTCTTCCCTCCCTGCCCTGTCTTAAGTGTCCATATCCTGGAACATTTAGTTGCCAATCATCAGGCCCTTCCTTCAACCAAGTCTCTGTTTTGGCAATAATGTCATACTCCCAGGCACCAATCCTATCCTTAAGTTCATCTGCCTTACACACTGTACTCCTTGTATGAAAGTAGATGCATTTCAGACCACCAGTTCTTTTGCGCTCACCTGCTCCCTGCCTATTCTTCCATTCATTAATTTTTTTTCATAATTCTTACAATCTACAGTCAATACATCGCTGCCTATTTGTTTTCTCTCCTGTTTCCCAGTCCGCTGGCACATTAGTTTAAAACCTCAACAACAGCAGTTGCAAAACCTCCCTCAAGAACTGTGGGTCCATTCTGGTTCAGATGTAGACCGTCCTTTGGTAATAGTCCCACCTTCCCCAGAACCAGTCCAAATGTCCGACAAACCTGAACCCCTCACTCCTATACCATCTGTCAAGCCATGTGTTCATCCTGCCTTTTTTTCACTTCTTCGCTGGCTCACATTTGGCACTGATAGTAACCCGAGATCACTACCTTTGTGATCCTCCCCTTTAACTTCTCTTCTAGCTCCCTGAATTCTTCGTTCAGAGCCTCGTCTCGATTTCTACTTAAATCCTTGGTGCCTTTCTGCACCAAGACAACTGGCTGTTCACTGTCTCCCTTTAGAATGATCTGCAGCCGATCTGTGACATCGCTGAGTCGAGCACCTGGGAGGCAACATACAAGCATAGTGGTCCCTATCATTTTGAGAAACGGTTTAACCAGGTGAACTATCTTGTAAAGATGCCAGATAGGAATGAATGGTATTGGGTATGTCAGGTGGCCATGTTGAACTCGTATTATACGAGAGAGAAAGAACTGGAGAAACATGTATTCATTACTGCCCTGCAGAGTGAGGAATCAAATCTAGATGGCTTGGATTTTGATGTGCTCACGGTAGACTTAAACATGAAGAAGGCATTGAAGAGTGTGATAGATAGTAAGCTGTCTCATGAGCATAAAATGTTGTGGAAACGTTTGTTACTGCAGGATAAGGACATATGCAGAAATCAGATGGGGAGGATTAACGCTATTCTAAATGAAACAGACGCAGGGGCTACCACACCGATAAAACAGCACCACTCTCAGCTTAAACCGTTCAAAGCCAGGCAGGTCCAGAAGGAGTTGGAGACCATGCTCAAAGAGGACATCATCGAACCATGCCAGAGCAAGTGGAGTTCGCCAATTGTCTTAGTTCCCAAATTGGTTGAGAATCAGTGATTTTTGGATTATGGGATGGTCAACACCGTTACAAAAATCAGACTGATATCCAATTCCAAGATTGGAGAACTGTATCGAGAAATTGGGAAAATGTAGTTCCATCACTAAGTTGGACTTAATACGTGGTTACTGGCAGGTACCTTTATCAGAGATGGCGATATAAATTTCTGCATTTGTTACCCTAAATGGGCTACATCGATTCAAAGTTAAGCCGTTTGGAATGACGATCGCGCCCATTATCTTCCAAAGAGCTGTGGCTGGGTTACCAGACTGTGCAGTCTATTTGGACGACGACTTATCTTCAATAAGTCCTGGAAAGATCACATGGTCCAGTTGGCAGAGCTCTTTGAACGACTACGAGAAGCAAATCTTGTGGTAAACATAATGAAAACAGAATTAACGAAAGCAGAGGCGATGCTCTTGGGACACAATACCGGTCATGGAAGGTTGACCACATGGAACGGAAAGACGAAGGACATTGAAGAATTGCCACGCCCAACCTCGAAGAAATAGGCGCTTTGATTCTTAGGACTCGGTGGATTGTATTGCAATTTTATTGCAAACTTCAGCAGTGTAGTTGCACCATTAATCGAATTCCTCAAGAAGAACACAAAGCTTCAGTAAAAAGAACAATGCCAGGATGCATTCAATAATTTGAAAGCAAATTTAACCACCACACTAGTTTTAGCTAGACCAGACTTTTCAAAACCTTTTAAAGTTGTCATCGATGCTAGTGCCATCGGAGTTCGACATAGGATGATGACGTCAGCTTGTATGAGGTGTCTTAGCTGCAAATTGCGCGGTGATAGATTAAAGCAAGATATCAGAGGCAGGTTCTTAACTCAGAGAGTGATACGGGCGTGGAATGCCCTGCCGGCCAATGTAGTCATTTTAACCACATAAGGGATATTTAAACAATCCTTGGATAAGCACATGCTGATGATTGGATCTTGCAGTGGGATGGGCGTTGCTTAGTTCATAGTTCAGCGCAACATCGAGTGCTGAGGGGCCTGTTCGCGCTGCATTGTTCAATGTTCTATGTTTGAAAGGTGACCAACAAATGGAGACAAGGGAAATTCTGTTAAAAAGAAGGCATGTTTCAGATCAAGCACCCACTTTTTACCCCAAATGCATTTTCTCATCCAAATCAAATCGTGGGTGACAGTCTTGAAGTAATAAATGGTCTCGTCTGTTTCTGTGCACCCTGTGTCTGGTGCAATTGCCCTCCGGTCCTCCTT
The DNA here is from genome assembly GCF_047496795.1 of Chiloscyllium punctatum. Classification (NCBI taxonomy): domain Eukaryota; kingdom Metazoa; phylum Chordata; class Chondrichthyes; order Orectolobiformes; family Hemiscylliidae; genus Chiloscyllium; species Chiloscyllium punctatum. Next base: position 2,432,248 of record NC_092781.1, read on the forward strand.
TCTAACAGATTTGTGGGACCGAATGAAAAGTAGCAACGTAGGACTCAGCAAGAGCAGTCGGTTCATTGACACTTTGATGTTGCTTCAAAACGCAGTAAGATGGTGGCTTACCGAGTTGAGATCTGAGCCACACTTCCCTGTCTGTAGTTCATTATCCTGGACTCATTTTTCTGTCAAATATCTAACTAACACAGCTTTGAATAATTTGCATATGCACAGGTACCACATATTTCTGGGGAAGAGGATTCCTACTCAAACGGCTCTTTGAAACTTTATTCTTGTCCCTGTTCAGACAGAGGTTGGAGGATTGTTCTTTGCTTTTCTCGTCTTCCTACCCTATTGGGAATGATAAATTTTAAACAGAACCAGGTCTTACAAATACCACTGATATTGGTCTCAAAGCACATGAGGTTCAATGTTCGGAGCAAGTCAAGTAAATAGCTTGAATTTCCAAAATTACTTTAACTACAACCAAAGCAATGATGCTCAAGCTGTAATAAAAAGATAAACGACTAATAGCTTGGACATGGAAAGATAAATATTGATTATTATATTTTTCAATACACACCGACGTACATAAATGCACAAACAGAGAGAAGCACACAGATAATCCCGCATGCAGGCACACACAGTCATGTACAGAGCCACACACACAGGCACATGCAATCAACACACATACAGAGCTATGCACACAACTACACACAGACCGACACAGAATGAAACACAGAAACAAACACAGATTCACTCACCCAGGCACACTCATTCATTACTGATCAATCCGGTCGCCGTGCTGGAGAGATATCTAGTTCTGGTTTAAAGATCAATGAACCGCTGTAATCTGCACAGTTTTCTGCACTCAGCAGATTGCTGAGTTCTCCTGCTGAACAGATATTTCCTCCGGCTTCATGGTGTCTGGACTGGTTCTGTGAGGTGGATTGAGAATTTCATGTAACTAACCATTTCAGATGATGTGACAATGCCTTTTTTTGATCTCATTCTCGTAGTTGGGGCATCGGTTTATCACTCCATTGATGTGGCAGTGTGCCCATGCACAACACAGCATGTTGGTAAATATGCACTATCCTAGCCGCGGCCACAGCCTCTTCATTCAGAAGCAGGCAGCCATTCCTATCGTCTTCAGTCTCCATGTAGAAAGAAATGATGGCCTCTCGGTCATGGCCACCCCATTGATAACCCTCTCCTTGTTGTTGGAAGTACCCTCTCCTTCATCATCTCACACCGCTAACCAACCACATAAGAATGTCCAATGTGCACTGAGAGCAACAGGCTCCCTGGGAGCAACAGGGAGCAGACCATCATGGAGATGGAGTAATGCTTCAGATGTGTGAATGGGTGAGAGTGGAGCCCCCAGTATGCACTGCATCACTCAGTCCTATAATCTCTTTCCAGTTATGTAATGCACAATCATTCAGATTTCCTGAAAATTCATAGTTTCACAGTTCTCATGATTTTCCATCTGCCAAATTGATGTCCACTGCTTATCCATTTACATACTCTCTAACTTTTCCTGATAACATCGTTGCCTCACTATGTTATAGTTGGTGACACTTTTGCTCAGCATACTATTGTTACATTTATCTAAATCATTGCTATTGGTTGCAAATATAGTTTGTGTCTCCTCATTGGTCTCTATGTCACTGCAGTCGATAATTTCTATTAAACTGATACAGACTGATTCATCCCTAATTTATCCTTGCTAACGGCTCAATAACCAGTCATCCCCGAATTCCAGTGTCTCAGGTTTGAAAAGCTGCATGTTTTCTTCTAGTTCTTGTGTAACGGGCATGAGATTTTAAAAGACCTGCTCTAACTGCTGAACAACAACCACGAACAAATGAATGGCGTAAGTGTGACCCTTTTTAAAACTCTTGATGGGCTTAATAACCTGCTTCAGGATAGCTGTGGTTACGAATGGTGCAAAACATCTTGAAACCATCAGACAAGAGCCGAATTCTGATTTTGATAATGGGAAGACCACTGATATTCAGCTGCTGATAGCCCACTGTGCCTCGTGAATGCCCTGGTTCCATTTGCAATGTCCTTAATAAGCATGTCCTACTTCGGAGGAGGTAGTGCTACAGAACACAGTGGGCAGTATTTTCACTATGAGGTTGAGACATCCCCTCCAAAAATACTGTGTGCTGGGTGCTGCTACAGGTTCTCTTAGGGATAGATCCATCCGTGGCAATGAGTTTGCTGACAATGCTTCCCACTTGTTGGATGTCCCATCATGTCCCACTGTTGTGTATTCTGGGCCTCACCCTGTTCCGTCAGTGGTATGCCTATGGGGACACTCTCAGAGATGGACATTGAACGTCCATACGCAGAGAATGTTCTATGTCCTTGTCACCCTCAGTGCTACCTCCAACTTGGTTTCAATATCGAGGGAAATGGAGTTATCACGGAGGGGTGGTGTGCCCGGCAGTAGATGCCCATCATCACGAGATTCCCTTGTCAATCTGTGACCTGTTGCCATGAGATTTCGTGGGTTCTGGAGTTAATGTTGGGGAATTCCAGGGTAAATCTTTTCCTGACTGTGTCTCACCACTGGTGGGTCTGTCTTGCCGGTCGAAGTTGATATACCTTGGTATCGTGAAGGGGCTTCATGAATCATTACAACTCAGGACATTGAGTGGCACCATGGCTCAGTGGTTAACACTGCTTCCTCACAGCGCGAGGCAACCAATGTCGATTCCAGTTTTTGGCAACTGTCCATGTGGAGTTTGCCCCTTCTCCCCATTTCTGCGTGGGTTTCCTTCGGTTGCTCTGATTTCCTCTCCCAATCCACAGATGTCCAATTCAGATGCATTGGCCGTGTTAAATTGTCCATAGTGTTCAGAGATGTGTAGGTTAGGTGCATTAGAAAATAGAACAATACAGTGCAGAACAAGACCTTCAACCCTTGATGTTGCGCCAACCTGTGAACTAGTCTAAGCCCATCCCCCTGCATTATTTCATCATCATCCAAATGCATCACAAAGGGGTGTTTAAACACCTCTAATGTCGCTGAATAAACGACTTTGGCAAGCAGGGCATTCCACGCCCTTACCACACTCGGAATAATGAACCAGAATCTGACATCTGTCTCAAATCACTTTTCAGCTATGCTCCCTTTTACAACCCTCGATCCCTCTACCAATAAAACCTAACACACCGTATGCCTTCTTGATAACACTATCAACCTGTGTGGCAATTTTCAGGGCTCGATGTATATGGGCACCAAGATCCCTCTGCACATCCAAGAATCTTTCCATTGAACCAATTTCCTGTCTTACTGTTATCCTTACCAAAGTGAATCAACTCACATTCATCTACATTGAATTCCATTTGCCGATTCTTAGCCCAACTCTGCAATTCGTCCAAATCCCCCTGCAACCTGAGGAATTCTGTGCATACGTTGAAGGATATGAATACAATTTAATGGCATTAGAGAGAGAGGGCTATAGGGTGACTCATACTGGAAACTCAATACCCATAATATGTTACAGCTGGGAGTGTTAGATAAAACTGAGAAGGGAGTGAGCGTGATTTCTGAACAAGGAAAAGTATCTGTACAAATTGAAATGGTGATCTGAATCAAATGATCAAGGCGTTGTCTTAATCTCATTGTTCTTGTGCACAAAGTGCCCAGTCGAATTGGGTTTGGGGAAAGATTGCCACCGTGAGGCTGAGCAGATCTCAAGAAACTTAATGTGCAGAAGTGCCTTTGTCTATGGGTCTTTCCGACTCTCGCACATTCTATACGGCCTTTCCCTGGAACATTTTGTGACTGACATTCACAGGAACATTCTGCACCCAAACATCCATGGAACGTACTATACTCGACATTCCCTGGCACATTCTGCACCTGGCATTCCTCGTAAAGTTCTGTAACTGACATTTCCTGGGACATTCTCTCTCCGATATTACCAGTAACAGTCTATTGCCAATATTCCCTGGAACTTCCTGCACCCACCAATCTACGGAACATTCTAAACCTGTCATTCCCCAGATCATTCTATATTCAACATTCTTCAGAACATTGCCTACTCCAGGACACTGTCTACCCGAAATCCTCCAGAAATTTGATACCCAACACTTCCTGAAAAATTCTATCCACGTGACCTTCCCCAGAACGCCTTACAACTGATATTCCCCAGAAAATTCGAAAACTGATATTCTTTGGAACATTCTGAATAAGTCATTCCGGGGACATTCTATTCCTGGCATTCATCGGAACATTGTACGTCAGCATTCTTCAAAATATTCTATACCCGACACTTTCCAGAATATTCTGGACCAGATACTCGCTGGAACGTTCATACCCGGTATTCCTCGCTACATTCTCAAACCAACATTGCTTGGAATAGTCGATACATGACGTTACCCAGAACATTCCATATCCGAAATTATTTGTGAATGTTTGGATGTGAATGAATTGAACAAAAGACCATAACCCAAGGGAAGAGATTCTCTCCAGGGATAAGGAGACACTATTCTGAAGGCCCCTTCAGGCAGTTAAAGGCGAAAATACGTTTGCCTTGCATTTACATTTCTTCATCGACTACAATTTTACTAAAAGACAGATATTTCCAAGCTCCACATGTCTTCAAGGAACTAGGAGAGAATCCTTCAGGTCGGCAATATTTTCACCTTTCGTCTTAGGAATTGTGAAGAAGTGACGTGTCTGCTCTGGAGTGATCAAGTGGGTGGGAATATTTTAGAACTATCTGTTCAAATGGATGTGTGCCTGTGTGTTTGGAGAGGGATGGTTTGTTGTGGTTTCCATCACATTTTTGTCAGTATTCAGACTTTCTCATTTGTTATTTCAGCTGCAAGTACGTCAATAAATCTCTGAATACAGTGACACATTTGGTAATTTCATTGGCTTCTGAAATAACCTGTCAACTTTGCCTCCAGGCTGATGTAAACTTTTTTTTCATTCCTCTCAGTTAACGTACTGACGATCTACTTCCTGCTTTATAAAGATTGCGCATTGTCTCCATGTGTCAGACTTTACCTGGTGGCCATGGCAGTGACGGACCTACTGGTCATTATCATCGACCTGATATTGAGACACATCCCCATAGTCTTTCGGGAACAGTTTTATTTCCTGAGGAAAATCCCAGTGTGTAATATCCACGCCGTCCTGCTTTATGCAGCTCCTGACTGTTCTGTCTGGTTCACCGTCGCTTTCACCTTTGATCGATTTGTTGCTATTTGATGCCAAAAACTTAAATGTAAATATTGCAGTGAGAAAACGGCAGCTGTGGTTTTGGGAACACTGACTGTGCTAAACGTATTAATGAACATTTTCTGGTATTTTATGCTCACAGCTCAGTATTGGCTGTGGCATGGACCCTGGTTTTGTGTGGCTACATTGTCGATTTACTTCTCTCGTGCCTGGGTCATAATTGAGTCCCTCCACCACATTCTAACACCGGCTGTCGCAATTCTTCAGATTCTGGTGCTCAATGCCTTCACGGTCAGACACATTTTAGCGACCAGCACAGCTCGCAGGAGACTAAAGGATCTTAATGGGGCCGTTCAGTGTGACAAAGAAATGAGAAATCGGAAAAAAAACATAATTTCACTGCTTGTGATCTCGGTCAATTTCATTCTGTTATGGTCACCGATAACAATGTATTCGATATTGAATCGGATGAGGTATATTATGTATTCCCCTTTGCATCTAGAATCGTTTATGCAGGAATTGAGCTTCATGCTGCAGCTCCTCAGTTGCTGCACAAACACCGCAATTTATGCCGTGATCCAGACTAAATTTAGACAACAGCTGAAGAATGTGCTGAAATATCCCTTCACCCACATTCATGAATCAATCATAATCACTCAATCATTAACCCATCCGGGATGATCTCATTTCAATTCTATATTTCAGCAATGAAGCAGCCTGTCGCTAACCTAATAGACCGGGGTTAGTGTTGGTTTATACAACCTAGCCCCACGGGGGTTACATTGGCACGTTTCAATATTGCTCTCAACTCACGGGGCAGTGAAAAATGTTGCAATTTCATTGAATATATCTATCACTTCAATTTGTAAATAATAAAAATGCTCATTAAAATGTGCCAAGCAACAGACCCAAATACATTGTTGTTTTCCTTTGTGTTGAAGAAGCTGAGCTGAAGAGAGATAGTCTCAGGGTCATCAGGCAAGGGGAGGGGAACCAGTGCACGATCTCAGGAGATGGGTTTAAGTCTCGACGTCCTTGCCTTAATCTTTGGGTCCCCCAATCCGATCTAGCCTTTTGCAGAATTCATCTCCCTCCCTTTGCCCCTCCCCCTCCATCTCTCCCTCCCACACTCACACTGCCCAACTCTGTCTCCCCATTTACACATTCCATTTCTCAGTCCCCCCTCCCCATTCTCCTTCATTCTCACTCCGTCTCCGACTCTCCACCTCCCTGTCGCTGTCTATGCAAATCTTTCTCCCTTGCCTTCTGTCGCTGGGGGCATAGAAGAGTAGTGTGGAGCTCCAGGTTATTTGTAAGGGAATAGAAGGGGATTGGAGATACAGACCGTAGCTAGACGAACAACAGGGGCGTAAGGAAATTCAGGCTGACGCAAAGGGAATGAGGAATGCGGAATTACAGCCCATTGCCAGGGGAACAATGAGGATTGTGGAATTTCAGGCCGTTGCCATTGGAAGATAGGAGGGGGTGGAGCTTCGGGACCTTGCGAAGTGAACAGCGAGGAGTTTGAAACTTCAAGCCGTTGCTGAGGCAACAGAGGTGGTTGTAGTTCTTCAGGCTGTTGCAAGGGGAAGAGAGCTGACGGTGGAGCACCAGGTCGTTGCTAGGGGAACAGACGGGTGTGGATCTACCAGCCATTGCTAGGGGACCAGAGAAAAGATTGGGAATTAAGCCTGTTACTTGTGAAACAGAAGGGAGTGTGGAGCATCAGGATGTTTCAAAGGGAGTAGAGGGAGGTGTAGAGATTTAGTGCATTCCTAGGGCAACAAAGTGGGTGTTGATATACAGGTTTTGCTTTGGGTTAAATGACATTACGAAGTGACACACTGAGTGTGAGGACACAGACTGTTAGTAGGACGTACTTGTGGGGGTAGCACTTTCGGCTGTGACTCAGGCAAAGGAGTTGAGGTCGGACAACAGGTTATTATGCACGGAACAGTTTGTTTAGGCCCCACTGTGTGTTAGTCAGGGAACAGATTGGGATGGGTCAAAGGCCAATTTGCAAGAATTTCGTTGGGGAGGGGGTCACTAGGCATTGCTTAGGGTAGACAGCGTGTAGGGGAAGAAGGTTGAGGTTAAGGAAATGTGGGATAGAGTGACCGTGATGGTGAGGGAGTATGGTGGGGAGTAAGTGTGACGGTGGTGGATTGTGCAGGGCAATGAGGGTGATGTTGGGCGATTAAGCATGATGATGGTGTCCAGGGGAATGAGTGCGACAGTGACGGTGTGTGGAGAAATGACGGTGATGATGATGGAATGTGTAGGGGAGTAAGCATGAATGTGGCATTGTGCGGGGGAGTGAGCGAGATGATGTGGCTGTGTGCAGAGGGTCTGTGCTTGACAGTGTTTTTATATGCGTGGCACTGAGCATGAAGGTCGGGGAATGTGAGGCAGGTGATGGGCAAGTATGTGCATGTGGGAGTGAGATGGTGGGGAAGAGTGAACGTGATGGTGGGGCCGTGCATGGGGGGTAAATGGGATGGTGGTGTAGTGTGTGTTGGAGAGAGCATGACGTCGAGGGAGAGTGAGGAAGAGTGCTTGTGAAGATGGAGGAATGTGTGGTGGAGAGAACTTGCAAGTGGGAGGTTTGTGGGGGAGTGAGAGGGGGAGTGAGTGTGACCGTGGAAGAATGTGTGGGGTAGTGAGCATGATGGTGGGGGAGTGCACGGGGGAGTTAGTGTGATTGTGGAGGAGTGTGTGGGGGTGCGAGCAGGCCGGTGGGGGAGTGTTCGGTGAAGTGAGCAGTGGAGTCAGAATGACGGGTTAGTGCGAGAAAAAACGAGCGGGACGGTGTTTGAGGATGTGGAGGAGTGAGCATGATGATGGGAGAGTGTGCGGGGGCATGAGCATGACAGTGTGAGTGTGAGTGGTGCCTCAGCCTGATGGTGGGGGAATGTGTGGGAGAGTGTGTGTGATGTGAGGAGTATGTGGGGGGGGCTGAGTGATCACGGGGGTGGGAGAGTGTGTGATGGAACTGGCATCATGGTGGGGGAGTGTGAGGAGGACTGCGTGTGAAGATGATCGAGTGTGCTGAGAGTGCAGCTGGATGAGCATGACAGTGGAGGAGTGTGTATGAGAGTGAGACTGACAATGTGGTAGTGTGCAGAAGCGTGAGGCAATCAGTGGAATTGTATACCATGGAGTGAATATAATGGGAGTGGATTGTGTGAGAGTGAGGGTCATGACAGAGTAGTGTGCAGGCGAGTGTGTGTGAGCAGGGGGAGTGTGCAGCAGGGTGAGTGTACCAGTGAGGGAATGTGCGCAGGAGCGAAGATGTTAGTGAAAGAGTGAGGGTGAAATCGGAACTGAACGGGGAGATAGCGTGAGTTGAGGGAGTGTGCTGGGGAGTGAGGTGACGGCAGGGGAGTCTGCAGAGAAGTGAGCACGCGGTGGTGGAGTTTGTAAGGAGAGAATGTGATGGTGTTGGGTAGTGGGCGGGGGAGTGAATGTGATGGTGGGGATTGCATGGCAAAGTGAGTGTTACATTGGGACAGTGTGCAGTGGAGTGAGCATGATGGTGTGGCAGTGTGCGGAGGTGTTAGCGTGTCGGTGGGTAAGGGTGCAGCAGAGTCAGCCTGTTGGTGGAGGAGTATACACAGAAGGCAACATGGATGGTTGAGTGCGTGGGAGAGTGAATGTGATGTTAGGGAAGCGTGTGGGGGAGTAACGATGCTGGTGGGGGAGTGTAGCTGTGAATGACTGTGAGGTGGGGAGTATGTGAGCGAGTGAGCTTGAGTTGACGGAGTGCTCAGCTCAGTGAGGTGAAAGTTGAAGAGTATGTATAGGAGAGAGCATGTGGTGGGGGTCGTGTGCAGGGGGTTTGATTGTGATGATGGCGTTTGTGCGGGGATGTGGGCGAAGCAGTGATAGTGGGGGAATGTGCAGAGGAGTGAAGTTGACTGCGTGGGAGAGAGAGACTGAAGATGGAGAGCATGTGAGAGAGTGAGTATGATGGTTGGAGAGGGGTGAGGGAGAGTGCATGACGTTGGGGGAGTGTGAGGAGGAGAGTGTGTGAAGAATGGCGAATTTTCTGGGAGTGAACTTGAAAATGGGGTGTGCACGGTTAGTGAGCATAGTGCTGAATGTGATACTGTAGGAGTGTGTGGGGTAGTGAATGTGAAGGTGTTGCATTGTGTGGGTGAATGAGTGTGATGGTGATGAATATGTAACTGTGTGAGAATGACCGTGGGTAAGTATGCCTGGGAGTGAGTAATGGAGTAAACAGGACAGTAGAGTGTGAGAGGGAATGAGCAGGATGGTGTGGGAGTGTGCCGGGGATTGAGCATAATGGTGAGGGAGTGTACGTGGGTATGAGCAGGGGAGTCAGCATGATGCAGGAGTGTGAGATACAATGATCAAGACAGAGGCGGAGTGTGCAGGGTAGTGAGCATAACTGGCGTAGTGTGCGGGGGAGTGAGTGTGATGGTGGATGAGTGAATGGGGAAGTGCGATTAAACGTTTGGGGAGAAAGCAGTGATTGAGAGGGATGATAGGGGTGTGTATGGGAGAGTGAGCGTGACAGTGAGCTGTGGGTGAGTGAGCGGGTGACTGAGCGTAACAGTGGGGAAGTCTGTGGGTAGTGAGCATGACAATGTGATAGTCTGTGGAAGAGTGTGCATGAAGGTGAGAGTGTATGCAGAGGAGTGAGCGTAATGGTCTGGGAGAGTGCACAGTTGTGAATGTGATGGTGGGAGCGTGCAGGGGAGAGAGGAACATGATGTGGGTGAGTGCAAAATTGTTAATGTGATGATGGAGGTGTGTGCAAGGGAGTGAGCACGATGGTGCAGGAGTGTGCGTGGGTATGAGGTGAGAAGGGAGAATGTGTACAGCAGTGAGCATGACGGTTGGGGTGTGATGGGAATGAGCGTTTTGGTGATGTATTGTGAGGCAGAGTGAGTGTGACGGTAGAGGATTGAGCAGTGCAGCTTGCGTGACAGTGAGGGATGTGGGCAGTGGAGTGAGCATGACTTTGACGACAGTGTGGTAGAGTGATCTTGACAATGACAGTGGCAGGGGCGTGAAGGGCATGGTTGGAGAATGTGCAGAGACGTGATCATGGTGGTGAGGTAGATTGTGGGTGAGTGAGCATCGCGGTGTTAGAGTGCCCAGGGGCGTGGGTGGAGAGGTACCATGGTGCAGGGTATTCCGTGGGGGAGTGAGCATGATGGCGCAGCACTGTACAGAAAGCAAGCATGATGGTGAGGGAGTGTGGAGGGGAGTCAAGGTGATGGTGTGGAAGTCTGGTGAAAAGTCTGCGTGATGTTGGGGCAAATGTCGGTCAAGGAGCTTGAGGTGGGGTGGTGTGCGGGTGAGTGAATGTGACGGTAGGGGAGTGTGGGTGGGACTGAGAATGATGGTAGGGAGTGCACAGGGAAGAGAGCAGAGGAGGGACCTAGATACTGGGTTAGTGTGTCTGGGAGTGAGCGAGGGACGAAGAATGATGGGTTTTTACTGTGCAGGGAATGAGTTTGATGGTGGAGCAGTGTTTGGTGGAGTGAACATGATGGTAAGGGGAGCTTGAACATGGGGGTGTATGCAGGAGAGTCGGTGTAACAGTGGGTGAGCGTGCTGGGCAGTGAGCGTGATATTGGCGGATCTTAATGGGAGTGACTCTGATGGTGGCGGAGTCTGCAGAGGAGTGACTGTCACGGTGGGGGAAAGTGCAGCAGAATGGGCTTGATGGCGTGGGACTATGCAGAACAGTCAGTGTACAGGATGGAATGTGTCTGGCGAGTGACTGTGAAAGTTGGGAAAAATGCGCAGGATTGATTGTGAGTGTGAGGCCATGTCAGTGTGGCAGAAGGGGATTGTGCGGAGTGACTGAGTGGAAGAGTGAGGGTGTTGGCAGCGGAGTGGGCATGGGATTGAACATGATGGTTCAAGAGTATGGGAGTCAGTGGGGAAGTGACCCTGTTGGAGGGTGAGTGGTCCGGAGAGTGTGATGATAGGGGGCTGAGCATTACGGTCAGGAGGGTATAAGAGATTGAGGAGATGGTGCGGGAGCATGCAGAGGAGTGATTAAGGGTTGGGAAAAGTGCGGTGGAGTGAATGTGATGTTGTGGTTGGTTGCGGGGGAGTCAGCATGACAGGAGGGGTGTGTGCGGGGGAGTGAGCCTGATTGTGATGGAGTTGGTGGGTGAGTGACCCTGATGGTGTGGGAGTGTTTGGGGGAGGGAGCAGCGAAATGAGGGCGATCATGGGGCAGTGTGTGGGGCAGCGAGCACGACTGTGTGGGAGTGCAGAAGGATAATGCATGACGGGGCGTGTGTGCAGCAGAGTGAGCGTGATGGTGGGGAAGTGTGTGGGGGAGTGATCGAGAGTTTAGGGAAGTTTGCCATGGAGTGGACGTGACAGTGTGGAAGCATGCAAAGCAGTGAGGGTAACAGTGGAGTAGTGCATGAAGAGGTGAGTGTATCACTGCGAGAGTGTATGGGTGGGTGAGTGTGACAGTGAGTGAGTGACTGGGGGAGTGAGTGGGGAAATGACTGTGATGACGGATTGTCTGGCAAGTGAGTGTGATGCTGAGGAACTGTGCGGGGTAGTGAGTGTAACAGTGGGGCAATGTGCGGTGGTGTAAATGTAATAGTGGGTGAGTGTGAGGGGGATTGAGTATAACTTTGCGGAGTGTGCGGGGACTGAATGTGATGGTGGGGCGTGTGCAAGAAAGTGACCATGACGTTGCTGGCATATGTGTAGGAGTAAATTAATGGTAGGGGAGTATGTGTGGTAGTGAGCAAGAGATAGCGGCATGAACTCTTGAGTGAGGGTGATAGTGGGGGCTTGTGCAGGGGAGTGAGTATGACGGCTGACGAGCCTACAGGGGAGTGAGTATGACCATGGGAGGGTATGCATTGGAGCGACTGTAATGTTCAGAGTGTATGTGGGAGAATGAGCGATTGACTGAGCAAGACACTGGGTGTGTGTGTGGGGGTGTGGCGATAGGGGAGAGTGTAACAGAGTCAGTGTGAGGGTGGGCGAGTGTGCAGGTGAGTGTGTGTGATGCTAGGGGAGAGTGTGCAGGATAGAGCATGATGTTGGATGTGTGTGCGGGGGATGGATCATGATAGTGGGGGAGTGTGTGAGAGAGTGACCGTGAAGATGCAGGAATGTGCAGGGAGTGAGTGCGAATGTGGTGGAGTGTGCGGGAGAGTGTTGGTGACATTTTGGAAGTGTGTGGGGCAGAGACCATGACTCTGGGGGAACGAGCAGGGGATTGAACATGATGGTGTGGGTGTGTGCGGAGAAGTGAGCATGACAGTGGTGGAGTGTGCGGGGTTTGAGCGCTGTAGTGAACGTGATGGTTGGGTATTGCGCAGAGGAATATGCGGGGGAGTGAATAGCCAGTGGGGGAGTGTGCATGGGACAGAGTATTACGGTGGGGGAGTGTAGGGGGTAGTGATTGTGACATTGTGGGTTTGTGAGGGGGAGTAAGCGAGAGAGTGACTTTGACGGTGGTTTAGCGTGCAGGGGAGTGAGTATGATGATGGGGCAGAATATGGGGAGTGAGGATAACGGTAGGGTGTGTGGGAGAGTCAGCATGACCATCAAGAAGTATCCTGGATTCAGAGTGATGGTGGGTGAGTGTGTGTGGCAGTGAACATGATAGTGAGGGGTTGTAGGCGAACGGGGGAGACAGTGGAGTATGTACAGGGGTGTGAGTGTGACGGTGGGGGAATGTGTGAGGGAGTGAGTGTGACGGTGGAGGTGCATGCATTTGAGTGAGTATAATGATGTGGGAGTTGCGGGGGAGTGAGTCTAATGATGGTGGAATGTGCATAGCTGTGTGAGTGACAAAGGATGAATGTGTGGGCCAGTGAGCGTGATGGTGCGTGAGTGAGCAGGGGATTGAACTTTACAGTGGTATAGTGTGCGGCAGAGTGAGTGGGACGGTGGGAAAGTTTGTGTGGGAGTGTGCAAAAATGTGAGCGTGAAAATGAGAGAATTTGTGGTGAGTCAGCGTTACAGTGTGGTTGTGTCCGGGGGAGTGCGAGGGGGAGTTGTGTGACAGTGGGGATCTGCACGGGGGAGTGAGTGTGATGGCGGGACTGTGTGCTGGGGAGTGAGCATGATGGGGAGGGAGTGTGCGGGGCAGTTACCATGAAGGTGGGGAAGTGCAAAAGAGAAACTGCCAGATGGCCGGGGAGTGTGTGGGGCAGGGAGTGTGAGGTGCGGGAGTGGGCAGGGGTGTGAGTGTGACTGTGGTTGAATCTGTGTGCAACTGAGGATGACATTGGTGGAGTTTTCGGGGAGTGAGGATGAGACTGTGGAGTATGCAGGTTATTGAGGTGACATTGGAGGAATGTGCGGAGGAGTGTGAGGTGTGGAGAGAGAAGGGGAGTTGAACGTGAAAGTGTGGGAGTGTGCAGGGGAATGAACAGGGGAGTGACAAGTGATGCCAGGTGAGTGGGCAGGAATGTGAGTGTGACGGCGTGCCAATGTACAGGGGAGTGGACGTGACGGTGGGTGAGTGTGCATGGGACTGGTGATGACAAGGGGGAGTGAATGGGAGAGTTTGCGTGAGGCTGGGGAATTTCCAGGGTTTTAAGGTAATGATGGGGAGTGTGGGGAGGAGTGAGTGTGAGGTAGGGAATGTTAGGGGGAGTGAATGTGACGTTTGGGAGTGTGTGGAGTCAGTGTGATGGTGGGGGAGTGTGAGTGGGAATGCGTGGGAAGTGAGCATGATAGTGGGTGAGTGTCGTGGAGACAGGATGATCGTGGGCTAGTGCAAGGGAGAGTACACATGCCTAAGTGGGAGTATGCAGGAACATCAGCGTGAAAGTGGGTGAGTGTGCAGGGGAGTAAGCATGACAGTGCAGGAGTGTGCAGGTTAGTGAGCGGGTGAGTGACCATGATGCCGGATGACTGTGGGCGAGTATGTTTGATGGTGGGGCAGCATACGGCAGAGTGAGCATGACGGTCGGGAGTGATTGGGGGAGTCAGTGTGAATTTGAGTGTATACTTGAGAGTCAGTGTGATGGTGAGTGAGTGTGCTAGGCAGTGAGCATGATGATAGCTGATGGTCAGGGGAGCGAGTATATCGGTGAGGAGTGTTGATGTCGTGTATATGGTTGATGGTGAAGGTTGATGTTGTGTATGTGGATTTCAGTGAGTCGTTTGATTATGTTTCCCACGGTAGACTATTGCACAAATTAAGGAGGCACAGAATTAAGGGTGATTTAGCGTTTTGGGTTTGAAATTGAATAGCTGAAAAAAGACAGAGAGTGGTGTTGATGGAAAATATTCTTCCAGGAGTTCAGTTACTCATGGAGTATGGCAAGGATCTGTTTTGGGTCCACTGCTGCTGTAATTTTTATAAATGACCGGAGGAGGGCATAGAAGATTTGGTTAGTAAATATGCAGATTACACGAAGGTTGGTACAGTTGTGGATAGTGACGACGGATGTTGAAGGTTACAGAAGGTCATAAGTAAGCTGTACTGCTGGCCTGGAATGCGGCAAATAGAGATTAATGCGGAAACGTGTGAAGTATTCACATCGGACAAAGTATCAGGAATGCAGAGAACTGGGCTCATGGCAAGATTCTTGGTGGTGTCGATGAGCAGAGAGATCTCGGTGTCCAGGTAGATTGGGGGTCTGTGCAGGAGAGTGAACATGATTGTGGGGGAAGTATTCGGGGGGGTGAGTCTGACAGTGTAGAGAGAAGTGAGCATGATGTTTGGGGAGTCTTCAAGGAGAGTGTGAAAACAGTGGAGGAGTGTGCAGAGGAGTGAGCGTGACTGTGAGGGAGTGTGCAGGGGAGTGAGGGTGACTGTGAGGGAGTGTGCAGAGGAGTTAGCGTGACTGTGAGCGAGTGTGTGTGGTCGTGTGCACGATGATAGGGTGTGTGCAGATTAGTGAGTGTGATGGTGGGTGAGTGTGCAGGGGAGAGAGGGTGACGATGAGGCAGTGTGTGCAGGAGTGAGAGTAAGGATTGGGGAATATACAGAGAGTGAGTGCGATGGTGGGAGAATGTGTGGGGAGTGACTGTGACGGTGGGGCAGTGTGTGAGGGAGTCAGGTTGATGGTGGGTAAAGGTGTGGGGGATTGAGGGTGATGGCGGGAGAGAGTGCGGGGAATTGAGCATGAAGTTGGGGTAATATGTGGTGGAGTAAACCATGGCAGCGGGTGTGTGTGTGGGGGAGTGTGCATGATGGTGCTGGAATGTGCGAGAGAGTGATGACAATGCTGGGATGTGTGCAGGGTAATAAGCGTGACGGTGGGGAAGCATGAGAGGTAATGAGCTTGACGGTGGGGAGTGTAGTGAGAGTGTGTGGTGAAGTAAGCGTGATGGTGTTGGAGTGTGCAGGGGAGTCAGCACGACGATGTGAGAGCATGTGGGGAAGTGGCATGGTGGTATGGGAGTACGGAGGCAGTGAGCGGTGAAGTGAGTTTGACAGTGTGGAGAGTGTAGGGGAGTCAGTCTGATAGTTGAGGAGTGTGCAGGGAAAGTGCACGTGGCAATGGCGGAGTGTGCAGGGCAGTGAGTGTGGGAGTGACCATGACAGAGGTGGAGTGTTTGGGCAATTGAGCGTGATTTTTGTTGAAGTTGCAGAGGAGTCAGTCTTACTGTTGGGGAGGATGCGGGAGAATTTGCATAACAATGGGTGAGTGTGTTGGACAGTGAGTGTGATGCTGGGAGTGTGTGCGGGGAAATGAGCATGAGTGTGGGGGAGTGTGTAGGGGAGTGACTGAGCGATTGAATAGGGGAGTAAGTTGGTGAGTGGGCGTGGTGGTGTTGGAGTGTGCAGGGAAGTGAACATGAATGTGTGCAAGTGTGCTCAGCAATGAATTTGCCAATAGAGGATGTGCAGGAGAATGAGTGTGATGGTGGGGGAATGTGCAGGAGAGTGAGCAGAGGAGAGAGCATGACGTTGGGAAAGTGTGCAGGGGAGTGAACATGATGTTGGTGAACATGAAGCGGAGTGAGGAGGATGGTGGTGGACTGCACGGAATAGTGAGCTTGAAGATGGGGTGTGTGTGCAGGGAAATCAGCATAATGGTGAGGGAGAGTGCGGGAGAGTCAGTGTGAAAATGGGGAGTGTGACGGGATGTGAGTGTGATGGTCGGGGAGAGTCCGAGGATTGAGCCTTATGGTGGGAGCTTTGTGGGGAAATGAGTGTGACAGTGGGGGGGTGTGCAATAGAATGAGTGATTGAGCATGACATTAAAGTAGTGTGCGAATGAGCGAGTGCACTGGTGTGGGAGCATTCGCAATAGTGAATGTCGCAATGATGAGTGATTGAGATGATAGGTGCACAGGGAGTCATTGTGGTGGTGGGGAGTGTGTGGGGATTCAGCGTGGTAATGGGGAAGTGTTCAGGAGAGTGAGTGTGATGATATGAGAATGTACGGCGAGGAGGTGGAGGAGTTACCATGATGGTGCGCGAGTGTGCAGGGGAGTGGGCATGATAGTGGGAGAGCTTATATGTGTGTGAGCGTAACAGAGACCGAGTTGGTGTTGGGGAGTGAGCTTGATTATGGTAGAGTGCATAGAGAAGTGAGTGTGAAGGTGCACAAGTATGCGGAGGAGTCAGTGTGACGGTGGGGGTGTCCACAGGGAGCAGTGGTGACAATGGGGGAGTGTGTGGATCAGTGAGCATGACATTGTTTGAGTTTACTGGGAGTGAGCGTGATTGTGGATTTTGGCTGTGCCAGTTTGATCGTGGTGGGGGGATTATTTGCACTTCGCAATTATATATTCCCTCACACACATACATACAAGCACACACTCCACGAAATAATTCAACATAAATTTAGTATAAGGTTGAATTTTAATTAAAAAACAATTGAAGTCTGAACAAGTGCAATATCACTGTCAAAAAGAGACAATTCTAGTATTTCTGGGAGTTGGACTTTGCTGAAGGCATGTCAATGGGTTCATGTTGGGTTACATAGATAAGCTGCAGAGTTGGGCTGAGAGGTGGCAAATGGAGTTTAATGCGGACAAGTGTGAGGTGATTCACCATGGTCGGAGCAACCAGAATGCGATGTATTGGGCGAATGGTAAGATTCTTGGTCGTGTAGATGAGCAGAGACAACTCGGTGTCCAGGGACACAGCTCCTTGAAAGTTGCCATCCAGGTTGACAGTGTTATAGACAATAGACAATAGACAATAGATGCAGGAGTAGGCCATTCTGCCCTTCGAGCCTGCACCGCCATTCAATATGATCATGGCTGATCATTCCTAATCAGTATCCTGTTCCAGCCTTATCTCCATACCCCTTGACTCCACTATCTTTAAAAGCTCTATCCAATTCATTCTTAAATGAATCCAGAGACTGGGCCTCCACTGCCCTCTGGGGCAGAGCATTCCACACAGGCACCATTCTCTGGGTGAAGTAGTTTCTCCTCATCTCTGTCCTAAATTGTCTACCCCGTATTTTTATGTTGTGTCTTCTGGTTCGGCACTCCCCCATCAACGGAAATATGTTCCCTCCTGCCAGAGTGTCCAGTCCTTTCATAATCCTATACGTTTCAATCAGATCCCCTCTCAGTCTTCTCAACTCAAGAGTATACAAGCCCAGTCGCTTCAGTCTTTCCGTGTCAGGCAATCCTGCCATTCCAGGAATTGACCTCGTGAACCTACGCTGCACTCCCTCAATAGCCAGAATGTCTTTCCTCAAATTTGGAGACCAGAACTGTACACAGTACTCCAAGTGTGGTCTCACCAGGGCCCTGTACAGCTGCAGAAGCACCTCTTTGCTTCTATACTCAATTCCTCTTGTTATGAAGGCCAGCATGCTATTCGCCTTCTTCACGACCTGCTGTACCTGCATGCTTGCCTTCATTGACTGGTGGACAAAACACCCAGATCTCTCTGAACAGCCCCTTTACCTAATTTGATACCATTGAGGTAGTAATCTGCCTTCCTGTTCTTGCCACCAAAGTGGATAACCAGACATTTATCCACATTAAACTGCATCTGCCATGCATCTGCCCACTCACCTAACTTGTCCAGGTCACCCTGTAATCTCCTAACATCCTCATCACATTTCTCCCTCCCACCTAGCTTTGTGTCATCAGCAAATTTGCTAATGTTATTGCTGATACCATCTTCTATATCATTTACATATATTGTAAAAAGCTGCGGTCCCAGCACGGATCCCTGCGGTACCCCACTGGTCACTGCCTGCCATTCCAAAATGGAGCCGTTAATCACTACCCTTTGTTTCCTATTAGCCAACCAATTCTCTATCCAATCGAGCACTTTGCCCCCAATCCCGTGCGCCCTAATTTTACTCACTATCCTCTTGTGTGGGACTTTATCAAAAAGTTGTTAAGAAGGCATACAGTGTTTTAGCTTTTATTAATAGAGGGATCAAGTTCCAGAACCATGAGGTAATGCTGCAGCTGCACAAAACTCTGGTGTGGCTGAACTTGGAGTATTGTGTGCAGATCTAGTCACTGCATTATAAGAAGGATGTGGAAGCTTTGGAAAGGGTGCAGAGGAGATTTACTCGGACATTGCCTGGGATGGAGGTAAGGTCTTACGAGGAAAGGCTGAGGGACTTAAGGCTGTTTTCGTTAGAGAGAAGGAGGTTGAGAGGTGACTTAATAGAGATATATAAGATAATCAGAGAGTTACATAGGGTGGACAGGGAGAGCCTTTTTCCAAGTATGGTGATGGTGAGCACAAGGGGGCATAGTTTTAAATTGAGGGATGATAGATATAGGACAGATATCAGAGGTAGTTTCTTTACTCAGAGTAGGAAGGGTATGGAGTGCGGTGCCTCCAACGGCAGTAGTTTCGCCAGCTTTAAGTGCATTTAAGTCGTCAATGGGCAAGCATATGAACATACATGGAATAGTGTAGGTTAGATGGGTTTCAGATTGGTATGACAGGTCGGCGCAAGATCGAGGACAGAAGGGCCTGTACTCCGCTGTAATGTTCTATGTTGCATGTCCAGATTATTTTGAAACATCGGGAAAATAAGCATACTGAAGGCAAGAACAGTGTTTTGAAGAGATTAAAGGCCTAGTCAAGCATTTCAGTGGAGTTATCCTCCTGCCAATGTTTACACAACTGGCAGGTTTCATACAATCCCCAAATTCTGGAAACAGACCATGCACCCCATCAAGTTGGCTTATCACTCCAACAATCAGCCCACGCAGCGCAACTCGCAAACCTTGTATTCCCCATGATTAACCCGCTCAGCCTGCACATTATGGTCAATTTGGCATGATCATCACATCGACCAGACACATCGTTGCACTGTGGGATGAAGCCCACAAAGATGCTTGGAGAATTTGTAAACCTCACACGGGCAGTAATCCAATTCTGGGACCGAACCAGGTATGTAGAGCTGTGAGCCAACAGTGCTAGACACTGTTAACACACAACCATGGAAGAAACCCGGTAAATTCAATTGCATTTGGTCAACAAGATTGATACATAAAGGTTTATTTTTCTTACAAACAATGAAAACAAGTTTTTGACTTTATGAAAGACTGGTGGCAGTGTTTAATTCTCTAGCCTTCCAGCAAAAATCAGATGATGTGCAAAATGTTTTGAATGCAAAGATATTCACTGCACTGAAAATTCCAATGTTAATGTCGTCCAAGTTAGAACATAAAACATTACAACAAAGTGCAGTCTCTCGATGTTGTCCCGACGTGTGGAACGAATCTGAAACCTAACTAACCCACGCTATTTTGCTCCCTTCCATATGTCTATCTAATGACCATTTGAATACCCGTAAAGTTGGTGAGTCGACTACAATTGCAGAACGTGCTTTCCACGCCCCTACCACTATGTGAGTAAAGAAACTACCTCTGACTTCTTTCCTATATCTGTCACCCCTCAAGGTAAAGCTATGCCCTCTCGTGCTTGCCATCGCCATCTGAGAAAAAAGTCTCTCACTGTCCAGACTTTCTATCACTTTGAATATCTCGTATTTCTGAACCACATCAACTCTCAACATTGTTCTCTCGAACGAAAACAGCTTCAAGACTCTCAACCGTTCCTCGAAAGAACTTCCCTCCATCCCAGACAACATCCTGGTAAGTCTCCTCTGAACCCTTTCCAAAGCTTCCGCTTCCTTCTATAACGTGGTGACCAGAACTGTACGCAATCCTCTAATTGTTGCTGCACCAGAATTTTAGACAGCTGCAACATGACCTCATAGTTCCGAAACTCAACCCCTCTGCAATCTCTCTGCTCACCTACACTACCAAGTATCTTACCATTAGCCTAGTACTCTTTATTCTTGTTACTCTTTCCGAAGTGAACTACCACATATTTCTCCGCAATGAACTCCATTTGCCAACTCTCAGCCCAGCTCTGCAGCTTCTGTATGCCCCTTTGTAACCTACATCGTCATTCATCATAATCCACAATTCTACCAAACTAAGTGTCATCTTCAAATTTACTAACCCATACCTCTACGCCCTTATCCAGGTCATTTGTAAAAATGATAAACAGCAGTGGACACAAAACAGACCTTTGTGGTACATCAGGATTAACTGAGCTACAGGATGATTATTGCCCATCAACTATCACCCTCTGTCTTCTTTCAGATAGCCAATTTCTGATCCAAACCGCGAAATCACCCTCAATCCCATGCCTTCGTATTTTGTGTTTAACGTCATTGCTGTTATCCAAATTGCCGAATAATTTAACGTGGAATAAAATCGAGGAAATTTATTCAAATATTGCAGGGTTTTCGTTACTGAGCGATACTTTTAAATCCAACAAAAACACACACTTTACAGCTGAAACTTGCAAAGAAATGGGCGATCTGCTTTTGGTGAATCCGGGTATTATTCATATTAGATGGGCTGTACTCGTACGGGTCTTTCAGAGTGAAGTCGTGTTCATTTCCTGTTCTTGTTTATTCCATAACCAAAGTTAGCATCATCTAGAAGTATCAGCACAGCAAAAACAGAGGAAAAATACTTATATATTCACGCGTGTTTTCATTACACAATCGGACACAGTCCCATCTGCGTCCTGGATGGAGAAATATCAATGGCTGAAAGGAATTGTACTAATACATTTAATAATAAAGACTTTGAATGCATTAGAAAACACCAAAGAAAATCTTAGTATTGCACCATCCTTAGGAATACTCTTTGACATTTGACTATAAATTCTGTATCCGATGCTTTGTCACTTGCTGTCTGCTGATGAAGCCACAGCCATGAAAGCTAGCGCTTGCAAATAAACCAGTTAGAATATCACCTCGTGTCGTGTGACTTTTGACTTTTACCACCCCAGTACATCACCAGCTCCTTCACTTCAAAATTGCAGAAAACAGCTTAGTTGCATGAACGGGAAGTGATGCATGATTTCTTCATCGTTGTTCTCTTGTGAAATCGTTTAATTGTGGCTCCTTCTACTAGTACTAAAGATCACCCCTGAGAAATTATTCTCCCGTTTATGTTTACTGGTTGTTAAGCCAACATCAAAATGGCATAACCAACAATTCCCAATATGGTTTAATTAAGCACAAAAACATTGTGGTCCTTTCACATGATTCTTTAAACTGGCGCTTCCATTATAAGTTTGTCAGATACACCCTCGGGGATTTCAGTTTCCACTCAGTATTTGAACACACTTGCATCGATATTTATCCAACCACTTCACGGCACGACACACAAAGCTCGTGAATCCAAATACATTGCTTGAGATAAAATTCATATCTGGGACATTGTGGGTGACTGTGAAAGGGTCAAACTGTGTGCGTTGCAACATCAGTGACAGATAGAAAGAGACAGAGCGCGACAGGAACAGGTAGGCACACGTAGAAATAGAATTCAGGAAACTAGAAGTAACATCATCAAGTCGTAGAATTATAGATATGTACAGCAAGGAACAGACCCTTCCGTACAACTCATCCATGCTGACCTAATATCCCAACTTAATCTCGTCTCGCTCGCCAGCACCCGGCCCATAGCCCGTCAAACCCTTCTTATTCATAGACCAATCCAGCTGCTTTGTAAATGCAGCAATTAGACCAGCCTCTGGCAGCTCAATCCATGTGTGCACTACTATCTGCGTGAAAAATGTGTCCCTTAGTTCCTTTTACATCTTTCCGCTCTCAGCATAAACCGATGCGCTCCCGTTCTACACTACCCCGTACCAGTATACAGACTTTGCCTATTTATCCTATGAATGCTGCACATGATTTTATAAACCTCTATACGGTCATGCTTCAGTCTCCAACGCTCCAAGGAAAACAGCGCAGCATTCTCAACCTGTCCCTATAGCTCAAAGTCTCCAACCCTGGTCACATGCTTATCAATATTTTCTGAATCCTTGCAATTTTCACAACATTCTTCCGATAGGAAGGAGATCGGAATTGCAAGCAATATTCCAAAAATAGCTGAATCAACGTCCTGTACAACCGCAACATGACCGTTCTACATATTTACTCGATACTCTGTCCAAGAAAGGAAAGCATACCGATCACCTTCTTCGCTATCCGATCTAACTGCGACACTGTGAACCTCTGTCCACAGGTTCAAGGAGCTGTGAGCCTGCTCTCCAAGGTTTGCTTCTTCTGCAAAACTCCGTAGGACCTTACTATTAAGTGTATAAGTTCTGCCACGATTTGGTTGTTAAAAATGCAGCAACTGAAATTGATCTTCATCTACCACTCGTCAGCCCATTTGTCCCTCTGAGCAAGATCCCGTTGCAACCTAAAATAGCATTCTTCACAGTCCAATACATTCCCAATATTGGTGTCATCTTCGAAGTTAATAACTGTACCTCTTATGTTCATATCAAAATAACTTATGTAAATGATAAATAATAGAGGAATCAACAGCGGGCGTTGTCGCACTAAACTGGTCACAGGCCTCCAGTCTGAAAGTTAACCCTCCACCACCACCATCTGTTTTCTACTTTTGAGCCAGTTCTATATCCAAATAGCTAGTTCTCCCTATATTCCATGAATCACTCCAATGCAGCTCTTAGTTTTTGATTAACACAGAAACAGTCACAGCACTTAAAAGGAGGATTCGAATATTGAGAGATGGTACTTTTGAACCAAAAACCCACTCCAAAACATCCGAATATAATCTCAAAATGGTTAATCAATTTTTGCGCAAAAAATTTCTGTAAAGTCCATGAAACAAGTCCTAGACATAGTCTCCAAATGATAAGGATGACATAACTCCAGCAGAGAATATAGAACATAAAACAAATACAGTGCAGTAGGTAATCTTTGGCCCTCGATGTTTCACTGATCGGTGAAACCAATCTGAAGCTCATCTAAGCTGCACTATTGATTCTCGTCCATGTGTCTATCCAAAGAACATTTAAATTCCTAAAATCTGGTTAGTCTACTGCTGTTGCATACAGTGGGTTACACACCCCTACTACTCCCTGAGTAAAGAAAGGTCCTCTGACATCTGTCCTCTCGCTATCACCCTACAGTTGAAAGCTGTGTCCCCTCGTACGAGCCATCACCATCCGAAGGTAAAGGCGCTCGCTTTCCAATCTACCGAACCTTCTGATTATCTTCTATATCTCAATCAAGTCATCTCTCAACATTATTTTCTCGAACGATAAAAGCCTGAAGTACCTCAGCCTTTCCTCGTAAGATCTTCTCTCCACAGCATACAGCATCCTAGTAAATCTCTTCTGAAACTTTTCCAAAGATTCCACATCCTTCATATAATGAGGTGACCAGAACTGTACGTAACACCCCAAGTGTGGCCGCAAAGGAGAACACACTAGTCAACAGCTTAAGGTCACGTGCAGAACTAAAGCAAAGCATGCAGTTAAGAGGTCTATGTGCAGGGAACTGCATTACTTTGCTGCAATCGCTGAATCAGCATCGAGATAATATACACCAAAGTGCTCTTTTTTATGTGGGCTGTGCACTTCTAGCTTCTGCAGATATGCACATGCACTAAGATGTACCATGTAATAATTCACATTGCACTTAGTATTTAAATATAATGCATTTTTGTGAGTAGTGTTTAAAAATAATATGCAGCCCTTCCATTGTACCCTTGTAAGATTGATATAAAACATTTAAGCAAAATAATGCAAATATGTAATTCTGAAAAGAGAAATCTGCACTCGCTCCACGAGCGAATAATAATTTTCCTGGAATCAGATGCTTCAGGCACCATCCCAAGGATTCAAATTTGTTGGGAATGGCAGCTATATAGCCTTCGGTCTGAAAACAAGTATGGGAGAATTGTTAGTTTTGGGGCAGCCATTTTGTCACATATTAAAAGCCTGAAAACTGTTTTGAATCTCATTTAGTGCCTACTTGCTAAAAAAAAAAGTGTTTCGCAGGGTCAGCGAAGATGATTGGCTTTGCAGCTGTACTGATACCTGATAAACGAATTCTTTACTTGCTTGGGGCTACACTTCTCCTTGCAAGGACCTATTTTGGACTAACACGTGCCTATCAGCCATGAACCAACACTGGCCAAACACTACGTGACTGAAGCTCGTGACTGCTCATTATTATGCAATGAACAATTTGCTAATTGTTAAACGATTGCAACTTCTTTAATCACGTAGCTCAAAATCTCATTGGAGTGGCTTTTCACCATTTGATCGACTTGCCTCTGCCCGTCACCTCAATAACTCAAGGTTTGTGTCGTGTGATTACTGATCTAAATTGGACCGCTATGAGCAAGTCACCCGCAGCATAGTTTATTTCCATCGCGAAGAGTTGGTGTTGCCAGCTGGACCTCGATTTCATGACGTTCCCGGATCCTTTTCAGTTTTGTCCCCGAGTGTGTGTAATACCTCCCTGAATCAGCAGATTTTGTGACAAGACTGGAGTGGAGAAGTGACTGCTGCAGGTGCTGTTACCTTGAGACACGAACTGGAGTGAGTGGGGTTAGACAGTGGGGGACAGAAGCTCATGTAGTTAGCGTTCCTGAGCCACGAATTTAACTGTGGTAATAAAAGCGAGTAGTTTTAGTTATTGATCCTTAGTGATCAGGTAGTGGTGGAGCTTAACTTTGGCGTACGTTGAGCCACGAGGTATGGTCTATGGCAAAAGAAGTTGAGTTTTGGATTCAATCCAAAGTGCCCCCTTGCAGTTTGGGGCCGTCCCTCCTCTGACACAAATAGCGTGAGTCCGGAGCTGGATTGCCTTGTTGTTATGGGCTGTATAAAACGCTGAGGGATGATTGGTTTGAAGGAGAGAATACCGAATTTTGTAACTAATTGTTGACCAGGATCACGGTTTTGTTTTCTGTTTCAGTTTGTCTATAACCATTGTTTGTTTGTCCTGGTTTGCCAATGGATTTTTCTGTTTGTTTTGGTGTATGTTCTTTGATTCTTGTTTGCTTTTCTTCCAGGATAATGGGATCCATGAACTCGAAATGCAAGAGAATGGTTGCCCCTGGGGGCAAGTAAATCTTTTCTCTCATTTCAGGCCGGCCTGCATCTGGTTGGTATATCGAGGAAAACACAGAAGTGTCATGAAAGACATGTTCGTATCCAAAGTAATGTAGGAGATACCCTGGTCCTTCCACTTTACTGGCCGGTATTGCTTGGGATATGAAAGAAAGGTGTTCGAAATGCCGATGCAATTCTCGATATTCGGTCACAAGTGAGCAGTGTGAGTACTCAACAGGGTCCTCCTGCCCTCACTGAAGATGTGAGATAAAGCATCTTACACTTAACAAAATTAGTAATAAACAATTTGTTTGCTCCACGGTTCTTACTGGTGAGATCCCTTGTGAAAGGCCCTGGACCCATGATGAGGTCCGCTATATGCTTCAAGGTTAGATTACTTACAGTGTGAAAACAGGCCGTTCGGCCCAACAAGTCCACACCGACCCTCCGAAGAGCAACCCACCCAGACGCATTCCCCTACACCTAACACTACGGGCAATTTTGCATAGCCAATTCACCTAACCTACACATTTTTGGACTGTTGGAAGAAACCCACGTAGGCACGGGAGAATATGCAAACTCCACACAGACAGTTGCCTGAGGCGGGAAATGAACGTGGGTCTCTGATGCTGGCAGGCAGCAGTGCTAACCACTGTGCCACCATGCCGCCCGATTCGCTCAAGTTCCCAACATTACTTTTAATTGGCCAATACAAATCTGCAGTTGCTTGCTTCAGGATGTTCAGACTCAAAGGAATTTGGTATTCGGGAGATATTGGGCCACGATTAAAGTCTCAGTTGTGTTTTCCCTGTGTTGTGGACTAATGCAGAGGCACGAACAACTTCCCTTGAAAATATTGTTCGAATTGCAAATGAAATGACTTAGAGGAATTCAGATTTTGCATCGTTTTTTAAGCAGCTATGTGTCACAACCAGGATTTATGAGGCTGACCTCCCTAACTTTGACTGTTCTGGGATGTGATTGCCTCATTCCCCTTACAAGTAAGGGAACAAGACCAAAGCAACTTGCAGAAAGGTTAACCCTTTGTAATATGGTTTGAATGCACATTTGCTTGTTGGTGATTGAATGTTTGTGTTTTGTTCCCTGGAGCTCGACATCCGGGACTGTTTGGAATTTGATTTACATTTTTGGAATTCATGATGATTTATTTTAAGGTTAAGGACCCATTAGTGATTTTGAATTGAAATTTTAACTTTGCCGTTCTTTGTACTGAGTGCCCTGGTGTCAATTTCTAACCGATCAGTTTTAATGTTTACATAAAACTAATCTTATTTAAATTCTAATCAGTTCAATTTAGAGAAGATGACATTACAATATTTTTTAAAAAGTATCCCTATGCTTCTGCCCATTTTGACATCAGTATAAACTTGTTCTCAAACTCCCCGTAATTTCATGCTACTGCAAAGATCAATTTCGCCCCTTTCACGTCTACGTGTTGGACTAATGAAAAAAATGACGAAAGAAAGTAAAAGCAGTAACACTAAATGTGGGCCTCAAGTGCAAAATCAGTTTGCTACAGGATGAGAGTAGGTCTCTGCTCAATTTCTAATTAGAATGCAAACCGTTATGGGTGGCACGCTGGCACAGTGGTTCGTACTGGTCAGAGCGCCAGAAGACCCAGGTCCAATTCCCGCCTCACACAACTGCTGTATTGAGTTTTCACATTCTCTCTGTGTCTGCGTGGGTTTCCTCCCACAGTCCAAAAATGGGCAGGTGAGGGAATTTGCCATTGTAAATTGTCCGTCGTGTTTGGTGACGGGGTAAATATAGGGGAATGGGTCTGGGCGGGTCGGTGTGGCTTGTTGGGCCGAAGGGCCTGTTTCCACATTGCAAGTAAGCTAATAACATTGCAAAAATCACTTCCACTCTCAATATTTGCTCATTAAGTGGAGGAATTGCATGAACTTTGTATAATTTAAAGATATACCCAAAATATCCCAAACTAACAGCATTGTTTTCTGCACAAAGATGCCAGCACGTTTCTTTTTGTTTTGTTTTGCAATCTTTTGTTTCTGCGAAATTTTAAAGTAGCTGCATCTCACCGGTGATTATGGAATGGTGGTCGTAGCTTTATTCTCCATCAATTTCCCTCCTTCATTGAGACTTGAAGCTTCAGTTCAACATTATGTTGCGAAAGAAAATAATGTAAAAATTAATATCCTATTATTAACAGCTGCGTCTATGGTTTCGGCTATTGTTTGTAAATGAGAAGTGTGTGTTTTGTTACCATGTGAGTAGACAAGAACATTTCTTGCAGCTGGAGTCCTTTTATGGCCGATGACTAACGACTGGTCAGACCACTGAATGAAGTTAATTTGGGATTTAAAGTCAGACTAGAACCAGGTAATCATAATGGATTTCAGAGTTGGAAACTGTGTACATTTTTTTTTAAATTTTACGTATTGCATTTTGAATAAATTAATTTCCAGGTTATGTTGATGCCATTCAAAACGTCTTACTCACTTATTCAGATTCCACCCCTGAATTAGATATGATGATAATTTTAGTTATTACTTTTAATGACCAAATGTATTAGTCCTGACTCACAAAATCAGAATTAGTTAGCAGGATCGTTTGGTTTTATTCCTTTACACATTGTCAGTGACCTGTCTCATTGCCTCAAGGTTAAGTTGAAGCATGGCTATATTAATTCATTGTTCATGAAAGAATGGAAAAATGCCTTACTGGCCCTATGAAGGAATTCTGCATAGGATTGGGGGACAGAGGTATGTACAGCAGATGGAACTCCCAAAACGTGGGAGATATTCATAGCTGCTGTGAATGGGTAGATGAAAATAAAGGAACATGAGAAGCAGTGTAAGACCACTAAGGCCGAGCAATATATAAAAAGGTTTCAACAACAATCCTGTCAAATAAAGAACTTAGATTCTACTGCGAATCTCGAATCTATGTATAGCATGCCGACCTATTTGAGGATGGGGAGGACGCTGATAGGGATACGGACCGGGATTTTACTTCTGGATAACGACTGAGCCCCTCACATCTCTTGATTGTCCCCAGCACACACACCCCTTTATGACAAGCCTTTCCTTCTTTTGAAAAAGAAATGTCCAGTTTTTATAGCCAACCACATGGGGATGAACGTTCTGAACCATCCTATACCAGGGGCCATCCTAGGAATCAGACTAATGTTAATTAAGCATGCTCCTGATTGCGAGATTAATACGGATAATTTGCTCAACATCTCCATAGGATCATCCAGACATAAACGCAGCAAAATTCTGGGAGTAGCCTGAATAGGAATGACTTATGTTACAAGATTGAAATAAGTGGCCAGCTGCCTGACGGAAGTTATATACAGCCCACAACAGAAAAAAAATGAAAGGCTGTTTCACCTTTGTTTAACGCTATGCTTTTGCAATGTTTTCCTCGTGGTGTCGCTGACATGATTCGGACAAACAATATGAATTCGTCCAGGAACTCCCAGTTGCCAATGAGGTGAGTGGTGATTTTCTATTGGGATGGCCCGAACCAGAAGGAGCCACAATGCAAGTTACAGGTAAAAGCGATTCTGTCCAGCGCTCGCACATGCGGTGTGCCATTCCTGACAGGGTTGACTGGGAACAGGATACCAACTGGGGGTAGATCCTACCTCAGATGACCCAGCCAGCGACCACGCTGAGCAAGACTTGCCGGATGGGACCCTGGAGATGGAGAGAGGCAGGCACCAGGATTGCAACCTTGGGACTGGGAACAAGGCAGCAAACTCCCGGGGGGCAAATGGCTGGTCTTTGCTTTAATATTGGAAATGTAGTCATTAGTGACTGATGTGTCCTTAATGTTACCGTGCAGCTAACACAGGGAATGACATGCTTACAGCTGAGCCAAAGGAAATCCGTCAATATGCACTGACACTTCGTTTTGCTTTTGGTGTGATGACTGAGCCTTGTGGGAACACAGAGGGTTTGAAACCTCCAGGGGGCAGCCTACTAGTAATGCTGTATTATCCAATCAGTACACTCTCCAAAGGAAGAGCCGACAGATACTGCTTCCAAACAGGCAGCCTACACCCCAAACTTCTGGTCCCATTAGGTCACCAGCAAAACCCGAATAGAGACAATATGGGGCCAGGTATTCCAGACCTGAGTAACGTTCAGAAATCACAGGGGAAGACCCCTGCTGAACAGCACAAACTCTGGCCTCAAATAGGGTTCTCCATCGATATTCAAACCAAAATGTGGGTGACCCCTGCTGGACAATTTTGTGTTCCTTCTTTCCTGCTGCCTAACTTAGTTGATTATGTGCATATATTTTACATATCTGTGTGAGGAGATAATGGTGAATAATATATGACAAACATGGTGCCACCCAGATATTCAGAAAACAGCTAGGAAAAGTGCTGAAGCATGTTTAACTTGCATATAAAAAGGACACCTGCTCTAAGAGGGATTCCACGATGTTTTGAATCATTCCTTGCATGTTAGGCCTCCTTTGTTTGAATGTCGACAACTTGCTTTTACAGAACCACCTCGCTCACATTGTAATGAATATTTTTTAATAGTAGTCGATGTATTTAGTAGATGAATCAAAACAATCCCAATGAGTGATACAGCTGCCGCTATAGTGTTTGACAAGTGGGAAACATTTTCTATAGTTAACCAAAACTCTTCAATGTTCACACTCTCGGGTACGCCAAGCCTAAGAATTAGGAGTGGGCCATATTGGAGCCTAGATCGAAAGGTGCGTTCCTAGTCTTGCAGGTCACACGCACAGAAGTCAAGGTCAAGGACACACGGGACACAATACAAAAGAGCGCGACCCTGGAGAAACACCAGAAGACCCCGGCAGAGATACAGCTTTAACTTTTATCTTTACATTGCTCAGCCTGAATATTCTGCTTTTCACAACGCTCTTCCTTATCTTTTTTTTCACTAACTATTTTTGACTGGGGCCCTCTGCACAGCCTAATGGCCTCGAACAAAAGTGAATTACATTTCAACACTTACTTTCCAATTCATACCTTTCTGCTCAAAACGACAACCACACTAGCTGCTCGCTTCCCACACATATTCAAATCGACTCCAATGGAGGGTTCCCCCTGAGATCCATACCTTTTAATGAAACTGACACTGCTGAATGGTGATTGCAACGGAGTCATTTTGCTGCAGTTACAACTTTTCGCATCCTCTTAGTTTCCTTAGGTTGGTGTGTGCCTCAAACTCCTACAGGGATAACACCTGACTCCATTGCAATCAGCGTAATCTCTCACACACGCCCCCCCCCCACCATACCCTGTTTCTCACCAATTACACGGCCATGATTACACCCTGAGGAAGGACTTGCATTAAAAGGAAACATCCTTCAGCATGGGAAGCTGCTTTCAGTAATTGCTGTCACTATATCCTTCTTTCTTAGTCTGCTTATCGGTCCACTCTGCATGGACGCAAACATAACTTCAGAGTTCCCAACAAGTCTGCCATTAATTTCACTTTTACCACCTTTTAGACTGGGATTCAATGCAATCATTTGTTGGCCTTCAACGGCACTTATTCCAGTCTTGACCGAAAGGCCGACCCCTGGTTGCTGACCTCCTTGACTGCAGCACTTATTTAGGTTATGTTGTCCCTTTCCTTTTCCACTCCTACATTTCACCTTACGTGACTTCGAAACTTTGTATTAAGAAGGCCCTCCCTATCTTTCATCACCATTTAGTTATCTTTCCCCGTTCACGATGCTATCCTCCAGGTTGTGGTTGAGGTTTTCCGTATTGTAACCACTCTGGAAGAGATTGCCATGCCACTCTTTCAGCCTTCGGCCTGCTCAGTGCAGCGATGTTCGCTGTCTGGATCGTTCGTCTCCAAACTGGCATGGCCCTTAACTACCTTTGGCCGAGAAGGAAGACACTTGTGTCCTTATCGGCTCTGACTGGTGCACCTATATCCCTGACTCCAGTGACCTTGTCCATTAGACCTGCCTTGACATTCCTCAATATTGATCACACTGAACTACTCATTACATTGTCAACCACTGATGTTGTGCACGCTTCTCTCTTTTCACGGTCTGTACAAAATACCATTTTCTGACGTCATGAATTGCTTTGCAGAAAAAAAATCCCAGTTTTGTGCAGTCATCCTTCATCCCAAAACGTTAACTTCGACTGCTCTCACAGGTGCTACGATTCCTGCTGAGGTTTGCCAACAGCTTCTCTCTTTGTATCAGATTTACAGCTTCCACAATTCTTCCACTTTTAATTTACTGGAAGTTTCAAACTTGAGTCGAGTAACCTACACTGTGTATTTACAAATCCTCACAGTCCACACAAACTCCATGTCTCTCCCTGTCTCTGCTGTCTCTCTCGTTGCCTTCACACTCACTGAGGCCCCCTTCACAGTGACACTGGGCCTGCAGTATACGATCGCGTTTGGTCCTGCTGGCCTCGGCACTCATTCACTCCCATTGGCTGGAGGACCACAGCGACCTTCACCTTATTGACCTGGAGATGTGACCTGGAGATGTCATCAATCAGCCGGGCTCCATTGTGACTCGAGTGGTGGTGTTCTCCCTCTCTCCGCTCTGTCATGAGCTTCACCATTCACAGTGCATGGGGCAGGACCAGAGAGCACAGGGGCTGGTGTCTAATCAACCCATTGGTGCTGTAACCTCTCCTACTGGAGATAGAACAGCATAGTACAGGCTAAATACCGACCTTTTATCGTTTGCTAATATCAAACTAAGTACACACCCTTCATTATACTGTCATCTATGTGTCTATTCAAGAGTTATGTAAATACTGCTAATGTACCTGATCCTACTTCCACCGCTGGCAGTGTGTTCCACGCACCCATTACTCTCTGTGTAAAGACCCTAACTCTGATATCTTCCCTATACCGCCCTTCAACACCTTAAAATTATGTCCCCTTGATAATCATTTCTCCTCCTGGAAAATAGGACTCTGACTGTTCTCCCTAATTATGCCTTTCATCATATCTCTATCAATAAACCTCTCAATCGTCTTCAATCCAGTGAAAAAAGCCTTAGTTCCCTGAAACTTTTCAGACTACATCTCCTGTCTAGGCTGCACCGTCATAAATCTCCTCTGCGCCCTCTCTCAGGCTTCTACATCCTTCCACTAATGAGGGAATGTGGCGACCAAAACGGAACACAATATTACAAGTGTGTTCTTACCAGGGCACTATAGAGCTGCAGCATACCTTCGTGGCTTTTGAACTCAATCATCCTGCTGGTGAAAGCCATTTAAAAAACTCTATCAACTTGGGTGACAAATTTGAGAGATCTATGGAAGTGTCAACAAAGACCTCTCTGTTCGGCCACACTGCCTAACACTAAATTCTGTGTTCACATTCTAAGATCCAAATTGCGTCACTCCATATTTTTCCAAGGCTGAATTTCATCTGCCCCTTCTCAGTCTGGTCTGCATCCTGTCAATGTCCCATTGCAACCTACGACAACCATCCAAATTCACCATTTCTCCCCCACCATCGTGTCATTGGCAAACGTATTAAGCCACACTTCTACTTCCTTAGCCAAGACATTTACAGAAATCACAAGAAGCAGAGTTCCTGGAACAGAACCCTGCGTCATATCACTGGTCAAGGAGCTCCAGGTTGAATACTTTCTATAAGCCAGCCACTTCGGTATACAGACAGACAGATATCTCATGCCTCCTTTCCTTATGAATAAGCCTACCATAGGAAAACTCATCAAACGCCTTGCTAGAATTCATGTGCATCACATCAACTGTTCTGTCTTCATCAATTTGCTTTGTCACAATCTAAAATACTTCAATTAGGCTTGTGCTGTTAGACCAGCCCCTCACAAAGCCACGCTGACTATTTCAAATCAAGCAATGATTTTCCCATTAATCATAAATCATGTCTCACAGAGAACTCTCCTAAGATTTCACACTACAGATGCAAAACGGACTTCTCTGTAATTCCCTCACTTGCTGTAGAAACCTGCCTATATTAAGTCTGGCCCAGTGGACATGTCTGCACTTCCTTTTTTTGCAATATTATCTGGATATTGTCCTATTTAACATCAAACATTTCGAGCATATCAGCCTGGTTCACGCTGACATCGCGAACCAAAAGTCCCTCTCACGAGTGAATATTGAAGCAAAGTACTTATTAAGAACTTCCCCTACCCCCTCTGACTCCAGGCACAAATTCCCTCCATGATCTCTAATTGGCCCTCCCCTCGTTCCGGCAATCTTGTTGTTCCTCACATCACTGTGAAATGTTTAGTTTTTCCTTTATCCTAATCTCTTAAGCTCTTTTATGGCTCTTCTAGCTCTCCAAATTCTATTCTTCAGTTCCTCCCTGGTTACATTGTTACTCAGTATAATCCTGTCTAATCCTTGCCTTCTCAAACTTTAGGAAGCTTCCTTCTTCCTCCTGACTCGATGTTCTATACCCCTTGTCACCCAAAGTTCCTTCACCCGAATAGTCCTTCCTTCCCTCTGTGGCACAGACCTCTTCAGCAAGATCAACGAGTGCTTCTGAAACAACTTCCACATTTTTGTTGTGCATTTCCCTGAGAATATCTGTTCCTTGTTGAGGCGCCCCAGATCCTGCCTAAAGCATTGTAATTCAACAATTAAATACTTTCCCATCCCATCTGTTCCTATCCATCTCCATAATTATCATACAGATGCTGCAAATCTATTCCAACTGTTTGCCGATAACCTTCCAAATGTTTCCTTACAAAGTTAAATTCCAAAACTCTTTTGAGAATATCTGTTGAATCTGTGGCCAGCTGCCATTGACTGTTTCAGATGGTGAGGACCTACTAAGCAAAAATATCTTCACAATTTTAACCTGCATTATTTATCAATTAACAGAAAATTGTTTGTAAAAATGGTGACAAAGTTAGTTTCTCAAATTAAATCATCTGGAATGAAATCTGCACCGTGACGAGATCACTGCTTGACATTTTCAGCTCCAAGGGCAATTATCTGACATTCTGCTAACTCTCCAGAAAAGACGAACCAATCATAGTTTTAATTTCTTGGGATTATATAAATATACAGCATATGAACAGACGCTTTGGTTCAACTCGTCCATGCCAATACGATATCCTTAATTAATGCAGCCCTATTTGCCTTCATTTGGTGCATACCCCTTAAAACCATTCCTAGTCATGAAATCAACCAGATGCCTAACTGTACACCTTCGCTATTTCCTCTGGGAGCTCATTCCATAAACATACCACCCTCAGTTTTCAAACATTGCCCCCTTGATCATTTTAAAATCTCTTCCCACTTCAACATATGCACTGTCGTTTTGAAATACAACATCCCGGGAAATAGACACTGGCCCTTCAGCCGATCCAGGCCCGTCATGGTTTTATAAATTTCAATGTCTCCGATGCCCCAGGGAAAAATACAGTCCCAGCCTAATCAGCCTCTCGCTGTTGCTCCAATCCTTCAACTCTGGCAACATCTTGGCAAAACGTTTTTGAACTCTTTCAAATTTTACAACATCTTTCCTATAGCACAGAGACCAGACCAGAAAGCAGAATTCAGGAAGTCGCTGAAACAATGCCCTGTACAGCTGCAACTTGATATCACAATTCCGATACTCAGTGCAATGACAAGTGATAGCAAGCGTACTAAATGCCTTCGTATGTACCTGTAACTCCATTTTCTAGGAACAGTGAAC
The DNA here is from genome assembly GCF_047496795.1 of Chiloscyllium punctatum. NCBI lineage: Eukaryota > Metazoa > Chordata > Chondrichthyes > Orectolobiformes > Hemiscylliidae > Chiloscyllium > Chiloscyllium punctatum. The sequence goes on from NC_092781.1 coordinate 2,467,436, forward strand.
CTGCATCTCAACTTCTCTTTGTTCCGCAAAACTCTCGAGGACATTACCATAAAATATATAAGACCTGCCTTAATATGCCTTTGCAAGCCTCACACTTATCTAAATTAGACGCCATCTGACACACCTCAGCCCATTGGCTCATTTGACCAAATTCCCATTGTACTCTGAAGTAATCTTTGCTGTCTACTGCACCTCCGGTTTTAGTGTCACCTGGAAATCAAAACTCCTATGATTACATCCTAATCAGTTATGTTAATGGCAGAAAATAAATGTGCATTCAGCATCCAGCTTTGCAGCACCTCACAGTCTCCCAGTATAAAAAGCAAACCTTCATCACGACCAGATGTTTCCTGCCTTCAAGCCAATTTTGTATCCAAATGGCTAATGTTTTCCTCTATTTCATTGTTGCCCAAACTTACTAACCGGTCTGTTATGTGGAACCCAATTGAATGTCTTTCTGAAGTCCCGCATCGATAATGTCCGTAGCTCTGCCTTCACAAATATTCTTTCGCACTTCTTCAAGAAACTCAATCATGTTGGGAAGACATAAATTCCACGCACAGTGCCACGTTGACTATTCCTAATCATTCCATGCCTTTCTAAATACATGTAAATCCTGTTCATCAGAATCCCTTCCAACAAATCACTCATACTCACTTTAGATTCACTGGTCCATTATTCCCTCACCTTTCCTGACCACATTTCTAAAATAATGGCAGCAGGCTTCTGGCATCTCACCTCTGGCTGTTGATAATACAAATATCTCTTCCAGAAGCCCAGCAATCACTTTCCATAAAGTTCCCAGTGATTTAATCAGTCGTCAGGATACTCTTGAGCAGCTCTGAGGGACATGTCTAACTTTGAGTGTTTAAGGCATCCAGCACATCCTTCTTTGTAAAAGGAACACTTTACAAGGTATCTTTACTTATTTCCTCAAATCCTCTAGCTTTCAATTCCTCCTCCAGCAGAAACCGACACGAAATACTCATATATTGTCTCTCACACCTTCTGCGCTTGCACTGACGGTTTTGTTGACCTGTAAGGGCACCTATTCTGTGCCTCGTTACTCTATTGTCCAGAAAGTATTTGGAGGATCTCTTATAATTCTTCCTAATCCTCTTTTCCAAAGCTATTTCATGTTCCTTTTGCCCTCCTGATTTCCCTCGAGTATATTCCTCCCACCTTTAAACTTCTCTGGAGACTCACTTTATCCTATAAACTCACCAGGCATAGCAAGCCAATTGACCAATTCCTGCCCATCGAGTGTGATCCACCATTAAATCATGGCTGAAAACTTTCTCGACCTCATTCTCCCGCTTTCTACCCTGAACACGTGATCCCCATAGCAATCAAGAGCCTATCTAACTTGGTCTTAATAACACTCAATGACCTGGCCTCGACAGTCTTCAGTGGCAATGAATTTCATATACTTACTACTCTCTGGCTGTAGAAATGTCTCCGAATCTCTGTTCTGAAAGTCTTTCCTGTACCGTAAAGCCATGTCTTCTGAGTCCGAGTCTCTCCTGCCAATGGAAATATCTTCCCAACTTCCACTCTTTCTCGGCCATTCAGTATTCTGTAAGTTTCAGTGAGATTCCCCCTTATTCTTCAAGATTCCATTGACTATAGACCCAGAGTCCTCAAACTTTCATCATTTGTTAAGCTTCTCATGTCTGGAACAATTTTTTAAACATTCTCTCAATCTGCCCCGCGGTCAGTAAATAATACCTGATATATTTAGACTAAAATTGTACACAATACTCCAATATAGTCTGAACAAAGCCCTATATAGCCAATGAAATACATCCCTGCTTCGACATTCAATTCCTCTCAAAATGAGTGGCATCATTGCATTTGCCTTCGTAACTATTGACTCAAACTGGATCTCGAGAGACTTCTGATCTGGAACTCCCAATTCTCTTTGCACTTCAGAATGTGAATTTTCTCCCCATTTAGAAAAAATTCAATGCCTCTATTTTTCCTACCAAAGTGAATGACCTCAGACTTAACGACCTTGTTGTCCACCTACTACATCTTTGCACGACTGTCCTAACCTTCCAAAATCCTTCTGCAGCCTCCCCGTCTCCTCAATGCTGTCTGTCCCTCTACGCATCTTTATATTATCTGCAAACCTAGCCAGAAGGCACTCAGATCGTTCATCTATGTCCTTTAAGTATAAAGTCAAAAATTGAGACCCCCAAAAAATTGTGTTTCTCACTGCCTCTTATTCTGATAAAGATCATTTTATCCAAACTGACGATTTTCTGTCAGATAGCCAATCTTATTTCCGTGCTCGCACCTAGCCTCGAACAACATGGTCCTTTGTCTTACTCAGCAGCTTTGGGCGTGGGACTTGTTGAAGGCCTTCTTGAAATCCTGTGGATAACATCGATTGCCTCCCCTTGGTATAAGCTGAAAATGTGTTGCTGGAAAAGCGCAGCAGGTCAGGCAGCATCCAAGGAGCAGGAGAATCAACGTTTCGGGCATGAGCACTTCTCTAGGAAGGGCTCCTGAAGAAGGGCTCTTGAAGAAGGGCTCATGACCGAAACGTCGATTCTCCTGCTCCTTGGATGCTGCCTGACCTGCTGCGCTTTTCCAGCAACACATTTTCAGCTCTGGTCTCCAGCACCTTCAGTCCTTACTTTCCCCGTGGTATAACCTGGCTACCATGCTCAGCGCTGTCCTCGGCTGTCTTGCTTTTTTCGGATATTACTTTCACCGTGAAGACAAGCGTGAGGTGAATGTTCAGTTCCTCAGCCATTTCCTTGTTTCCCACTATTATCTCTTCTTAGCATGATAATTGAATGATCTAATGTCCACATTTGAATCTCTGTTGCCCTACGTATGTCTACATAAACTCTGACAGTCTTCCTTTATAATACTTTTTAGCTTTCCCTCATATTTAATTCTTTCCTTTATTTATTATTTTCTTGTTGCTCTTTGTTGCTTCTTTTAAGCTTCCCAGTCCTTGGCTTTCTCACTGCAATTAGTCACATTATATGCAGTCTCTTTTTTTCCATCTCATCCTACCTGCACCGTGAGTCTTGTTCCTTTTGATGAAACGATGCTGAGTCTCCTCAATTACTCCCAGAAACCCCTGCCATTGTTGTTCCACTGTCATTGATATTAGGCCCCTCTCCCAGTCATTTCCATCCAGTTCCTGCCTCATACCTCTGTCATTGTTTTTATTCAGATGTAAAACCGTAACCTCTGATTCGGTGCTCCATGTCTCAAATTGCACTATAAATTCTATCATATCATTTACTCTGCATTCTAAGGGTTCCTTCACCTTAAGCTCCCTTATCAAGTCTGTCTCGTTGCACGACACAAAATCCAATAGCGCCTGTTCCGTTTTCGACTCCACCATACGATGCTCCAAAACGCCATCTTGTAGATATTCCACAAACTGCTTTTCTTGCAAGCCACGACCAATCTGATTTTCCGAGTCCACCTGCATACTGCAATCGCCAATAGTTACTGTAACTTTGACTTTCTTGCACTTCTTTGTGTTTTTCTGTTGTACCTTGCACCACACCTCCTGACTACTGTTCACATAACTCGGGCATGAAACATTCCAGCTGTTAATACCGAGACATAAGCAATTTTCTTGACCGTTGACTCAATTTCTCAAGTCATCCTGCATTTCTTTCACTTTTACAGGACCATACTGTCTCTGTACTTTTGTTGTGTCATTTTTGAAGGCCTGTGGAAGCAATGGCAGGTGAGGACTTCGAAACAATCGTTTGGACAAGCTAAAGGTAGCCTAGATTCCTGACCTGATTGAACGCATACAAAGGATCTAAAATGGATGGTGGTGGGAGATAACAGATACTCTGATGGTCATTTACCAAATTCAGGGGAGCTGTGGTGTTTGTAGCAGATTGGAAATTATCAACTGTGACATCACTATTTTAAAAATGGTGATTGACAAACGGCGTGTAACAATAGGCCCATTAAATTAACCTCTGTGGTGGGAAAATCCAAAATTGTACTGAGCAAGAACAGCAAGAAGCCTGAATAGAAATAGTTGCATCGTGCAAAGGCCGCATGGATTCATGAAAGACAGTTTACCGAATGTATTAAAGTGATTTGCATACATTAAATGCGCGATAGAGAACGAGAGAACTGATCGAGTTGGTAGATCTGGTTTTCAACAGTCAATCGATATGGCTGTAATTCACTCAACATTTTGTTCTAGTCGAGTAGATTTATTTGGAAACACTAGCCTTCGGAACACTGCTTCTTGATCAAGCGGTGTGGAGCATAATATCTAAGATACAGAATTAATACCTGGAGATTAAAGTGTCAGACTGTGAGATATTGAACAAACCTGGATTTTTGAGTCTTTCGTCTTTTTGAACAGGTTGCATGTTTTCGTTCATTAATATTTAAATCCCTGAACTTCTTTTAAGACAACTTCTCATGATCGCTTAAGGTTTTATAATACAATATGGCATCTTAGCTCATACAATGCATTAAATTTGTGAGGTCTCGTCTGCATCCCAATCTTGAATCAGACTAGTGCGATTACCAAAGTGGAATTTACAAGGTATTACATGCATATGCTGCCTGCATTGACTGCCTGTACATTGTACATTTTTACACAAAATAGAACGTATCTGCAAATGTAATTCTGCAAATACAAATTCACCGCGTAAACTTGTGCGTGAGTGTTCGTGCATGTGTGTTTGAGAGACGGAGAGAAAGAGAGCATGTACGTGTGAGAGCACGTGACATAGTGCGTGCTTGCATGTGTGAATGTTTAGTATAGTATGTGCGGGGTTTTGATTTAGCATAACCCTATGAGCGGATGTGCGTGTGTGTGCTGGAGTGTGAGGGTGTGTATGTATGTTCGTATGAGATGGCGGGTCTGCGTGTTTGTATGTAAGATTGTGTGTATGTGTGCTTGTGTGCGTTTAGTGAGGTTACCTGGCGTGCGACATGAACCCAAGATCTAATTTGAAGCAGACGATGTTGTCCGAGTCACATGAGTTCCTGCTGTGTACACGGTGGGTTTACGTGGGGACTCTACACATGACCCCATTCCACTATACATGCTCTCTCTTGCGCACTCACACAAACACACACACAAGCACACAAATTCTTACATACTCACACACTCACGCAGACCCTCTCTCTCTCTAACAGACACACATACATGTACCCCACACACTCATACCCATATACACCCCCTCTCACAGGCTTATACTTCCTGACAATCACACACTTTACCAGGTTTTCCCACTCTCAAGCACACACACTCTCACGTCCTCTCACAGTCATGGTCACACACTCACATGCGCTCGCATGCGCGAGCGCACACACACGCACACATATGTCTACGGGTTGAATTTGTATTTGCAGAATCATGTTTGCATACGCATTCTACTTTGTGGAAAACATAGACAGTGAATAGGCAGTCAATGCAGGCAGTCATTTTTTTTTTAATTCTACTTTGAATGTTGAACCATTCTGACACAGAGGACGACACAGACAGACTATGAACTGACTCCTTGAATGCATTGTCTGAGCTGAGATATTATATTTATTTATAAAACATTATGTTACCTCGAGAAGCTGACTTAAAGGAAGCTCTGTGATTTGCATATTAATGACCCGAAACATGCAGCCCATTCTAAAAGATAAAATATTTAAAAATCCAGTTTTGTTGAATATATCACATTGTGACATTGTCATTGTCTACTTAATATTCTGTGTCTTGTGATCTTATCGTCCACACACACCTGATGAAAGAACAGCGCTCTGAAGGCGAATGGTTCCAAATTAACCTGTTGGACTCTAAGCTGGAGTTGGGTGATTTTGAACTTCGTTTATCCCAGTCTGTCTCACCCACTTCATTGTAAACGTGACATTGCTGCAAAAGTGACAGGTACATGGTGGTACAGGCAATGGATGAGCATAGACGATTGGTTCACTAACAGAAATCAAAGAATGTTTTTTTTTGGATGGCGATTAGTGGTTAGTGGTGTGCCTCAGGGATCAGTGTTGTGTTTACAATTGTTTACAACTTATAGAAATGATTTGCATTTAGTGACCAAGTGTACAGTGTCTGGAGTCTGAGACGGCACTAAAATGAATAATAGTGTGAAGTGTGCAGAGAACACTGGAAGTCTGCAGAGGGATATAGATAGGTTAAATGAGCAGGCAAGGTTCCGTACAATGTTGGTAAATGTGGGGTCATCTATTTTGGAAGGAATAACTGCAAAATGGACTATTATTGAAATGGTGAAAAATTCACCACGCTGCTGTTCAGGGACTCTTGTCTGTCCTTGTGCGTGAATCACAAGACTTTTGTTTGCAAGTGCAACAGGGAGGTCAACAAATGGAATGTTGTCCTTTATTACAATAGAGATGCAGTTTAAAAACAAAGAGGTTATGCTTCAGCTGTATAAGGTGTTGGTGAGCCCACACCTGGAGGACTCTGTTCAGGTTGTCTCCTTGTTGAGAAAGGATATACTGTCACTGGTGGGGATGCAGAGGTGGCTCACTTCGTTGATTCTGCAATTGAGAGATTTTACTTATGAGTAGTCTGGGAATGTACTCCTTGGAAATTCGAAGAAGGCAAGTCGATATTGAAAAAAAAAACATAGAAACAGGAGGTTGGTGATCGAGGGAGCATAGCGTCAAAATCAAGGGTGCAGATTTTGGACTGATTTGAGGAGAAATTCCGTCACTGAAAGGGCCGTGAATCAGTGGAGTTTTCTGCCCAGTGAAGCGGTTGAGGCTACTTTCTTGATACGCATTTTTTCCCCGTGTACGAATTAGAACCGACAGCTGAGGGCGTGTAATGATATTATGAACGGTGAAGCAGGCTTGAGATGCCTGATGGTTCACTCCTGATGCTATTCTTATGTTCCTATGTTCGAACTTTGCAGCCGTCCCTTTATCTCTGAATAGTCACCCCAATCAATATTGATAGGTCATGCCTTGTACCTACAACATTGGCCCTCGTCCAAATTTAGAGCTTTAGCTTTTAGATCCGGTCTATTCTTTTCTATGACTATTTTAAACCAAGAGAATTTATGATCTCTGGTCCCAAAGTGCTCATTCACTGACACCGAGGTCAATTGCTCTGCCTTATTTACAAACAGAAAGTCAAACTTTACTCCTTGTCTAGTCAGTGCATTTCCATAGAATTCGGATCCCAACAGCATAGAAGCAGGCCCTGTGGCACAACAAATCCACCCCGACCAAATCCCCTACCTTATTTTTGACCCTGACTAACGCACGTATCCTGCACATCCCTGAAGACTGTCGGCAATTTAGCATGGCTAATTTATCAAAATAAATTATGGGTGACCCAGTGTTTCGCACTGTAGTCTCACACCGCTAGAGGCCCGGGTTCAATTCCCGCCTCAGGCGACTCTCTTTGTGGAGTTTGCACATTCTCCCGTGTCTGCGTGAGGTTCCTCTGGGCGCTACGGTTTCCTCCCACAGTCCAAAAATGTGCAGGTTAGGCGAATTGACCATGCTAAATTGCCCATAGTGTTAGGTGAATGGGGTAAATGTAGGGGAATGGGTCTGCGTTTATTGTGCTATGGTGTGTGGTGTGGACATCTTGGGCCGAAGGGCCTGTTTCCATACTGTAATCTAATCTAAATATGTTTAGATTGTGGGAAGAAACTGGACCACCCAGAAGAAGCCCACACAGAAGCAGGGAGAACGTGCAAACTCTGCAGTGTTCCGAGACTGGAATCGAACGCAGGTCACTGAGATTGTGAGGCAGCAGTGCTAAGCACTGAGCAGCCATGCCATCCCATGGACAATGAATCAGAAAAAAAAAATCACGTACACACTTAACAGATTTCTTTTCATGCAAGCTCTTAGCAATGTATTCGCCCCAATCTATCATTGAAAAGTTAAAAATCCCTGTCATTGCAAACTTATGATTATCGATAACTGGAATGTCCCTTTAAACGTATTTTTCAATTTCCCACTGATTATTGACTAGGACCAGAGGGGCAGCCGGGAAGGAAAGCAGTGACCATATATATCAGCAAGGTGGCTAAACCCGAGACTCTACAACTGTCATGTTTCCCACCCGTCCTCCTCCTCTAACCTAGTTAATAAGGTAAGTTTCATTCTCAACTTCCTATATTGAATATAAGTTTGTTATTAATTTTATAGCGACTTTGACGAAACTTTCTACTTTAGTACTGAGTGGGTGTTCTGATAAGTGGGGTATGGATGCTAGGGCAGTTGCTTGCTCCTCCTGCACAATGTAACAGGTGGAAGATATGGCACACGTCTCCGCTGGCGATATCTGCGGGAAGTGCACCCATCTCCAGCTCCTTGAAAACTGTGTTAGGGAATTGGAGCTGGAGCTGGATGAACTACGGATTATTCGGGAGGCTGAGCGGGTAAATGAGAGGAGTTACCGGGAGTTGGCCACTCCTAAGGCTCAGGACAAGGATAAATGGGTAACATACAATGAGTTAAAAACAATGACTGCAGATGCTGGAAACCAGATTCTGGATTAGTGTTGCTGGAAGAGCACAGCAGTTCAGACAGCATCCAAGGAGCTTCGAAATCGACGTTTCGGGCAAAAGCGCTTCATCAGGAAGAAAGGGAATTGAAATATTGTTAGTTGAGAGTATGAATTCTCCTGAGGATGTAGTACGTAATGGGTCCTTTGCAATTCTGAGAGAGTGTAGCCCTCCGCTGTGGCAGGAATGACTGTTAGGTGCCGGCGCATTCCTGCAAGCGTGGAGCGGAGGATCTTGAAGGAGAACTGTTGCTGGTGTTTTTGAATCTGTAGTCTGTACTGTTTGTTCTGACTGGTACTTACTCTGCTGGTTTAAAGGTGGTCCGGTGTCCGTGTGGTATGAGTTGGTTACGGAGGCAGGCACAGAGGAAGCAAATGTGGCTGTGGTAGCGAGTTTGTTTCATGACATGGTTGAAGAGCTTCAGGGCAGAGGAAATGACCTGGGAGTTGCAGTGGGAGAGAGACTCACTGAGATTCTTGCAGAGAGAGGAGGAAAACTTCTTCAAGTTAGGCATCCTTGCAAGGGGATTCGCAGTAGGATTAAAATCAATGAGGTAAAAACAATGACTGCAGATGCTGGAAACCAGATTCTGGATTAGTGGTGCTGGAAGAGCACAGCAGTTCAGGCAGCATCCAAGGAGCTTCGAAATTGACGTTTCGGGCAAAACCTCTTCCAGCACCACTAATCCATAGATGGGTTACAGTGAGGGGGAGGAAGGAGGACAGACAGACAATGGAGAGATCCCCTGTGGACATTCCCCTCAGCAATAATTATACCGTTTTGCAGACTGCTGGGGGTGATGACCTACCAGAGGAAAGCCATCGTAGTCAGTTCTCTGGCACTGAGCCAAACACTGTGGCAAAGAAGGGAAGGGGGCAGAATAGAAAAGTACTCGTGGTAGGGGACTCGATAGTTTGGGGAATCGACAGATTTTGTGCTCACAATCGGGATTCCCGGAGGTATGTTGCCTCCCTGGTGCCAGGGTCTGGGACATCTCCGATCGGGTGAAAAAGGTCCAAAAAGGGGAGGGCGAACAGCCAGAAATCGTGTTACATATTGGCACTGATGATAAAGCCAGACAAATAATTGAGGATATAAAAAGTGATTTCAGGGAATTAGGATGGAAGCTGCAAAGCAGGACGAAAAGAGTCGTATTCTCCAGTTTACTACCGGTGCCACGAGATAGCTAGGCGAGGAACAAAGAGCGGGCGCAGCTTAATACGTGTATACCTGAGGTGAGAGTTGATACAGATGAGGCAATAGGAAGAGGTAGACCAGCTAGTGCGAAGGCGTTTGCTGGGAAGGAACCAAGGAATCAGTTAAAGTGTGTTTGCTTTAACGCAAGGAGTATCAGGAATAAAAGTGATGAAATTAGAGCATGAATCAGTACCTGGTGCTATGATGTTGTGGACATAACAGAGACATGGGTTTCTCAGGGGCAGGAATGGTTGGTGGATGGTCCAGGGTTTAGAATATTTAAAAAGAATAGGGAGGGGGGAAAAAAGGAGGGGATGTAGCACTACTAATCAGAGAGGGTATCACAGCTACAGAAGCTTCCATTATTGAGGAAGATCTGCCTACCGAGTCAGTATGGGTGGAAATGAGGAACAGCAAGGGATCAGTCACCTCGCAACGGATTTCAACCAGTCACCACCCCCACCACCCCCCCCCCCCCCAACCAATAGCACCAAGAAATGGAAGAAAGCATAGGTCGGCAGATTTTGGAAAAGTTTTGATGTAGTAGGGTTGTTGTAATGGGTGACTTTAACTTTCCCAATATTGATTGGAACCTCCTTCGAGCAGAAGATTTGAATGGAGCTGTTTTTGTAAGGTGTGTTCAGGAGGGTTTACTAACTCAGTACGTTGACAGGCCGATGACGGGAGAGGCTATTCTAGACTTGGTGCTCGGAAACGAGCCGGGTCAGGTATCAGATCTTGTGTTGGGAGAGCATTTTGGTGATAGTGACCCCAACTGCCTCACATTCTACATAGCTATGGAGAAGGAGAGGATTAGGCAAAATGGGAGGATATTTAATTGGGGAAGACGAAACTAAGATGCGATTAGACATGAGTTAGGAGGCATGGATTGTGAGCAATTGTTCCATACTAAAGGCACTATAGACATGTGGAGGTTGTTGAAGGAACAGTTGTTGCAAGTGATGAATAAATATGTCCCTCTGAAACAGGCAAGAAGAGGTAAGAAAAAGGAACCTTCAATGACGAGAGCGGTGGAGCTTCTCGTCAAAAGGAAAAAGGTAGCTTCCATAAGGTGGATGAAGCTAGGGTCAAGCCCAGCTCTAGAGGATTACAGGCAGGCGAGGAAAGAGCTCAAAAATGGTCTGAGGAGAGCCAGGAGGGGGCACGAGAAAGGGTTGGCAGAAAGGATTAGAGAGAACACAAAGGCATTTTACACTTTTGTGTGGAATAAGAGAATGGTCAAAGAAAGAGTAGGGCTGATCAGGGATAGCATAGGGAATTTGTGTTTGGAATCTGAAGAGGTAGGGGAAGCCCTAAATGACATTTTTGCTTCTGTCTTTACAAAGAAATGAACTTTGTTATGAATGAAACTTTGAAGAGCAGGTGTGCATGCTGGAATGGATCGAGATAGAGGAAGCTGAAGTGCTGAACATTATGTCAAACATTAAGTTTGACAAGTCACCACGCCCGGACCAGATTTGTCCTCGGCTGTTTTGGGAAACCAGAAATGCAATTGCTTCGCGAAGATCTTTGCATCCTCGCTCTCACTGGAGCCGTACCTGAGGACTGGAGAGAGGCAAATTAATTACTCTCTTCAAGAAAGGAAACAGGGAAATCCCCGTCAATTACAGAGCAGCAAGTCTCATGTCTGTCGTCTGCAAGGTGTTAAAAAGGATTCTGAGGGATAGGATTTATGGCCATCTGGAAGAGCATGGCTTGATTAAATGCAGTCATCACGGATTTGTGAGGGTCAGGTCATGCCTCACAAACCTTATCGAGTTCTTTGAGGATGTGACTAGAAAAGTTGATGAGTGTCGAGCTGTGGATCGGTGTCTATGGAATTGAACAAGGCATTTGATAAGGTTCCCCATTGTAGGCGCATTCAGAAGGTAAGGAGAAATGGGATACAGGGGAACTTAACTGTCTGGATACAAAATTAGCTATCCAACAGAAGACAGCGAGTGGTAGTAGAAGGAAAATATTCTGCCTGGAAGTCAGTGGTGAGTGGGGTTCCACAGGGCTCTGTCCTTGGGCATCTACTGTTTGTAATTTTTAATCATGACTTGGATGAGGGGATTGCAGTATGGTTCAGCAAGTTTGCAGATGACACAAACGTTGGAGGTGTCGTTGACAGTATAGAGGGCTGTTGTAGGCTGCAGCAGGACATTGACAGCATGCAGAGATGGGCTGAGAGGTGGCAGATTGAGTTCAATCTGAATAAATGCGAGGTGATGCATTTTGGAAGGTCGACTTTGAAAGCTGACTACAGGATTAAGGATAGCATTCTTGGCAGTGTGGAGGAACGGAGGGATCTTGGTGTGCAGGTACATAGATCCCTTCGAATGGCCATCCAAATGGAGAGAGTTGTTAAGAAAGCATCTGGTGGTTTGGCTTTCATTAACAGGGGGATTGAGTTTAAGAGTCGTGAGATCTTGCTGCAACTCTATAAAACTTTGGTAAGACCGCAAAGAACTGGAATACTGCGTCCAGGTCTGGTCGCCCTATTATAGGAAAGATGTGGATGCTTTGGAGAGGGTTCAGGGGAGGATTACCAGGATGGTGCCTGGACTGGAGGGCTTATCTTATAAAGAGAGGTTGACTGAGCTCGGACTTTTTTCATTGGAGGAAAGGAGGAGGAGAGGGGACCTAATTGAGGTATATAAGGTAATGAGTGGCATAGATAGAGTCGATAGCCAGAGACTGTTTCCCAGGGCAGAAATGGCGAACACGAGGGATCATAGTTTTAAGCTGGATGGAGGAATGTATAGCAGGGATGTCAGAGGCGTGTTCTTTAGATAGAGAGATGTGAGAGCATGGAATGCGTTGCCAGCAGCAGTTGTGGAAGGAAGGTCATTGGGGACATTTAAGAGACTACTGGACATGCATATGGTCACAGACATTTGAGGATGCATACATGAGGATCAGTGGTTGGCACAACATCGTGGGCTGAAGGGCCTGTTCTGTGTTGTACTGTTCTGTGTTCTATGTTCTATGTTCACCGTAAAGCCATTGCCTGTATTTATGGATTCCCCTAGCCAATGGAAAATACAATCTTTATTACCCTCTCCAAGGGCCACATGATTTTATAAATAAAAAACAAATGCTCCCTCCTCTGTGACAATCGTTACAGGGAAAACAACCCCAGGACGTTCAGTGGCTCACTATACCTCAAACCCTCAAATGACGACATTGTTGTGAATCTTTTCTGAACACTTTCAAGTTTCATTACCTCCTTCTTAAAGGAGGGAGACCAGAATTCCATGTAATATTCATAAATTGGCAGAACCAATATCCTGTACAGCCGCAAAGGGACCTCACAACTCTTAAAGTCAATGCACTGAAAAGTAAAGGCAAGAAAACGAAACGCCTTCTTCTCTATCCTATCTACCTGAAAATGCACTTTCAAGGAACTATGAACCTACACTACAAGGTCTTGTTGTTCAGCAAAACGCCACTCTGAACATAACATTGCCTGCATATATCCTGTACTGATTTGCCTTTCCAACATGCAGCATATCCCCTTTATCCAAATTAAACTCTATCTGCCACTCCAATGCCCACTGGTCCAACTGATCAAGTTCCCATTGTACTCTGAGATAACGTTCTTCACTATCCACTGCATCTCCAGTTTTGGTGACAGCTGAAACTTCCGAACAATAACTCCTATGCTCCCTTCAAAATCATTTAAAAAATAACGAAAGGCAGTGGACCCACCGCCGATTCCTTGTGGCAAAACATTGGACAGAGCCCTCCAGCCTGGAAAACAAACAAACAACACCACCGCCTCCCTTTTACATTGGTGCCAGTTCGGGATCGAAATAACCAGTTATCCCTATATTCCATGTGATCTAACCATGCTAACCATTCTACCATATGAGATCTTGCAAATGCATTTCTAAAGACCCCAAAGATCACATCCACCATTCTGCCCTCATCATTCATCTTCCGTTACTTCTTCAAAAAATTCAATCAAGTTATTGAGACAAGACTTCTCAAGAATTACACAGTGTTGACTATCCCTAATCAATCTTTGTCATTCCAAATACTTGCATATCCTCTCCCTCAGGATTCCTTCCAAAAACTAGCCCATCACTGATATTAGCCTTTTTTTCGTCTGCAGTCCTTCCTACCTTTCTCAAATAGTGACACCACTTCGGTGAATAGCCAGTCATGTGGCACATCACCTCTGACTATTGATGAAGTAAAGATCTCAGCAAAGTACACAGCAATCATTTCTCCAGCTTCACACAGAGATCGAGAGTAGACCTGATAAAGTCCTGGGATTTATCCACCTATATGCATTTTAAGACATCCAGCACCTGCTCCCTTAAAATATGGACATTTATCAAGATATCACCATCGATTTTCCCCACCTTCCATTTTCTTCTTCATAATAAACACTAATGCAAAATACTCGTTTAGAATACCCCCACCTCCTGCTGCTCCGTTTTTCGGTTGCATTGCTGACATTTAAGGGATCCTACTCTCTTCCTAGTTCGCCTTTTGTCCTTCTTTTATTTATAACATGCATTTGGATTCTCATTAACCCTACTTGCCGAAGTTATCACATGTCCTCTTTTCACACTCCTGATTCCGCTCTCAAGTAATTCCGAGTCTGCTCATCATTCACTTGATGTCTGCTGTCGTTACCTGACATCTGCTTCCTTCTTTTTCTTAACCACAACCTCAATTTCTCTAGTGATCCAGTATTCCCTTTTCAGATTAGCAATGTCCTTCACCCGAACAGGAACATACTATCTCTGGATTCTCATTATCGCATCCTTGAAGGCTTCTCATTTTCTAACTGTTGCTTTACTGGGTATATTCGCCCCCAGTCAGCTTCGGAAAATTGTTTCCTCATGCCTTCAAATTTGGGTATCCCCTTTAGAACATCAAGTTTTAGAACGGGTCTATATTTTCCCATCACTGTTTTAAACAACAGCGTTATAGCCTCTGGCCCAACACGCTCCCCCACTGACACCTCAGTGACCTACTCTGCATAGTTTCCCAAGAGTAAGTTAAGTTACTCACTGTCTCTCGTCGGGACATCCACAAAATTTATTAGATCGTATTCTTACATACACTTGACAAATTCCTTTCCGTCTAAACTCTTAAAACTATGGCAATATTTGCAAGGTTAAAATCCCCGACAATTACCACTGTATTATTCTTGCAGATAACTATGATCCCCTTGTAAGATTGTTTATCAATTTCCAGTTGATTATTGTAGGGTGTACAGTCCAATCCCGATAAGGTAATCATTCCTTTATAAGTTCCCGCTCCACATCCCTGGACGTGTTACCAAGTGCATCCTCCTTAGGTACATAGAACATCAAACGTTACGTTCTCTTTGTCCCTCAATGTTGCGCCGACCTGTGGAATCAACCTGAAGCCCATCTAACCTTCAGTATTCAATTCTCGGGCATATGTCTATTCCAATGACAATTTAAATGCCCTTAAAATTGGCGAGACTACCACTGTTGCAGGCTGTGCATTCCACACCGCTACTACTCTCTGAGTAAAGAAACTACCTCTCATGTTCGTCCTATATCTATCGCCCCTCAAATTAAAGCTACATCCCCTGGTGCTAGCCATTACCTTCAGACGAAATAGGATCTCACTGTCCAAAAATCTAAATATCTGATTACCTTATATGTATCAATTTGGTTGCCTCTCAATCTTTTTCTCTGCAATGAAAACATTCTCAGATCTCTCCTCAGCCATTTCACGTAATACCTTCCCTCCACAACTGGCAACATCCTGGCAAATCCCCTCTAAAATATTTCCAAAGCATCCACATCCTTCCTTTAATGCGGTGACCAGAACTATACGCAAAAATCCAAATGTGGTTGTTGTTTTTTAATCTTCAGCATGATCTCGTGGACCCGAAATCCATCCCTCCATCAATAACAGCTAACAAACTGTATGTCTTCTTACTCCCCTATCAACCTTGGCGGTAATTTTCAGGGATCTTAAGTACCTTTCACCAAGATCTCTCTTCTCATCTACACTACCAAGAATCTTACCATTAGCCCAGTACTCTGTATTCCTGTTACTTCTTCCAAAGTGAATCACCTCACCCTTTTCCTCATTAAACTTCATTTGCTAACTGTCTGCCCAGCTATATAGCTTATCTATATCTCTCTGTAAAATGCAACATCCCTCACCACTATCCACAACTCGACCAAACTTCGTGTCATCCGCAAATTTACTAACCCACACCTCGATGCTCTCATTCACACCACTTATAAAAATGAAAAACGGTGGCCCGAAAACAGATCCTTGCAGAACGCCACTCATAACCAAACTCCAGGATGAATATTTCCCGTCAACTGTCACCATCTCTCTGCTTTAAGCTAACTAATTTCTCATCCAAACTGCTAAATCACCCTCAATCCCATGTCTCTGTATTTGTGCAATAGCCTACAGTTGGAAACTTATCAAACACTTTACAGAAATTCATATCGACGATATCAACCTCTTTACCACCATCCACCTGCTTGGTCACCTTCTCAAAGAACTCACTAAATCTCGTGAAGCACGAGCTACCCTTCACAAAACCGTGTTAACTATCCCTAAAGAACTTACTCATCTCTCGATGATTATAAATCTTGTCTCTAACATCCCTTTACAAAACTTTGCTGACAACCAAAGTAAGGGTCCCAGGTCTATAATTTCCAAGGATGTCTCTCCTCCCCTTTTTGAACAACTGAACAACATTTGCTATCCTCCAGTGTTCGGGCACGAATCCTGGAGACAATGACAATATAAAAGTCAAACCCAAAGGCTGGGCAATCTCCTCCTTGACTTGCCTGAGAATCCTAGGATAAATCCTATCCAGCCCAGGGGACTTATCTATTTTCATAGTTTCCAGAACTGCTAACACCTCCTCCTTATGCACCTCAATCCCATCTGGTCTAGTAGCTTCTATTTCAGTATTATCTTTGCACACATTGTCTTTTTCTATTGTGAATACTGACGAAACGTGTTCATTTAGAGCTTAATCTATCTCCTCTGACTCCACACACCACTTTGCACTACGACGCGACATTATCGCTCATCTTACTCTCGTCATTCTTTTATTCGTGATGATGCTATAGAAAGCCCTAGGGGTTTCCTTGATCGGCCAATGAATTCTCATGTCCCATACTGGTTCGTCTTAGGTCTATCTTTGAATGTAATGCTAGCCCTTATCAAAAATGTCACTTCCTTTCCTCTCTTTCACCATTTTCTTACGATGCCTTAGGATTCACCTGCTTTATATTTTTAGCGCTCTGCTTTGGGGAACATCTCTGGGACACCCACACGAACCAATCTTACCGCCCTGTGGCCCAACGTTTCAACACCCCCTCCAACTCAGTCGAGGACATGGAGGTCCTGGGCCTCCTTCACCACCGCTCCATCACTACCCGACGCCTAGAGGAAGAACGCCTCATCTTCCGCGTCGGAACTCTTCAACCCCAAGGCATTAATGTAGACTTCAGAAGTTTTCTCATTTCCCCTTCCCCTAACTCATCCCAGTTCCCAACTTCCTACTCAGCACTCTCCCTATGAACTGTGCGACCGGCCTATCTTCTTTTCCACCTGTCCACTCCACCCTCCTCTCTGACCTATCACCTTCATCCCCACCCCCACCCACTCACCTATTGTAGTCTATGCTAGTTTCTCCCCAGTCCCACCCTCCTCTCATTTATCTCTCCACCCTTCAGGCTCTCTGCCTGTATTCCTGATGAAGGGCTTTTGCCCGAAATGTCGATTTCACTGCTCCTTGGATGCTGCCTGAACTGCTGTGCTTTTCCAGCAGCACGGTATTCCAGAATCTGGTTTCCAGCATCTGCAGTCATTGTTATAACCTTTCAGCGCATTGTACACCCTGTCCGAGATATTGTTGATCCTGGCACCAGGAAGGCAACAAGCCATTCGCGCCGTCCCCTGCAGAATGTTTTTAGCTCTGAATTTTGAGGTTCCTATCACAACCAATCGCTTCGAACCTGGCATTCGACGTTACATTAAAGACTGGCTTGGTGACAGAAACCTGACTGCTGGTGCTTCATTCATCTGAGATCCATCTCAAGTACATCCCAAGCAGCATACTTGTTTGACTTGGGAACAGCCACCAGAAACTCGAGCACTACCTGCCTCTTCTTCCTAACTTTAATAGACAAAACCCATCTACATGACTGTATCTGCGGATTTTCTCCCTTCTTATAACTGCTATGCTCCTGTAAATTCTTCACTGCCTCAAACGGCCGTTCCAGCTGATCAAAATGATCTTATTGAATTCAAATCAAAACACTCTTACTGCCAACATATTCAACAGTAGCATGGAAACTCTCCCTAACCCCTCACATCGTAGAGGAAGGGCATATTACTCTCCTAAAGGCAATCTTTGTCCCAGAATAATCTATCGGTACAAGAAATAGCACAGTCTTACTGCTCTAAAAAAGCACTGGTCCAGGCACTTCAGTCTCAATATTTTGTATTTTTAAATTTAATCAAGAGGCAGAAATCAATGAACATCTCATCACAATGAACCCACTCTGTTCGCTATTGCAGAATTCCAAAAAAAACCAGTAAGGTTCCACTTAAAATATTTTAAAAACTATGCACTTAGCTTCTCCTGTACTGCGAGCTCTCTCTCTCGCAGGCTCCTTCAAGTTCATCTTGGAATTTGACTGTTGGTTAATTTTTCATAGACACAATTCAAGGTCGAAAGATACTTCCCTGAAACAGCTGTGTCAAGCAGTTGTGTCGGTTTCTTTCTCCTTTTATATCTTGAGCACGAGGTTCTTGGCTTTGTCTCTCTGTCTTTTTAAAAAAAATATCATTTTTACTCTAATCATTCTTTTCCCCAAAATATCCTAAACAATGCAACAGCTTAGAAAACAGTAATTGCTGCTCCTGGAATCTGAGGAAATGACCACTAATACCTAAAGAAAAAATGGATTAGATCGTACAGCAACATTTTTCCGGTCCTCTGTCTCAGGTTACATGAATCATGAGAAAAATAAACAAAGGAATGAACTGATATCGGGATAAAGCCAGGGGATCTGAATGGAAACAAAGTATCCCTGGAAACACATTTATGATTAAAAAAACATTTGCATTTTATTCAGATGTGTGGATCCGAGAGTTCTGTGAGAAAGAGGATCCCAATCTGGCCTGCAGTGAGCGATGATACATTCACCAGATATTTTATTTTTGTGTCTGCTTCACTTGCTCGGGAGGTTGTTTTTTTTACTGAAGCATGAATCATTCCTCTTTCATTTTTGGTTTTGTTGTTTAGCTTCTATATTCTGCTGCTCATTGCGATCAGCAGTTTACTTTGACTTTGTTCCTTTAGTCTTTTCCGTGTTGCTCCTTGGATCGAGTCATTTCTTCTTCATTTGATAAAACCAACAAAATCTTGTTGCTACTCCTCTTTTACCCTTTCGTTCATTCCTCACGTGGACACCTCGTTCCATTATCTGCTGCTTCTCATGTTGACTCTCAGTCACTTGGATTTATTCATCAATTGAAGTGTTTTTATAACTGGATATTTCACGGCATACTTTAACTGCTCTCTAATTTTTTTCTGTGTTCCTGCATAAATAAGTGCATTTGTGCAGCAAGTTAGGTTCCGCAGCATGTATGCAACTTGTTCAAAGAGATGAAAATCATCCACGTAATAACCAACATAGAACATATATAAAATATACACAAACCAGAGAAGGATAAAATTGGCGGATATGGCAATGAGTAAAATCACAGATTTCTTTCTGCTGTCTATCTCTGGGTCATTCTCTGCTTTTCTCTGACCCTTCAGTCCTTTCCGTGCCTTAACTGCTTTAAAGATGTGTCTGACGTTCAGAACGTTGAGGAAGACGATAAAAATGAATGGGAGAAATGGTGTTAAAAATATTTCAATATATGTAAAACTCACCCAATGTACATTGTCATAATAACTGTCTCTTGTGTAACAGTGCCATGGAATGTTTCTAATGATGCTCCAGATTCAAATTTGAAATAATTGGGAATATTCTTTTCAGAGAAGAAAATGCACATTGTTGCTAAAACTCTCTTTGCTATTTTCGCTGTGCAATACTGAGATTTCATCTGATGAATACAAATGGCTACAAATCGATCAAATGTAAAAGCAACAGTGAACCAGACAGAACAATCAACAGTAAAGCAGCTCAGGACGTGGAGAACACTACAAACAGGAGTGATGTCCAGAAAAGACTGCGGATATTAATAGTAAACAAACTCATCAAATATGATATCAAAAATAATGAACAGTAGATCATACACTGCCATGGCTACGAGATAGCGAGTGGAACATGTTGAAAGGCCACACTTGCTCCGAGATAAGAATGCAATTGCCACCAGACTATCTGTAAGATGAAATAAAATAGAAGCAAATAGATTTGAAATGATTAATTACATTTTCTCGATACATGTTGCATTTCAGTACAATGTCATGAGAACCACTACAGTAGCTTCTCTCAAGTGAAATAACTTACACTTTCAAAAGACAAACAGAACCACATGGGCAGAAAATTAATCTCAGATACATGACCAGGTACTCAATACGTCTTTTTGGGGGCGGGGGAGGGGTGGGTCGGGAGAAAGTATTTATTTTGCTTTACAGTTTACTCTGTTTAGCTATAGTTTCTCATAACAAAACACTCACAAAAAACACACACACACACACGGAATCAGTAAAACAACGAATCGGAGAATCTTGATGGGCAACTGTTTCACACAGAAGGTGATTTAGCTATGTAATGAACTGCCGCAGCAATTTATAAATACCGGTACAGATGTAATATTCAAAAGGCATTTGGACAGGTACATGAATAGGAAAATTATAGAGGGCTTTGGATGGCACAGTGGTTTGCACTGCTGTCTCACAGTACAAGGGAGTCAGGTGAGATTCCAGCCTCACTGCAAGTGTCGATGTGGAGTTTGCATGTTTTCCCCGTGTTTTACGTCAGCTTCTACCGGATGCACCAACTTCCTGCAAAAGTCCAAAAATGCACATGTCAGGTGGTATAACTATGATAAATTTTCCCTGTTGTTCAGGGATGTGTAGGTTCGTTGCGTTAGCCATTGAAAATCCAGGGGATAACGTAGGGGGATCTGATGAAGACTTGTTGGACTGAGCTGCCTGTTTCCACACGATGTGGATTCTATGAAATGCAGAACTTAGTCGGCATGGACAAGCTGGACTGAAGTGTGCGTTTCCATTGTACAACTCTATGATGCTCATCGTGCATTCAGGGATGATAATGGCATTGTAGATCAATGGGTGTTTGGTAGATTCTTACTGCTTAAGATTATTATTGCCTGGTGTTTACGGAGTGCGAATGTTATTTATCAATTACAATGCCAAGCTGGATGCGAGCATGATGTTTTGGGACACAAATGTCTTCATTATACAAGGAGTTGCAAATAGTGTTGAACGTGGTGTGATTGTGTGGAAACACTTTCGCTTTGGACATGACAAGTGGAGGGAAGGGCATTGGTGAGGCAATTGCAGAGTTTGGGGCCAAGGACAAGACCTTGAAGAATTCGTGCATCGATGTATGACAGCTGAGATGATTATCCTTTTACTGCCAGAACCATCTTACCTGTATGCAGTACAATAACAAAGAGAGTTGTAATCTCATTGACTCCAGCTTCTTAAAGGTTTCCTGTTGTCAGTATATGTTTATAATTTATACGTTAAGAACGCGTAGATTTTATTCCAGTTCATTTTAAAAAATGTCTAACAATAGGAACAGCTGATTAAGGAATAAATATTTTGTAATTGCAAGTCAGACAATCCGGAGTTTGTCGCACTTTAGAGTTTAACACATGGTTATGTTGAATTGTCAGAAGCTGTGGAACGAGAATTGGGGTTGTGTGATGAGGTTGGACATCTGGCAGAGTCAGAACGTTATCATTATCACACGAAATGAAGACAAATGCTCTCTACTTGGAAAATTAGATTTATGAGCTCTGCCAGTAACATGAATTATGTAAAGGGCCAGCAGAATCTCACCAATATGCCTGAAGTCAAAAATCTTGTTCACAATTTTTTGTATTATTATATAACATTCTTTATTGTATTCTCTTTCTTTTCTGTAATCCTCTCTAATTCAATTATTTATCACAGCCATAATAGAGCAAGTGCTGATGCCCATTATTTATTGCATCAGAATTTTTTCCTTTTAAATTTATTTTGCTCTTTAATAATATTGGCCACAAGTCCCATTTCAAAACTTACTCCATTGTCTTGATTGTCATTCAAGTACTTTACAAAGATTTTGAAGATGCCCAAATCAACCGACCGAACTCTGGGTGGCATCTTCTCTTTGAACCTTGAGCCTTTCAGCTAATAAATGGGCCACATTGCGATTGGATCTTCAGAGAAGGGGAAAAACTGCTTTAGATTCCCCCAGTCCATACCCCTCATAGTCTTATCCTCTTATCTCTACTCATAACATCGCCACTCAACCTTATCCAGAAACTGTCTTCACAACTAAACTGCTACTGTCCCAGCAACATTTTCAAGAAGATCTTTGTGCACCCTGTCTAATGCAATCACATCCTTCTTATCGTACAGTGACCAGAACTGCACACAAAACTCCAATTGTGACTGAACCAAAGTCCTCCAGAGCACCGACAGGAAGTCCCTGCTGGTAAAGATATCTTCTTCATTGAACCATTAGCCACTTCTGACACATCGAGGGATCATTATTTCCTCTGAGCTTCCTCGTATCTCGCCACTCATTCAGTCCTGTCTTGACTTGTGCCTCCTGGCAGGAAGCGTCATCTCAAATTTATCAAAGTTAAATTTCATCTACCACTGACATGACAAACAGACAAATTTGTCTGTTTCTATCTGTAACCTGAGATTATCTTCCTCACTCCCAGTCACCCTGTGAATATTTGTATCATCAAACTTACTTATCATCCTGAAACTTCCCCACTGTTTATCCCACCAACCAGCCTCACCACTAACACACAACACATATGTCATGTGCATGTAAAGTATGCTAACATGTTTCTACTTATTACCTTACTTACTGTGGGTAAGTATTTCCCTCTGCTCCTTCACAGTTCCTTCAAACTCAGCAAATACACTACCCCGCCTCAATGAGAAGAAAAGGAGATGGTCTCATAATTATTCACAAACAGTTCAAGTAAACATAGCTGACAGTTAGAAGTCAATTTGGAGTGCACATAGTAGGACTTGGTCGAAGAAAAGTCCAATATACAATTAATGATGCCAGAAGTTAAAGATGTTAATGTTTATTTGATAGGGGGTATAGCAAGTGATATTCAAGACATTTGGGGGATGTGAGAAGCAGGGGTGTATACGATGTTGACTAAAGCAAGACCATCTAAATCTGAGCTGAACTATACAGTGATATTTGATGAGTCTCAGGATGAGGTGTTAGAAAGATAGTCGCAGTAGAAAGACAGTGCTCCACAAAATTTGAGAAGTGAAGCAATGTTATTAGGGGAGCACGAAGTGATCCTGCAAATAGAGAGAAATCCATTCCTGCCAAACTGGTAGGGTGTTCCAGGCTCTGTACTGCATGTTGCCTTTCTGGTAAATAAGGAATATCAATCTAAATATTTAGGCCTATGGCCAGGCATGTAGAAACAATTAGGGACTGGTATATGCTCACGTCAGGTGTTTGGGAATATAGGGATGGAAGCTATATTAAAACACTAGCGTGCTGCAACTTGTCAGGGAATCCAAAGGAAGCCAGGGTAACAAACCAGCGGAACATTCCAGTGACAGTGGAGGAAGGTGATCAATATGGTAATGATCAATTGGATACATGATCAGGCAATTTGTTGTCGAAATATGATACAGATGGGGGGGGGGGGGGGGAGAGTGAAATCAGCTGGGCCAGTGGAAATAAGGTTGAAAGCAGGAGCTGGGACAGTCGTGACATTTACGAGAATGAAGATATCTCAAGGGTTGGTATACCGTCGGAAATCAGCTCAGAGAATGGGTCTGCCTTCATTCAGAACGTAGTTAATTTGATGCTGCAGTCTTTGAAAATCGAGCAGAGGTTTGGATGAGTATATCATCCCCAGTCACAGGGTATGGTGGAAAGAATTCATGGGACATTGACAGCCAAATTAAACAAGATCTGCGCAAGCACCAACCTTAATTGGATTGATGTGCTGCCGCTGGCTTTACAATCTAACACCACATGAGATGCTCACACCCCTTGAGAAGCTCACAGGTAGACCTATGGCAGTGCCCAGGTGGAGAGGCCCATACAAAGGGCCTAGCTTGGAGCAGTTCAACTCAGAACATAAGCAATATATGCAGCAGCAATCTATGATACATGAGACTATCCACCTGCTGGAAATACAGAGGGAACTGACAGCTGTCCCCGAGGAAGGACCAAGTAAGCCCGGGGATTGTGTGGACGTGCGGGTTTTTCGAAGATGCGGAAATGAGTCGAGGAGGGAGAGAACTTTCTTAGTGATTAAGGCATCATCTACCGCCATCCAAGTGGAAGGGCGACACATATGGTACCACCTTAATCATTGTACTAAAGCTCTCTCACCGGCACAAATTAACTCTAACACTGAGGTAAGTGGAGGTAAGGCTGAAAAACATGGACACGTGGAGGACACACAGGAGGTTAGTACGCCTCCACAAGGTTCTGAACAAGGTACAGGTTGAATTCTTGGCAATCCTGATCCTTCCAGAAATGATACTTATGGAGATGTTGAGAACAGACCGCCTGGGAGCAAGGATGGGGAAGACATGGGGAATGCCCCTGATAACCACTTCTCTGATGCCAGGCCTGCAAAATCAGACTTGGCGACCATTAACTTGGCAGACCTGGACAGGTAATTCCAGGGTTATTTTGTTGCCCGAGCATGGGTACGCGCCCTTGACAATCACTGGTATCAATGGCAAAACGACACGGTCGTTGTAATGGCTTCTTGTGTACTAAGATAAACCCTTCATGCTATATTGTCAATATGCCCTTTAACTTGAAAATCTGTACTGAATGGTGTTTGCAGCACTCTGGTCGACACCTTTTACCCGAATTGTTCATTAACTGACAGGAAATCCTCTTGCCCATTTTGGTGCCTGCTACTTCAGGCCACGACATTCTATCCGCAGGATGACGTGGGCTGGCCGCAACTCCAATGGTGGTGTTAATATAGGACCCCGTGGTTCATCAGTAAGACTAATTACATGCTTCCCGAGGCTGCTTTCAGGAAATGGGAAGGGTTAATTTTTGAAAACTTTAAGTGAAATGCCTCAACACTAGTAGGCTACATTATGGATCTTTGTGGAAATACAATTCAAATGGAGATGGACACGACATTTGGGGCTGTTTTAAATTCTCAACGTGTCCCAATGACAGATACTTACTGGCTGGGAGGTAAGAAAGTAGGGTTGCGCTTGACGCTGCCCACTGACTGGAGTGGCAGCTTTGCACATGTAATGCTCTGACACGAGGTAGTTATATCGCCACACGCAGCTTGATGCTACATTACAGTCGCCGAACTATGCAAAGTATGTCCCTGATCCGACAATTCAGATTGATAGTATAGGTCAGCCAAGAGGTATTCCTAACGAGGTTAAGTCCCGCAATGAGATTGCCGTGGGCTGGGAAGCTCTTATGCCAATGATAGGGATTAGCAAAAGTGCTGAATGGAATAACTACATTTGTTACAAAAAGAAGAGACTTATCAATTATACTGATGATGCCATTGTGCCCTTCGGAGAACAATTGGATGCTCCAACTAAAATGACATGACAAAACAAATAGGCCTTCGATTGGATACAGGAAGAAAAAGGCGGAGTTTGTGTGATGTTTGGGGAACATTGCTGTACCTTGATACCTAACAACACTAGCCCTGGAGGATCTTTGACGAAAGCAATGGAAAAACTAAGCAATCTAAGAAGGGAGATATAAATAAAAACAATGCAGGGTTTGGTCATCAGGCTTTTGATTGACTGAATGTTATATTAGGGTCTTGGGGAGCATGGTTTTTCAAGATTGGTCTGACTGTCGGTGCAGTTTCGCTTGTTGTTGCCTTCATCTGTTGTTGTGCTCTACCTTTTATTAAGTTCTTTTAAGTTCACGTCACTGCACGGCAACTTGTGGTCATTTCAGCTACCCCAGGAAAAGGTTACTCCTCTGGTGGAACCCCACTGTTCGATGGTTATGATCGAACAAACGCCATAGTCCAAGAAATATGTCCACGTTGGGCCGTCGATGACACTTCTGAAGAACATGGTGCGGGTCCAAGATTGTGAGGGATCTTGGGTCTTTTTTCCTGTTCTGGTTATTGAAGGGCGAGTTTTTGGCACAAAGGGACCTCAGGAATAGAGGAATAAACCTTTAAGTAAAAGACTCCGAAAATTATTTTGTCCATGTTGGGATCTATATTGCTGGTTTGGGGCACAAGAGAGGCTAAACTTATTGTCGTCTTTCCATGGGTGAGAACAGTAGGTCTCAAAGGGGGGAATATGGAAAATAAAAACATGAAAGCATGGGAAGGGTTAAAGCATGAAGACCACTGGCATCTGTATTCTGTGGAAGGCATGGGCAGGATTGGATAACCATAGTGGAACACTCTTCCACCAATTAGCAGAGTAAGGTTAAGGCTGAAAGGTCACTATGGCAAGATAACACAAAAAATAATCAAGTTTCTCTGTTAAGTGTTATTATGACAGGATTGGGTCTATATATATTTGGGACAAGACATTAAAATAGCTAATTAATAGTTACTAGAGTGAGCTTGAGACAGTAGACTATTGTAACAGTTGGAATAGCTAAATATCTATGAAGGAAATTTAGTCTGCAATTGAAGATCACTGGATCAGAGTTACCAATAAATATCTAACTTTGACATTAGAATAACATTAAGTAGAATGTACAACTTAGGTGATAATGGGAAATAATACCACTGGTTTATTGTGTACTTCGAGTGAGGTACTTTATTGATGCAGTTGGACATGCTGATAAGCTAACAGAAAAATGATTAAAAATAATAAAATTCCACGGAGCCAGAGGTCGGTGGGCTTTCCAGAATCAGATTTCTCAGTGTCACGGTTTTTTGTTTGCAAATAGAAGGCCTACTTCTTGAAGAACTCTTTGCGTCTGCTGATGGTTCTCTGTATTTTCTCCACAACAGTGTTCAACCATGTTCCTCGACTGCTAAGCCATAGACTGTGTAGCAAGGTTAGATCACATTGAATACAGTCTATTCAGCCTCTCCACATAGCTGAAAACCTCCAACCCTGGCAGCATCCTTGGAAATCTTTTCTGAACCATTTCAAATGTTGTTGTCAAACATGTCAGTTTCAGTAAAGCGTTTGACAAGATTCCCCACGGTAGGCTATCAATGAAAATACGGAGGCATGGGATTGAGGGTGATCTCGCTGTTTGGATCATTAATTGGCTTTTATTAATAGAGGGATTGAGTTTTGGAGCCATGATATCATGTTGCAGCTGTAAAGAAACTCTGGTGTGGCCACACATGGAGTACAGCGCACAGTTCTGCTCACTGCATTACAAGAAGGATGTGGAAGCTTTGGAAATGGTGCAGAGGATATTTATCAGGATGTTGCCTGGGACGGAGGGAAGGTCTTTCGAAGAAGACTGACGGACCTAATGCTGTTTTCTTCCGAGAGAAGAAGGTTAAAAGGTGACTTGACAGAGGCGCACAAGTGAGATCCGTTTTCCTCGGATGGTAATTGCTAGCACAAGGGGGCATAGTTTAAACTGAGGGGTGATACATATAGGCCAGATATCAGAGATAGATTCTTTATTCAGAGTGTAGTAAGGGCATGGAATGCCTGCCTGCATCAATACAGGACTCTCCAATTTTAAGTCTGCTCGATGCAGTATTCCGGTGTGGAACATTCTCTACACCTTAATGGGTATTCTACATCACACCTTCTGATATTAAACTCAGTATTCTCCAAGGCAGCTAGCTTTTCCCGGATTTCCTGGTGTCGGCTCTGATCTGCATCATGTGCAAATATTTTACTGAAAACAAAATACTTGTGAATGTCTGGTTCAGTCCATATGTCCCGAAATGGGGAAATTTGCAGGGCAGGGATGATCTCACAATTCCCCGTGTTACTGAAACAATGATCGAGACATGGACTGTAGGTGGTGTAGAGAATGATACAGCCCACTGGCTGGTTATTGTGCTGGGTTCTGTTATTCAGCAGAGTTTGGAAAAGCTGAGCCGCGGTGCGGTTCCCGTTGATCTGGACGGGGTTCAGCAATTTACTTTCTGGGCAACGACTGCCGCTGTTCGGGAAGACAGCGAGGTAATTTCCACCTGGGGAGTTCAGGAGAACATTCACCTCGTAGGTAATGAAAGGATCTATTGTTCTACTGGGGTTCAAGTCTACAAGTCTGTTGGTCTTTCTGCACTGGGAAGCATGTAAAGCCACCAGGAAGGCGAGGTGTCCTCTCCCATAATCGGTCGCCTTGTGCCCAGCTGCCATGCGGAAACTGAAAGAGGTAAAGTCAGCGTGTGAGTTAAGGAACAGAGTTTGGATAAAACATTCTCTTTGCAGTGTCAGTGGGCCCAGTTTGAGATGAGCTACTTGGAACAATGCCCATCATATTAAAGAAAATGTGAAAACCTGCAATTCACATTTCAAGTTCTTGCAATGGAAGGTCAATGTTGAATTACTTTGTATCTCTATCCCATCGTTGTAGCAAATTCTGGGATCAGTGAGATGTTTAATGAGAGAATTAGGTAATTGACAGAGAGCAGAACAATGTTACTTATTTTTGTACAAATTCTCCTGCAATGAATCAGAGAATCTCTCAAGCCTCTTTGATAGCTCGCTCTAACTTCATTTTAAGTTACGTTGACTGATGCACTACTTGATGCAGCATGATACACAGGATGGTTAGAAACAAATAGAGAGGGGGAGAGAGAAAGAGAGAGAGAGAATGAGAGCTACAGGTGCAATAAGAGGGAGCTAGATGTAGTGACAATTCTGGAAGTACTTTTATCCGGCAAAATCTTTGGGGCATACAGAGACAAACAGAACAAAAGTGTTTCAGACTGACCGGAAATGGGAATAATAGCAAAGGAGGCAGAGGGAGACAAAGGGAAACTGAGAGGTGAGTGAAATGATTCAGTAAACAGTAAAATGTTGCCTGTGTGGGGGATTTGGACTTTCTTTGCAAAGCTCACTCCGATGTATTTCACTCTCCTTTATTTAGGGGTCAGCGGGTGCTATCGATTTCACTGTTAGAGATATGATCCCGGGAAATCTGGTAATAGTTTCCCTGGAAGTCCCTTCCTCTGGGAGTAATGAAAGTCCTGTTTAATGGGTTCAGACTTAGTTACCACAGCTACAGAGCACTCCCTATACCTGCCGGGTCCTCGCCATTTATTACCAGCCTGCTCCAGGCAACCAGGTTCTGATTCGACCTCAGATTGAACACAGTCCCCAGCTTCCAGAGATGGTCAGGTCAGATCTGTTTCACTGACACTTACCGATTGACAATGCCAGTCAAGGCGTGGTTATCCAGTACAGCCGTATCTGACATGGGGATTGTGTGCAGCATCAACAGGAACAGGCAGAGTGTCCACATTTTGAGATTTGTCAGCACCCTTTAACAGTACTGTAGGGAAAACACAGAAAAATATGAAAAGGATGATAAAAAAGCTTGTTCAATTCATACTACATTGGCAAGAGCGTGAAAGATATGCAGGGACACACATGTTGGAAACAGAAAATGTCTGTCTATCGTTCTTGGTGGTGATTGCCCAGTAATTAAGCAGATGTTCGGGTTATCTCCCATGGGTACGATTCGCAGGTGAAGATTGGAGTTTCTTCCAGGAGTTATAGCTTATAGCTAACCCATGCCCTATTACACCTGGAAAAGGGGTGGGTGGAGGAGATGTGGAGGGACAGCGCTGCACAGTGAGCGAGAATGAGCACTGGACAGTGAGGGAGAGGGACAGCGCTGGACATTGAGCGAGAGGGAGAGCGGGACAGTGAAAGAGATTGACAGCGCTCGACAGTGAACGAGATGGAGAGCGGGAGGGTGAGAGAGAGGGACAGCGCTGGACACTGAGCAAGAGGGAGCTCGCGACAATGATCAAGAGTGAGCGTGGGACAGTGAGCGAGAGGGAGTGTGGGACAGTGAAAAAGAGAGAACGTGGGACAGCGAGAAAGAGTGCAGGACACCGAGCAAGAGAGCACATGGGACAGCAATCAAGGGAGAGTGCAGGACAGCGAGCGAGAGAGAGCACAGAACAGTGGGAGTGAACGAGCGGGATGATGAGCGAGAGACAGTTGGAACAGCAAGGGAGAGAGAAGGGGACGGTGAGAGAGTTTGCGTGACAGAGAGAGACGGGAGAAGAGAGGGGGGAGACAGCGAGAGAGAGGGGGTGACAGCGAGAGAGAGGGGAAGACAGCAAGACAGGGGAGACAGTGTAAGAGACAGAGAAGTGGGAAGGGAGGGAGGTACAGATAGAGAAACAGTGAAAAGGACATATAGAAAGAGACAGCGGGAGACAGAGCAAATGCAAGACAGCAAGAGAGAAAAAGAGACGGAAAGCGAGAGGGAGGGACGGACAGCTAGAAAGAGAGGAAGGGACAGCAATAGAGGGAGGGTACGATATCCAGTCGGAGAGAGAGAAAGAGATACACTGAGAGAGAGAGAGAGAGAGGGCAAGAGAGAGAGAGAGGGCGAGAGAGGGAGAGAGAGAGAGAGAGAGAGAGAGAGAGGGCGAGAGAGAGAGAGAGACAGCAGGAGAGAAGAACAGACAGTGTGAGTGAGCCAGAGAGAGAGAGAGAGAGAGATTGAGTGGAAGAGAGCAATACCTTTGGGGAAGAGAGTAGTGAAAGAAAGAGATAGAGAGAGAGAATGAATGAGTGAGTGAGAGAGAGAGGAAGTGAGACAGAGAAAGACACAGAGATAGAGAATGGCAGAGACAGGGACCTGGAGAAAGACAGTCATAGAGGGAGAAACATTGGGGTACAGGGAGCGACAGTGAAAGAGATTGAGGTGGGGGAGAGAAAGGGAAAGAGATACAGATACTGAGAGGTTCATAGATGTAGCCAGACAGAAAGAGACAGTAAAAGAGGGAAAGAAAGAGAGGTACACAGAGAGAGAGGTAAGCAGAGAGGGAGACAGTGAGAGAGAGAAACGGATAGAGACAGAGTCAGAGAAGTTAAAAAAATCAAGAAGGAGAGAGAAAAAAAGGGTGTGTGTGTGTGAGAGAGAGAGACAGGCAGAGGCAGTGGAAATGTCTGAGAGTCAGTGATAGAGAGAAAGATAGTGGAAGAGAGAGAGAGAGACAGCATTAGAGACAAGGGTAGGAAAGAAAGACAGTGAGAGACAGAAAGACAGAGAGACACAGAGGGAGAGAAAATGAGAGAGGAAAAACAAAGAGAACAAGGCAGATGGAGAGACAGAGTGATAATGACAGAGAGAGATGGACAGACTGAGTGATATAAAGGGTGAACGAACAAGAGAGAGAGTCAGCGTGTGAGAGAGCGAGATCGTGGGAATGGCGGAGCAACACAGTGAAGAGAAAGAAGGGGTGAGGGAGATTGTATCAAATTGAGAAACGCAGAGAGAGAGATACGGAAAAGATTCACCAACCTGAACCACCGCTTCTCTGAGCTAGCACTGTCCATGTTGGCCCAATACTTCTTTTGATTTGGCCAGACACTTATTGCAAAACAACCATCTCGGCCAGACGAACAACAAACATCCAACCACCTCTTGCGTCAACAGGGATTGAACGCAAAATGCACAAGAGAGTTTCGATCACAGTTGTGTATTTCTTTCCTTCTGAAACACTCGATTTCTATAACCTGGTACCTGGTTCCAGACTCCCCCGAAAGAAATAAGTTTATTCATCGTTCAAACATTCAATGGAAATAATCATGCATGTGTCAGAAGGCAAGTACTTCATCTGAAGAAATAGCTTCATGCTGATCTCTCCACTTGAAGCATAACCTTCCCTCATAAGATCACCGATACTGTATAAATTACTCAAAGGCACAAGACATCTGGCAAGTGGAAAACCTGACAGTGAAGCAATGCCTCCCCACTGCTCCTGATAATGCGACAGTCTGTATACTCTGTAGTCTGGTTACCTTCCACTTAAATCAAAGATTTTAATGATTTCATCATTTGTAACAAATTTGAGTTGCAAACATCAGCAAAAGCCTAAAAAGATCTAATTATATAATCCAGGGGAAGGTAAAGAGTGTTGTTAATTAAAGGAAGAGGTGTACAAAGCAGATTGTGGGTGGTGGGGAGCGTTTTCTGGTGCAGTGGTAATATATTAATTTTATAAAATACATATAAAGCTGACGTTAAACCCCGGGCCTGGAGACTCAGAACAGTTTCTAATTCAGGAAAGGGAGGGACTAAGAAAGTAAAGCCTTGTGAGAGAAAACACCATGAAATTAAACTAGTGAGAGATACAAATGTGTTTGCAACAGCTTTCTGCAGGTAAAGCAAAATGTGATCAGGAAAGTCAAATATGTGCCCTCGATTGGCAGCAGATGAAATGCTGCAATTGGGACAAAGTAAACAACAGAGAAATAAAGATGTTATTTTTGCTCTTTTTCTCAGAGACAAAATTTCACTGAGCTTCTCAACAATACAACAGACACGATACCCTCGTCAAAATGAGGAGATAGGCGAACTGGTCATTCATGAACAGAAGTAGAACATAGAACATAGAAAAGTACAGAACAGAACAGGCCCTTCAGCCCACGATGTTGTGCTGAGTATTAATCCTAATCTAAAAAAAACTAACCTCACCTACGCATCCCTCAATTCACTGCTGTCAATGTGCATTTCCAGCAGTCACGTAAATGTCCCTCATGTCACTGCTTTCACCACGACCGCTGGCAACGCATTCCATGCATTCACAACTCTCTGTGTAAAGAACATGCCTCTGACATCTCCTTTAAACTTTCCTCCTACAACCATAAAACTATGACCCCTCGTGCCAGTCAATCCTTCTTAGGGAATAGTTTCTGGCTATTGACTGTATCCATGCCTCTCCTTATCTTGTATACCTCAATTCGCTCACCTCTCTTCCTCCTCCTCTCCAGAGAGAAAAAACCCGAGCTTAGTCAATCTCTCTTCGGAAGACAAGCCCTCCAGTCCAGGTGCCATCCTGGTAAACCTTCTTTGTACGATCGCCAATTCTCCACATCTTTCCTATAATAGGGTGACCAGAACTGGACACAATGTTCCAAGTGTGCTCTCACTAGGGTTTTGTAGAGCTGCAGCAAAACCTCGCAGCTTTTAAAGTCGATTCCCATTAATGAAAACCAAAACACCACATGTTTTCATAACAACCTTATCACTTAGGTGGCAACTTTGAGGGATTTACCCACTTGAACACCCAGATCCCTCTGCTCCTTCACACTGCCAAGAATCCTGTCTTTAATCCTATATTCAGCATAAAGTCCGACCTTCCAAAATGCATCACTTCGCATTCATCCAGGTTGAACTCCATCTGCCATTTCTTAGCCCAGCTCTGCATCCCGTCAATGTCGTGCTGCAGCCTGCAACAGCCCTCGATACTATCAACGGTACCTCCAACCTTTGTGTCATTGGTCAAAGTACTAACCCAACCCTCAACCTCCTCATCCAGGTCATTTATAAAAGCTACACAGAGCAGAGGCCAAGAACAGAGCCCCGGGGGACGCCACGCACGACTGATCTCCAGGAAGCATACCTGCCATTCACATAAACTTTCTGCCTTCTGTCAGCCAACCAATTCTGAATCCATAGAGCCAAATCTCCCTACATCCCATAGGTCCTGACTTTATGAATGAGCCGACCGTGGGGAACCATATCAAATGCCTTGTAGTACTGGAGAAAACAATATAATCCGGGAATCTGAAAATCAGCATCTTTGAATCTGCAGATTATTGGTTGTAGTGATAGTGCATAATCGTCCATATGTTGCTGGTTATCTTTCCAAAATCTTGAAAATTTGGAATCATTCCTGCAGATTCTATGATATTGTAATGGCATCAACCCCAGTGAAATATCAGAATGTCTTGAAACCGATGGTATAATTGGACGCTTAAAAATAAAATGGTCTGATTGGATGGAGTCAACACGAGTTTATCAAGACAAGCATTGTTTCACAAACTCGACAGAGCTCCGTCTTTGGAAGAATTAACTGGCAGAATGCATTCAATGTAAATAGTGAGGTTTTGGTATCCCGAAGGTTAGAGTGTGTAACTGTAGATAACAATCTGGCTAGCATTCAGCATAGTTTCGTGGCCAGCAAACAAATAATAGGAATACGTAGGCCATTCTCGGATTAGCTTGCTGTAACCAGAATGCTTCCAAAAGGACCAGCCTTTTTCATACCAACCATTCCCAATCCATATGCATGGTTTGAATTTTGTGACCAAATGTACGATTTGCAAGTTGGCTGATGAAGTGAAGTGAGAATGCAAGTTTAGAGGTGTGCATAAAAGGCCAATAAATGATTAATACAAGCTCAGTGTGGAGGAATGAAAATGTGGAAAATGGAAACAGTATAGTGCCAGGAATTAGTGTTGTGGTGTTTCAGTGAAGATCACATTCATGGTGGTGGGGGGGGGGGAAGGCAGCACTGAATAATCTATTCCTCCTTCTAATTCCTACCTTTTCGGTGTCAGTGCAGTTATCCACCAAGATTATCCCCACAGCTCATCATGGGCTGAACACGTTGCATCTCAGTTCAAGTAAAATATTCTTGTTGTGCCTTTTCCGTCAGTGCGTCTGGCATGGACAGCCCTGTATTGTACAATCAGACATCATTATAACTGGGGCAAATACGAGGAAAGGGGAACATCATTTTGTGTCTCATTGATTTTACAGCATGTTTATTTCACGAACACCTGATTAATGCAGACACAGTATGCCGTTGTAATAGAATTATAAACACGAGTAGAGAGCTTTCACAGAAGAGTATGAATTGAAAACTAGGATTCCAATTTCGAAGAAATACATAGATCAACAGAAACGTGGAAGCAACGATCTGGTCAAATTGGAAATTTGGTCTTGAGCAATGTTTCCATGAATAAGTCTCTATGAATAAGTACTTATTTAAATTCATACGTCATTGTGCTTATTGGGAAGCATTCCACCAATCTAATGCATTAGGGTCTTCTGCAGTTTCGACATTGAAAGCCCATTTCCAATTAATTGCATTCCCTATGGCCCTGCGGATTTATATTCCACAAGTACCCATAAAATTAAGTTTTGAAGTCAAAGCAGAATATGATTCTGCTGTGTAAATAAGATGCTTCTGGCTAGAAAATGTACCTGAGAGATTTGACTTTAACAGTTAACGGTGTAAGGATGCACAGGGCCAGAGAAAGTACAATTGATGTCCCTGGATAAACAATTGCATACACACGGAGAAAGAAATTACAAGTTGGGGTGTGAGAGCTTCTGCATCAGGGGGTCGTTAACATTTCACATGGTGCGTTCAAAAAACCAAGCAAAAAGAAAACAACATTGTGTGGACATCTTTCTATGCACAAATACCATGTACATTTGAGTAATAATTGAACATTTTTGGATAGTTTTTATGGTTAAATTTATGGGGTCGACTATTGTGTTGTTACGACTTTTGACGGGCTGAAATCCATGTCGATGTAACTTCAAACCATATCACGAGCAAGAAGACTGACATCTCTGCGGAGTTCCTCAGGTTGTCCCAGACCCGGCCATCTTCAGCTGCTTCATGAATAACCTCCCTCAAAAGCAGGGATGTCCAACGACTGTATCACAATGCCCAGCATTATTCCGGATTCCTCAAATCCTGAAGCTGCTCATGTTCGATTGCAAAAAAGATCTGGACAATATCCTGACTTAGAATTAAAAGTCATTTTTAAGATTTACACCAAATAAATATCAGGCAAAAGCATCTCCATTATGAAACAATGTAAACATTGTCCCTTGATATTCAATGGTGTTACCGTCACTAACTCCCTCACACTCAATATCCTCGGGTTACTATTCACCAGCAACTCAACAAAACTTGGAAGCTGGGGAACATGGGGGAATAAATAGTGATGTCTTGAAAGCTGTCCATATTACAGAGGAGGTGGTGCTGGAGATCTTAATATCAATATAGGTAGATATGTCCTCAAAACCTGATCAGGTAATTCAGAATACTGTCGAATATTTATTTCCCATCTTTTATTCATGTTAACCTAGTCTCCCTGGTGATCTCGTCGAAGTCATGTCCATCTGTCTTATTGCAGATGCTTTACACATTCAAGGAGAGAAAGTATAATTTACATTTTTATTAAAAGTTAAACTTGTCCCTTCCTGTTCCATTCTGCTTATCGTCAGCCACATGATCATGCTATTCCAATGTTTCAATCTTTCTCTGTTTTTGGAAATATCTACTGACCTGACCCCTGCTCCTGCCTCACCTCCCTCAGTTTACACAGCTATCCATAATCATATTCATATGATTGACAAGGACACTGGTCCCAGCACTGTTCTCGTGGAATCCATCAAAATGGGATATATTGCTTTTCCTGAATACTGATGCCAGTCCCACATGAATAAAAAGCACTTTTTCTGACGGTGTTGTTTTATTCTGAAATCTTCTGCCATGCTTTTGTGATCGACCAGTATCCCTGCATGTGGAATCCATCAGTGCGTGCGTTTAGCTGCTGCCTCTGTCTGCCACTTTCTGTTGCAGCTGCTCTGAGATCCTGCGCTCACAGAACTCTCTGCGCTCAAGTAAAGAGCAGAAGGATGATGTTGCACAGGCCAGGATTGGAGACTGCGATTTTCGAGATCTTCGTGAGACTCAGTACCATTCCATATGTGTAATCCTCACAACATTAGTTTAATTTCTGAATCTGTCTATTTCTGTGTTGCCTGTAGTTGCTTGGAATTCCTGACTTAGCAGAATTCCCAACTCCTGTCTCGTCCAACACCACATGGAAAACAATCAAGCAGCTAGAAAGATGGAGCGAGAGACCTACATCTTCAATAAATCCTGCAGGTATTTTCACTTGTGTTGTACAAAGCGGAGATGAATTAGAGGGTTCAATGATGGCGGCCCACAAATTTGAAATAGCCAGAGGGCTGATGTGGGAGCACAAAGGCTCCATTGTCATCCTGCCAAGAGAGGCCTGCTTTCCCCACTGCTTTACTGAGATTCACGATGATAGCACAGGCCACAGTTGATGACTGGGGTTTTCACATGATGTTTTAATGAAGCTCAATTTAAGAGGTGAAAGCAGGCCTCTTAGGAGAGGCTGATAATAATGTCGGATATCTTTTTATTCTATTCTGTTCTCTGTCTTCAACCCAGAATTTATGTCACGTATTATGATCCTGTCTGTTTCATTTCTCAAACTTTTATAACAGTCCCAATCTCTGTAACCTCCTTCATCCGCGACTGATCTCCCTATCTCTGCAACTTGCTCCAGTATCTAAAACATGACCGATCTTAGCAATCTCATCCTCCAGTCATTCCAGTCGTCTCCAATTGCCTCCAATCTCTTCAAAATCTTACGACTTTCCTTATGTGTGCAACCTCTTCCCGCCCCTGCAACACTCTTTCCTCCCATCTCACAAAACCTCACTACTTCTGTAATCTCCAGACATTAATACATATCTCCTGAACTGCTTAAAGTTCTCCAAACGTTACATCCTTTCCTCCATGTGTAACTTGCTCCAGTCTCTAGTGCCCTCCGTTTTCGTGTAAACATCTGAAGCCACTTTGACCCTCCACATATCTGTCACCTCATTCAGTCTCTACAATCTTCTCTGTCTCCGACCTTCTCATGTTGCTACACTGCTGGCTATCTCTACTTCCTTCAGTCACGATTAGCCTTCCTAACGCAGTAGTCTCCCAAAGCCGCTAAAACTATCCATGTCCCTGTAACATTATCTTGATTGTGGTAATCACCTCCAGTCTCTGAAGCTGTCTTTTTGTCCTTCCTTACCTCCTTCAGTCTGAAGAAATGTTGCTAACTCTGTAACCTTATCCATTGTCTACATCCCACCATGTCACTATCCTCACCCAGTCTTGACATCGATCACTGTAATCGCCTGCAATCTTCCTATTGTTGAAAACTTCTTTCATCCTTCCAATAAACACTAATTGATGCACCTATTTCTACGCTACAAACTGTGTCTGCTTCCTCCCCCTGTTCCTGCAACCCTTGTGAACTCTGTAAACTTATCCAGTCTGCACCCTATACCTTATTGTCATACTGCATAGAAACAGGCCCTTCAACCATGATGTTTCTGCAGACAACCAGAAGCAAACTTCACTAATCTCATTTCGCTGGACTTGGTCCATAAGCTACAAGGTTCTGGCAATTTAATTACGCATCCGGATGCTTCTTCAATGTTATGGGAGTGTCTACCTCCACCACACTCTCAGGCAACACTTCCCATCTATATACCATGCCATTGGTAAAATAACTACTTCTGAAATATCCTCCAACTCACCTGCTCCTCACCTTAATCTTTTGACCTCCTGTGTATGATGGTATGAAAAGGGCAAGAGATTCTCGTAATCTACTCTGTCTGTATCTCCCATAATTTTGGAAACATCAGTCAGATTCTTCGCTCAGCCTCCTCTACTCCAGCGAAAAAAATCTCAGCCTATCCGTCACCCCTCATAACTGAAACTTTTCATCCAAGGCAACATCCTGATGAATCTCTTTTTCACTCTCTCCGATGCAATCATGGTTTTCTGACAGTGGCCAACAGATCTGGGCACAGTACTCAAGATGTTGTCTCACCAATGTTTGTAGAAAGCTTCTTTACTCATTCATTCCTGATGAAGAGCTCATGCTCGAAACATAGACTCTCCTGCTCCTCGGATGCTGCCTGACCTGCTGTGCTTTTCCAGCACCGCACTCCCGACACCTGATAATGAAGACAAGCCTCCCAGACGCCAGTTTTGTCTACCTGTCTGCCTGCAAAGACTCCTTCATGGATCTATAGACTTTTACGCCACAACCCCTTAGTCCTCCCCAGTTTACCAGCTGAGCAGTATCAGACTCGGACTATCCTCCTCATTATCAACAGCGCCACCGATTTTTGTGTCACCTCCAAACTTGCTAATTCCAGTTTTTGCATTCACACAGAGTCAGATTCATACAGTCTCTTCAGTTTGGCTCTTCAGTCCAAACTGGGCCATGCTGACTATGACGCCCACAAAGCTTATTTCAAGTGCCCACATTTCTCCATATCTGCCTCAACTCTTCCCATCCACGTCGTTAAAAATGCTTTTTACAAAAATATTGCTGTTGTACCCACCTCAACCTCGTCCTCTGGCAGCCCAATCCATATACTCACCACTCCCTGGATGACAAAGTTACCCCTCAGGTCCTTCTTAAATCTTTCAGCTCTCACCTTAAACTAATGCCCTCTAGTTTGCAGTTCCCCATCCCTGGCAAAACAACTCATATGCATTCATCCTATCAATGCCCTTCATGACTTTATAGACCTCCGTCAGGTCACCCCTAATTCTCTGACATTCCAAGGAATACAATCCTATACTGGCCAACCTCTCCCTTTCACTGAGGTCTATTTGTCTTGGCAACATCCTCAGATCTTCTTTGCACACCTACCATTCTTCCCAGTCATTAATACAACTAACAAACAGCAAGCATCCCAGCGCTGAACAATGTGGTCCACTGCTGGTTGGAGGCTTTGTGTTACTAAGACAGCGCTGCATCAACACCCTTTGTCCCGTAGTTGTAAGCCAAGTTTAAATCCAGTTTGCCAACTTGTTTTGGATCCCTGGGCCCTTTCGTTTTGTACCAGCTTTCCACGTGGGACCTTGTCAAATGTCTTTCTAAGGTCCATGTAAACCACAAAAACTGCGCTCCCCTAATCAATATACTGATACATATTTTGAAAAACTCAATCAAGTTAAACTTCCTCCAATCCTGTAATCCCTCTTTTTTAATTTGCCTCATTCCTACCAATCTCCCTGCTTCAGTAAATTGTATAATCACGAAAATACCTCTCTTCGATATAAACTTCTGTTCTTGCAATGCTCCATACGACTGTAAACTCTTACCATCCCGAGAAACCTTTGTGACTTGAACATTTGTCATTCATGACAGCATTCCCCATTCACTGTTGCCTACTCCAACCTTTAAACCTGCCCCTGCCTCTGCAAGCTCATCTCCGCTGTACAAACGTCCCTTTGGCTGCAACCTTCCCCATAGTCCCTACAGAATTCTCGATCTGAATAATGTTGTCATATCTCGACAACCCTCTTGATCGCTGTAAACTCTTCCCATCACTAAATCACTGATTGCCTCTGTAACCTCTTCCCAAATCTACAAACTTTGCTCTGTCTGTAACATCCTCTCGTCCATACACGCACCCCATCTCAGGACGCTTCTTCAGTCTCTCAAATATTCTGTTTCAGAATAACTTTTTCAAGTCGATATTTTCATTTCCATCTCTGTAAACATGTTTTCCCATCACAAACTTCCCTATCCGTGCATTCACCTTCAGTTCCTCCAAGCTTCACATTTACTGGTGGTGTGACACAAGGATGTATTTTGGGACCACTGCTGTTTGTCAGTTTTATAAATGACTTGGACGCAGGCATCGGTGGATGGGTTAGTAAGTTTGCAGATAATACGAAAGTCAGTGGAGTGATGGACAGTGTGGAAAAATGTTGCAGTTGCAGGCGGACTTGGATAAACTGCCGAAGTGGGCTGAGGAGTTGGAAATGCAGTTCAGTGCAGAAAATTCCGGAATAGTTCAATGCCGGGGAGGTGAGTGGGGAGACAGCGAGCGGGCGGGGTGGGGAGGAGAGAGAGAGAGAGACGGCAAGCGCAAGAGAGAAACAGTGAGAGAGAGCAAGACAGTGATAGAGAGAGCAAGACTGTGTGTGAGAGAGAGGAATGGAGAAAAACAGTGAGAGAGCGATAGAGGAACAGCAATAGAGGGAGAGAGAAATGAAAGAAAGAGAAAGCCTCAGACAGAGAGAGAGAGAGAGAATGGTGATACAGTGGGAGAGGGAGGGACAGTGAAAGCGAAAGGTGCTAAAGAGCGAGGGAAACAGATACAGATAGTGAGAGATAGATAGAAAGAAAGAGGTAGTCAGAGAGAAGGAGCCAGTAAAAGAGAAAGAAAGGGAGATACATAGAAAGTGTGATAAAGAGAGAATGAGAGAGAGACACTGAGTGAGACAGATTCGGAGCAGGTAAAAAAACAGGAAGGAGGGAGTGATAAAGTGAGAAAGAGAGACTGGCAGAGTCAGTGAGAGAGACAAAAAGGCAGTGTGAGAGAAGCAGTATTAGAGAGACAGACAGAAAGCTCGGAGAGAAAGACAGTGAGAGAAAGCAAGATAGAGAAAGAGACAGAGAGAGAGAGAGTGAAAGTGAGAGAGAAAAAAACATAGAGAACAAGGCAGACAGAGAGAAAGATAAACATAGTGATGATGAAAGAGACAGACAGACAGTGAGTGATATAAAGAGTGACAGAACAACACAGAGTCAGAGTGTGAGACAGCGAGATAGTGAGAATGACAGAGCAACACAGAGAAAGAGCGAAAAGGGTTGAGGGCCATTGTGTCAAATGGAGAAAGGGCGCAGAGAGAGAAAAGTTTTACCACCGCTTCTCTGAACTGATTACCGACTCTGCCCTTGAGTCCGCAATTGACGTCACTGTCCCTGTTGGCCCACTCCTTCTTTTGATTTGGCCAGACTCTTACATATTGCAAAACAACCATCTCGGCCAGACAAACAACAAACATCCATCCACCTCTTGCATCAACAGGGATCGAACGCAAAAGGCAGAAAGTGGTTTCAAACACATGTTTATATCTCTCGCCAGTTTAATTCCATGTTATTTTCTCTCTCAATTCATTATTTTGTTAGTCCCTGCTTTATGGACTTAGAAAATGTTCCGAGTCCCCAGGCCTGGGGTTTAACGTCAGCTTTATATATATTTTATACATTTAGCACATTATCACTGCACCACAAAACGCTCCCCACAACCCACCATCAGCTGGGTATACCTCTTCCTTTTATTGACAACACTCTTTACCTTCCCCTGTATTCCATGACTGCATCACTTTCAGGCTTTTGCTCATGATTGGAATTCAAATTTGTTACAAATAATGAAATCTTGAAAATTTTCAATTTAAATGGAGGCTAACCAGACTATAGCATATACAGACTGTCACATTATCAGGAGCGGGGGGAGGCAATGCTTCACTGTCAGGTTGTCCACTTGCCAGATGTCAGCTGGGTTGTGCCTTTGAGTAAAGTGTACAGTATCGCTGATCTTATGAGGGAAGGTTATGCTCCAGTGGAGAGATCAACATAAAACTATTTGTGCAGATGAAGTTCTTGCCTTCTGATAAGTACTTATACAGAGGCATCTTATTTCCATTGAATGAACAATGAACAAATGTATTGGTTTAGCGTGATCTGCAACCAGTTACCAGGTTCTTGACATCAAATGGGTCAGAAGGAAAGGAATATACAACTGCAATCTAAATTATCTTTTACACTTGGCTTTCGAACCCTGTTGACACAAGAGCTGGCTGAATGTTCGTGGTTCGCCTGGCCAAGTTGGTTGTTTTGCAATATATAAATGTGTTGCCAAATCAAATGAAGGAGTGTGCCAGCAGCGACAGTGAAATCGATTGAGGGCTGAAGGGCAGAGTCGGTAATTAATTCAGAGAAGAGGTGGTTCAGGTTAGTGAAACTGTCTCTCTCACTCTGCCTGCCCCCATTTGATACAATCTCCCTCACCCCTTCTCTCTCTTTCTGTGTTGCTCTACCACTCTCACTATCTCGCTCTCACTCTCTCTTGTTCTTTCACTCATTATATCATTTACTGCCTGTCTGTCACTGCCATCATAACTCTGTCTGTCTGTCTCTCTGTCTGCCTTGTTCTCTGTGATTGTTCGCTCACACTTTCACTCTCTCTCGCTCACACTGTGTCTCTTTCTCTATCTTGTTGTCTGTCTCTGTCTTTCTCTCCTCGATCTCTGTCTCTCTAACAGTGGCTCTAATACTGTCTTTCTCTCTCTCTCTCTCACTCCTTCTGCTTTTTTTTACCTGCTCCGACTCTGTCTCCCTCAGTGTCTCTCTCTCACTCTCTGTTTCACTGTCTCTCTATCAATCTCTATGTATCTCCGTTTCTTTCTCTCTTTAACTCTCATTGTCTCTGAAGATATCTTTCTGTCTATACCTCACTATCTGTATCTCTTTCTCTCTCTCAACCCCCCACCTTTCTCTTTCAATGTCCCTCCCTCTCACTGTTGCTCCCTCTCCCACTGTCTCTCTCCAGGTCTCTGCTTTTGCCATTCTTTCTCACTCTGTCTTTCTTTGTCACACTTTCTCTCTCACTCACTCATTGATTCTCTCTCTCTCTATCTTTCTCTGAGTCTTTCTCTTTCTTTCATTTCTCTCTCCCTCTATTACTGTTTCTCTCTCAGTCTCTCACACACTGTCTTGCTCTCTTTCGCTGTTAATCACTCGCTATCTGTCTGTCTATCTCTCTCTCCCCTACCCAGCCCCCTTGCGCTCTGCTCCCTCAGCAACCCGGCATTGAACTATCTCGGAATTATCTGCATTGAACAGTATTTTGCAACTCCTAAGCCCACTTCGTCAGTTTATCCAAGTCCCCCTGTAACATTCTTCCACACTGTCCACCACTCCACCGACTTTAGTGTCATCTGCAACTTACTAACCTTTGCCTGCGTCCAAGTCATTTATAAGTTGGTAAACAGCAGTGGTCCCAAAACAGATTCTTGTGGCACACCACGAGTAACTGGGAAGTTTGTAGGAACTGAAGGTGAATACACGGATAGGGAAGTTTGTATTGGCAGAGGTGTTTGCAGATATAGGAATGATTGTATTGACTCGATAAAGTTATTCTGAAACAGAATATTTGAGAGACTGAAAAAGCTTCCAAGGGTAGGATGTGTGTATGAATTAGAGGAGGTTACAGACCCAGCAAAGTTTGTGGAGTTGGGAAGAGGTTACAGAGATAACCAGTGCTGTCGTGATGGGATGTGTTCAGTGATCAAGAGGGTTGTTGAGACATGACAACTTTATTCAGACAGACAGCTTTGTGGAGACTGAGGGGAAGGTTGCAGCCAATGGGAGATTCGTAGAAGCTCGATGCGGTTTAGAGAGACAGGGACAGTTTTACAGGCTGCTGCAGTTAACAGTGAATGGGGAATGCTGTCATGAACGACAAATGTTCGATTCATAAAGGTTTCTCGGGATGGTAAGAGTTTACAGTCATATGGAGGATTGCAAGAACAGAAGTTCATATCGACGAGAACTATTTTAGGAATTACACAATTTACTGAGGAAGGGAGTGCAGTAGGAACGAGTTAAAGTGAAACAGAGGGATGACAGGACCGGAGGAAGATTAAATTAATTCAGTTTTTGAAAACATGTCTCAACCTACCGATTCGGGTAATGCAGTTGATGTGGTTGACATGAACTTCAGTCAGGCATTTGACAAGGTCCCACACGGAAAGCTGGTACAAAATATTAAGGGCCAAGGGATCCAAAACAAGTTGCCAAACTGGATTCAAACTTGGCTCACAAATATGAGACAAAGGATGTTGGTGCAGCGTTGTCTTAGTAACGCAGTCTATGACAAGCAGTGTACCACATTGTTCAGCGCTGGGATGCTTGCTGCTTGTTGTTTATATGAATGACTTGGAAGACTGTTAAGAATGCATAAAAGGTCTGAGGATGTTGCCAGGAAAAGTAG
Source organism: Chiloscyllium punctatum (assembly GCF_047496795.1). Taxonomy (NCBI): domain Eukaryota; kingdom Metazoa; phylum Chordata; class Chondrichthyes; order Orectolobiformes; family Hemiscylliidae; genus Chiloscyllium; species Chiloscyllium punctatum. Next base: position 2,511,882 of record NC_092781.1, read on the forward strand.
GCCTGAGGTATCGGGAGAGATTGGCCAGTATAGGACTTTATTCCTTGGAATGTCAGAGTATAAGTGGTGACCTTACTGAGGTGTATAAAATTACGAGGGGCACAGATAGGATGAATGCATATAGTTGTTTTCCAAGGGATGGTGAACTGAAAACGAGAGGGCATTGGTTAAAGGTGGGAGGGGAAAGGTTTTCGACGAACCTGAGGAGTAACTTGGTCACACACAGAGCGTGGTGCGTATATGGACTGGGCTGCCAGAGGCAATGGTTGAGGCGGGTACCACAGCAATGTCTTTTAAAAATATATTTTTAGAGGTGCATGGAATGGGAAGAGTTGAGAGGGATATGGAAGAATTGTGGGCAATTGGAATAAACTTTGTGGGCGTCATAGTAAGCATGGCCTAGTTTAGACTGAAAGGCCTGTTTCCACGCTGTATTACTCTCTGACTCTGTGTAAATACAGACTGTGGACTTCACAAGTTTGCAGAAAACACAAAAGTCGGTGGTGCTCTTGATAGTGAGGAGGTTAGTCCCAGTCAGATGCTGATCAGCTGGGAAATTGGGCAGGGCACTAGCAAATGGAAATTAAGGGCATACACAATGAATGCTTAATTACTGTGGAGGACTAAGGGTTTGTGGCGTCCAAGTCTACAGATCCATGAAGGGGGTAAGTGCAGGTTGACAAAGCTGGCGTCTGGGAGGCTTGTCTTCATTATCAAGTGTCGAGAGTCTGGTGCTGGAAAAGCACAGCAGGTCAGATAGCATCCGAGGAGCAGGAGAGTCGACGTTTCGAGGATGAGCTCTTTATCAGGAATGAATGAGTAAGGAAGCTTTCTACAAACATTGGTGAGACAACATCTGGAGTACTGTTCCCAGATCTGTTTGCCTCAATGTCAGAAAATCATGATTGTATTGGAGAGAGTGAAAAAGAGATTCATTGGGATGTTACCTTGGATGAAAGGTTCGCTTATGAGGGGTGACTGATAAGCTGAGATTATTTTGCTGGCGGAGAGGAGGCTGAGCCATGGATCTGATTGATGTTTCCAAACCTATGAGACATACAGACAGAGTAGATCACGAGAATCTCTTCCCCATTGCATACTGTCATACACAAGAGGGCATAAGATTAAGGTGAGGAGCAGGTGAGTTGGAGGAGATTTGAGAAGTACTTTTTCACTCAGAGGATGGTAGATAGATAGAACGTGTTGCCTGAGAGGGTGGTTGATGCAGACGCTCTCACAGCATTAAAGAAGCATCTTGATGTGTAATTAAAATGCCAGAGTTAAGAAGCTTATGCACCAAGTTCAGGGCAATGAGATTGGTGGAGTTTGCTGCTAATTGTCTGCAGAGACATCATGGATTCAAGGACCTGTTTGGATACAGTATGACAATTAGATGCAAAGGTACAGACCGGATAAGGATACAGAGTTCACAAAGGTTGCAGGAACAGGAGGAGGAAGCAGACATAGTATGTAGCAGAGCAAGAAGTTAATAAATTAGTGTTTATTGGAAGGATGGAAGAAGTTTATTTCAATAGGAAGGTTGCAGGAGATGACAGAGATAGGGATGGTTGTCAAGACTGGATGAGGTTCACGACATGGAGGGCTGCAGACAATGGAGGACTGAAGGAGGTGACAAAAAGACAGCTGTAGCGGCTGGAGGTGATTACAGCAATCAAGAGAATGTTACAGGAGCATGGATAGTTTTAGAGGCTGCAGGAGATGACAGCGTGAGGAAGGCTAGTCATGACTGGAGGAACTAGAGAATGGGAAGACGAAAGCAACGAGAGGAGGTGAAAGATAGAGAAGATTGTAGAGACTGAAAGAGGTGACAGGCATGGGGAGGATCAAAGTGGTTTCAAGAGGTCACATGAATAATGAGTGTAGTAGAGACTGGAGCAAGTTACACATGGAGGGGAGGATGTTGTATTGAAGAACTTTAAGGATGTCGGGAAGTTTGTATTAATGATAGGAGATTACAGAAGTAGTGAGTTGCTGTAGGATGAGAGGAAGGAGTGTTGCATTGACTCGAGGAGGGTGCACAGATGAGGAGAGTTGTAGGAGGTTGCAGAGACTGAAGGAGATGGGAAAGATAGTTGCTATTACCGTGACTGGAAAATGAGATTGCTGGGATAGGTCACATTTTAGAGACTTGCGCAAGGTACAGAGATAGGGAGAGTAATCGGCACTGGAGGAGGTGACAGAGATTGGGGCCGTTATAGAAGTTTGAAAGATGAAACACACAGGACAAAAAGACACGACATAAATACCGGGTTGAAGACAGAGAACAGAATAGAATAAAAAGATAGCAAACTTTATTACCAGTCTCTCATAAGTGGCCTGCTTTCACCTGTTGAAAGGAGCTTCATTAAAACAGCCTGTGAACATCCCAGTATTCAATTGTGGCATGTGCTGTCTTAGTTCAAATCAGTAAAGTAGTGGTGAAAGCAGGCCTCCTCTTGACAGGATGACAGTGGAACCTTTGTGCTCCCACTTCAGCCCTCTAACAGTGTCACATTTGTGGGCCTACAGCTTTGAGCACTCTAATTCATCCCCACTTTATCCAACACAAGTGAAGTTACCTGTAGGATTTCTTCGAAGTTGCAGATCTCACTCTCCTTCATCTTTCTGGTCGGTGAATGCCTTTAATGTGGTACTGGGTGAGACAAGAGTTGGAAATTCTGCTAAGTTAGGAATTCCGAGCAGCTACAGGAGATGCAGAAATAGATAGATTCAGAAATTAAACTGACGTTGTGAGGATTACACTGATGGAATGGTCCTGAGTCTCATGGAGATCTGGAAAATCCCAATTTCCATTCCTGGCCTGCGCTACATCATCTTTCTGCTCTTCTCTCAAAAGTGGAAAATTATGCGGGCCCAGGATCTCAGAGCAGCTGCAACAGAAAGTGGCAGACTGAGGCAGCAGCTACAATTAGAGAAGTGCTGAAAAAGCACAGCAGGTCAGGCAGCATCCAAGGAGCAGGAGCAAATGCCCGAAATGTCGATTTTCTGCTCCTCGGATGCTGTCTGACCTCCTGTACCTTTCCCGCACCACCCTAATCTTGACTCTCATCTCCAGCACGCAGCAACTACACCCACACATTCATGGATACCACATGCAGAGGTACTGAGTGATCCCACAAACTTGAAGGAAGATTTCGGGAATCAACAACACTGTCAGAAGTGCTTTTGATTCATGAGGGGTGTCTGGCATCAGTATTCAGGAAAAGCGAAATATCCCAGTGTGATGGATTCCACGAGAACAGTGCTGGGATCAGTGTCCTGGCCAATCATATGAATACAATTATGGATAGCGATATAAACTGACAGAGGTGACGCAGGAGCAGTTTGTCAGGTCAGTGGATATTTCCGAAAACAAAGAGAACGATTGAAATATGGGAATAACATGATCATGTGGCTGAAGCTATGCAGAAAGCAACTGGAAGGCTAAATTTATCTTTTCATAAGAGCAAGAATTATATTTTCTCTACTTGAATGTGCAAAGTATCCGCAATAAGACAGCTGGACAGGAGTGAATGACTGATCTGATCACCAGGGAGACTTGGTTAACGTGAACCAAAGGTGGGACATAAATATTCTGGAGTACTAATTTTGCAAACAGATATGCAGAATGGGAATACAGCAGGGAGGAATATTTTAGTTAGGAATAAAAAAGCAAGACTGACAAATTTGTTATCTTCAGGTTATGAAATAAAGCCAGTAGAAAAGCAATTTGGAAGGATGATGCACCAGGAATTGCAAAGGGAAGAACAGTTTAGCGCGTGCCGCATAGCACTGCATCGTTAGACACTGACTTAAACAGAAACTTATGGGATTTGTGAAAAGACAAGGAAGCGATTGTGGGGGACTTCAATCTTCATGTAGTCTGGGTCAGTCACATTGACAAGAGTGATCTCGAAGTGGAGTTTGTAGAATGATTTTTTCAGTGTTTGTTGGAACAACAACATTGTTCACTGACTGGGGATGTACCTGTTTCAGATCCAACATTGCATCATGAAGCTGAGTAAACGAGTTTTGTCACAGTAAGACATCCTCCAGGAAATTGGGAATAAGATGGAATTCAGAGGGATGACGAAGTTTTAAAGTGTTCCCACAAAGGACAAGCAATAATTGGGGACCAGAAGCAGACTGCCATGAGTTGAGCCTGAGAGGGAGCACTGCCCGTGGTAAACCGGGAAACAGTGAAATGTCTGGCTGCAAATGGTCAGGAGCAAATATGTGCAGGAACAGCCTCAAATATGCAACAAAAAGGCATATTCTTTAGCTCTGTGCACTCTCACCATCTGTTCCCCTCGGTCTACACCACAAACCCCGGCATTTTCCGGGAACTCCTTTTCAGTTCTGAACAAGAGTTAGATAAATCTAAACACATTAACCGTTTCTCTCTTCACAAAACGTCCCTCCGCAACTCAGTTCCCACAGAACTCTCTGGGTGGACTACATTACCCATGCTGCCCTGGTAGAGAGCGCATGCGCAGTAAGTGCTGGTGAGCTTGGTGTGATGGAGGATCGGGCCGCGGAGCACAATGGGAATTGTAGTTCTGACGGGCACACACACGACGTGCGGCGATTGGTGGCCAACGGCGGGGAGTTCGAATGTGCGCGCACAGGATTGCCCCCGAGCCGCGGAGACGTGGCGTGGCTGGATTTGGCGGCGCGGCTGGGGATAGCCTGGGGGAGGGGCGGTGTTTATCGACCAACAGACCTCCCCCAATCAACGGCCTCCCTCCAAACCTGGGAAATGGGAGCACAGGGGAAATGGCACAGATATCACATCAGTGTTTTCTCTAATTTCTGGGTGGAATATAAAAAGAAAATTACTAATTCCAGGGCACAAAGTTCCTCAAAACTATAGACTAATAAACCTAACGTCTATGGTACGTGAATTACTTGATAGGATTGTGAGGGATAAGATGTATATGCATTTGAAAAGATAGGGTTTGATTTGGAACAGTCAGCATGGCTTTGTGGATGGAAGATCATGCATCACAAATTTGTTGGAGCTCTTTGATGAAGTGACCAGCAAGGTTGAGAAGGGCAGGGCGTCAGACGTACTCTGGATGGAGTGTGTGGAACGTGTTTCAGTGTTTGTTGTAACAACAACATTGTTCACTGACTGAAGATGTACCTGTTTCAGATCCAGCATTGCATCATGAAGCTGAGTAAATAAGTCATGTCACAGTAAGAGATGTACGCGGAAATTGGGAATAAAATGGAATTAAATTGGACGTTGAAGTTTTGAAGTGATGCCCACAAAGGACAAACGGTAACTGGGAAACAGAAATAGAGCCTTACGGCCTTTGCAAAGGTTGCACATGGTAGGTTGTTCTGGAAGTTTGGATCTCATGGAATCCCAGGCAAGCTGGCAAATTGGATCCACAATTGGCTTGACAGTAGGAAGCAGAGGGTAATCGTCAAATGATGCTTGTCTGATTGTAGGCCTGTGACTATTGGAGTCCCTCAGGCGTTGTTGCTGGGCCCATTGCTGTTTGTTTTCTATATCAGTGATTTGGATGAGACTGTACAAGGCATGAGTAATCAGTTTTGCTGATGACACTAAAATAGGGCGGTATCGTGGACAGTCTGGAAGATTGTAGAAAATGCAGCAGGACCTTGATCAGCTGGGCAAGTGAGCAGACAAATGGCAAATAGAGTTTAATATACATAATTAAATCCCCAGGGCCCAATCAGGTGTAAAATGTGTTGCTGGAAAAGCACAGCAGGTCAGACAATATCCAAGGAGCAAGAGAATCCACCTTCCAGCATGAGTCCTTCTTCAGGAAGGCTTATGCCCGAAACGTCGATTCTCCGGCTCCTTGGATACTGCCTGACCAGCTGCGCGTTTCCAGCAACACATTTTTAGCTCTAATCTCCAGCATCTGCAGTCCTCACTTTCTCCATATCCTCCTCTCGTCCATACACGCATCCTATCCCTGTGAACCACTTCATTCACACAAACAATTTGCATCAGAATAACTTTCTCCCATCGATACAATCATTCCTAACTCTGTAAACCCTTTATCCCGACACAACTGTCCCTGTATGTGTAATCGCCTTCACTCCCTTCAACACACCTTATCTGTGAAAAAAGTCTCCATTCCATGGAGCTGTCACTATTTCAATAACCTTTCCCAGACCGGAAAAAAAAACTTTTCAAATTTCTTAATGGCTTACAATCCCCACTATCAGTATAATCTAAATCCCTCACAACAAATCTGCAGACTGTGCTGACTTCCTCAATTTTCCACATCTCTGCATACTTTACAAAGTACACAAAGCAACTCTTCTTACTATCAAATGAAGTCTGTCCATGTCTTCACAATAGAACATAGAACTACAAATATTACAGCACAGTACATGCCTTGCTCCTTTTGATGATGCGCCAACCTGTTAAAACAATCTGAACCCCATCAAACTGAAGATATTCCATTTTTGTCCATGTATCCATCTATTGACTATTTAAATGCCCTTAAAGTTGGCGAGTACACTATTGTTGCCAGGCAGTGCATTCCACACCCCCACCACTCTCTCAGTTAAGAAATGATAAGAAACATCTTTCCTATATCTATCGGCCCTCAATTTAAAGTTATGCCCCCTTGTGCTAGCCATCACCATCCGAGGAAAACGGCTCTCACTGTCCATCGTATCTAACCCTCTGATTATCTTACATGTCACAATTAAGTCACTTTTCAAACTTTTTGTCGACAAAAACAGCCTTTCCTCATAAGACCTTCCCCCAACAGCAGGCAACATCCAAGTCAATCTCCTCAGAACCCTTTCCAAAGCTTCCCAATTGTTCCCATAATGCGGTGACCAGAACTGCGTGTAATACTCTAAGTGCTGTTGCCCCAGAGCATTAGAACATAGAAAAGTACAGCGCGGAAGAGGCCCTTTGGCCCACGATGTTGTGCCGAGATTTAATCCTAATGTCAAATATAGTAACAACCTACACACCCCACAACTAACTGCTATCCATGTGCATGTCCAGCAGTCGCTAAATCTCCCCAATGACTCTGCTTCCCCCACCACCGCTGCTTACGCATTGCATGCATTCACAACTCTGTGCAAAAAAACACTACCTCTAACATCTTCTTTATACCTTCCTCCTCATATTTTCAAATTATGACTTATTGTACCAGTCAAGTCTGCCCGGGGTAAAGGTTTATGGCTATTGGCTCTATCTATTCCTGTGATTATTTTGTTCACCTCTATCAGGTCTCCTCTCTTCATACTTCTCTGCAGAGAGAAAAGACCGACCCTATTCAAGCTTTATTCATATGGCAAGCCCTTCAGTCCAGACAGCATCCTGGTGAATCTTATTTGCACCCTCTCCAAAGGCTCTGTATCTTTTCTATAGAATGGCGACCAGAACTCGACACAATATTGCAAGAGTGACTTCACCAGAAACTTGGAGAGCTGCAGCAAAACCTCACGGCTCTTAAACGCTATCCCCCTATTGAAATAAGCTAAAACACCATATGCTTTCTTAACAACCATATCCACTTGATTGGCCACTTGAAGGACCTATGTACTTGCACCCTCAGATCGCTCTGTTCCTCCACACTTCCAAGAATATTGTCTTTAATTCTATATTCAGCATTCGAGTTCGACCTTCCAAAATGCATCACTTCGCATTTTTGTATGTTGAACTCTATCTGTCATTTCTCAGCCCAGCTCTGCATTCTGTCTGTGTCGGGCTGCAGCCTGCAGTAGATGTCTTTACTATCAATGACACCTCCAACCTTTTTGTCATCTGCAGATTTACTAACCCAGCTCTCAACCTCCTCATCCGAGTCGTTTATATAAACTACAAAAAGCAGAGGCCCAATAACAGAGCCCTGTCGGACCCCACTCAACACTGTCCTCCAGGCAGAATACTTTCCATCTACAATCACTCTCTGCCTTATGTCAGCCAGTCTGTTCTGAATCCAGATTGCCAACTCTCCCTGTATCCCATACTTCCTAACTTTATGGATGAGCGTACCATGGGGAAGCCTATCAAATGCCTTGCTGAAATCCATATACACCACATCCACTGCTCGACCATCGTCGACCTGTCACGATACCTCCTCAAAGAACTCAATACGATTTGTGAGGCATGACCTGCCCCTCACACAGCCACGCTGACTGCACTTAATCACACTATGCTTTGCCAAATAGTCATAAATCGTATCTCTCATAATTCTTTCCAAAACTTTGCTTAGCACAGACGCAAGACTGGCTGGTCTATAATTTCCAGCGATTTCACTTTTACCCTATTTGAATAGAGTAGTACTGAGGAAGTGGGGAGGCTACAGTAGTACTGAGGAAGTGGGGAGGCTACAGAAGGATCTCGACAGGTTGGGAGAGTGGTCCAGGAAATGGCTGATGGAATTTAACGTGAGCAAGTGCGAGGTCTTGCACTTTGGCAAAAAGAATATAGGAATGGACTACTTTCTAAATGGTGAGAAACTTAATAAAGCCAAAGCACAAAGGGATCTGGGAGTGCTAGTCGAGGATTCTCTAAAGGTAAACAGGCAGGTTGAGTCTGTGATTAAGAAAGCGAATGCAATGTTGTCTCTTATCTCAAGAGGGTTGGAATATAAAAGCAGAGATGTACTACTAAGACTTTATAAAGCTCTGGTTAGGCCCCATTTGGAGTACTGTGTCCAGTTTTGGTCCCCACACCTCAGGAAGGACATACTGGCACTGGAACGTGTCCAGCGGAGATTCACACGGATGATCCCTGGAATGACAGGTCTAGCATATGAGGAACGGCTGAGGATACTGGGATTGTATTCGTTGGAGTTTAGAAGATTAAGGGGAGATCTAATAGAGACGTACAAAATAATACATGGCTTTGAAAAGGTGGATGCTAGAAAATTGTTTCTGTTAGGCGAGGAGACTAGGACCCGTGGACACAGCCTTAGAATTAGAGGGGGTCATTTCAGAACGGAAATGCGGAGACATTTCTTCAGCCAGAGAGTGGTGGGCCTGTGGAATTCATTGCCACGGAGTGCAGTGGAATCCGGGACGCTAAATGTCTTCAAGGCCGAGATTGATAGGTTCTTGTTGTCTAGAGGAATTAAGGGCTACGGGGAGAACGCTGGCAAGTGGAGCTGAAATGCGCATCAGCCATGATTGAATGGCGGAGTGGACTCGATGGGCCGAATGGCCTTACTTCCACTCCTATGTCTTATGGTCTTATGGTCTTTCGCCCTCTTCCAATCCTCCGGTATGACTCCCGTGAAGAGTGAGGAGGCAAATATCCTCGGCTGCGGCTTAACAAACTCATTTCTCACTTCCCGGAGAAGCCGGGATTAATCTGGTCTGGCCCTGGAGACTTATCAATATTAATGTTGTCCAAACTTCCCAGCAGATCAACTTCATCAATCTTGATCTGGTCAAGACTGTATCCCAGCTCCTCCAAGTTTTCATTCATAACAAGTTCCCTTTCCTTGGTAAAAACCGAACCAAAAAAACTCTTTTAGCTCTTCCCCTATCTGCTCAGACTCCACACACAAGTTCCCTCCACTATCCCTGATTGGCCCTATCTTCCACAGCTGCAGCATTCCCTCATGGTTCTGAAACTCAACCCCTCTACTAAGAAAAGCTAACACAACGTTTGCCTTCTTAACAACCCTATCAACATGGCTAGCAACTTTCAGGGATCTTTGTAAATGGACACTGAGATCTCCCTGCCGAACTACACTATCAAGAATCTTACCATTATCCCAAACACACTGCATTCCTTCTGCCCTTTCCAAAGTGAATCACCTCACACTTTTCTTCACTAAACTGCATTTGCTCAGCCCAGCTCTGCAGCTTACATGTGTCCTACCATAACCTACGGCATGCTTCTATACTATGCACAACTCTACCAACCTTATTGTCATCTGCGAATTTACGAACCTGTCCTTCGACACACTCATCCAGGTTGTTAATAACAATGTCAAACAACAGTGGCCCCGAAGCAGAACTTTGCAGTACACCACTAGTAACTGAACTTCAGGAGGAACATTTCCTGCAAACCACCACACTCTGTCTTCATTCAGCTAGTCAATTTCTGATCCAAACCGCGAAATCAACCTTAGTCCTATGTCTCTGTATTTTGTGTATAGCTTACCATGGCGAAGCTTTCCAAAGGCCTTACTGAAGGTGGATACATCCCCAGGACCTGATCAGGCGTAATCTTGAACTCTATGGGAAGCTAGAGAGGTGATTGTTGGGGCTCTTACTGAGATATTTGTTTCATTAATAGTCACAGGTGAGGTGCCAGAAGATTGGCTGACGTGGTACCACTGTTTAAGAAGAATGATAAGGACAAGCCAGGGAACTATAGACCACTGAGCCTGACGTCGGTGGTGGACAAGTTTCGGAGGGATTCCTGAGGGACAGGATATACATGTATTTGGAAAGGCAAGAACTGATTAGAGAGAGTCACCATTGATTTGTGCGTGGGAAATCATGTCTCACAAACTTGACTGATGTTTTTTGAAGAAGTAACAAAGAGGATTGATGAGGGCAGAGTGGTAGATGTGATCTATATGGACTTCAGTAAAACGTTCGACAAGGTTATCCAAGGAGACTGGTGAGCACGGTTAGATCTCAGGAATAATAGAAGACAGAGGGTGGTTGTGGAGGGTAGTTTTTCAGACTGGAGGCATGTGACCAATGAAGTGCCACAAGGATCGGTGCTGGCTCCTCTCCTTTTTGTCATAAATGATTTGAATGCGAGCACAAGATGTACAGTTTGTAAGTGTACAGATGACACCAAAATTGGAGGTGTAATGGACAGCGAAGAGGGTTACCGAAGATTATAACAGGATCTTGACCAGATGGGCCAATGGGCTGAGAATTGGCAGATGGAGTTTAATTCAGATAAATGCGAGGTGCTGCATTTTGGGAAAGCATATCTAAGCAGGACTTATACTTAATGTTATTGTCTGAGGGAGTGTTGCTGAACAAAGAGACCTTGGAGTTCAGCTTCATAGCTCATTGAAAGTGAGGTCGCAGGTAGATAGGACAGTGAAGAATGCATTAGGTCTACTTTCTCTAATTGGTCTGAGTATTGAGCACAGGAGTTGGGAGGTCATACGGCGGCTGCACAGGACATTGGTTCAGTCACTGTTGGAATTTTGCATGCAATTCCCGTCTCTTTCCTGTCAGAAAGATGTTGTGAAACTTGAAAGGGTTCAGAACATCTTGACAAAGATGTTGCCAGGGTTGGAATATTTGAGCTATAGGCAGAGGCTGAACAGGATGGGACTGTTTCTCTGGAGTGTTGGAGGCTGAGGGATGACCTTATAGATGTCTAAAAAATTATGAGGGACCTTGATGGGGTAAAAAGACAAAGACTTTTCCCTAGGGTCGAGGAGTTAAGAACGAGACGCCATAGCTTTAGTGTGAGAAGGGAAAGACATAAAGGAGACGCAAGGGGCAACTTTTTCACGCAGATTATGGTACGTGTATGGAATGAGCTGAAAGAGGAAATGGTGGAGGCTGGTACAATTGCCACATTTGGATGGGTATATGAACAGGCAGGGTTTGGAGGAATATGGCCCGGATGCTGGCAGGTGGGACTGGATTGGGATATCTTGTCGGCATGGACGGGTTGGACCAAAGGGTCTGTTTCCATGCTGTAGATTTCTATGACTCAATGACATCAACCGCTTGACCCTCATCCACTTGTTTGGTCACCTTCTGAAACAACTCACTAAGATTTGTGAGGCACGATCTACCCATCACAAAATCATGTTGACTTTGCCTAATCAGCTTATTCCTTTCTACATGAATATAAATCTTATCTCTAATAATGATTTCCAAACCTTTACCCACAAAGTCAGGCTCACAGGTCTGTAATTGCTTGGGTTGTCCCTACTCCCCATCTTCAACAAGGAAACAGTATTTGCTATTCTCCAGTCTTCTGACACTATTCCTTGAGACAATGACGACATAAAGCTCAAAGTCAAGGTCTCGGCAGTCTCTCCCAGGCTTCCCAGAGAATTCTAGGATAAATTCCATCCGGCCCAGGGGACAGATCTATTTGTACATTTTCCAGAATTGCTGAAACTTCTCTTTAAAAAAAGTCAGTCCCATCTATTATCTTATAAAGATCAATCTCTATAACGTCCACCATTTCTACAACACTCTCATTCTCCCGACATTTTACTGGTCCCTCGTGCTTACCACATCCATGTAAACTCTTCGGTCCCTTCAATCCTTTCCTTCTATCACTTCCTTCAGTTCATACATGGCTGCTTATCTCTATAACCTCAACCAGACATGACTCCATGAATTATTTTCAAAACCTCTGCCACTTTCTAAATTCTCCCGATCACTGTACCTCCAGCTCTTCCCTAGTTCCCTCTGTTTCACTGTAAAGTTCTCCCGTCCTTCCAACACTCTATCTGTCCCCTCCTCCACCCTCTTCGATCCTGTCTATTTCAATGATCATACAGAGTCATAGAGTCCTACAGCACAGAAATAGATCCTCCTTTCCAACTCGTCCTGCCAACCAGATATCGCAAATTAACATAGCTTCATTTGCCAATATTTGGCCCATATCCCTCCAAATACTTCCAATTCGTATACCCATCCAGATGCCTTTTAAATGCTGTAATTGTACCAGCCTCCACCACTATCTCTGTCAGCTCATTCCATACACAAATCACCCTCAGCATGAAATCGTTTGTTCCTTCGATCCGTTTTAAATCGTTTTCCTCTCCCTTTAAACCCATATCCTCTAATTTTGGGCTCCCCACACTGGGGAACGTACTTTGTCGATTTACCCTATCTATAAAATTCACGATTTTATAAAACTCCATAAGATCATCGCTTAGCCCCTGATGGTCCATGGGAAACATCTCCAGCCTATTCACCTCTCCCTCGAGCTCAACCCCTCCAGTCCTAGCAATATCCTTGTAAATCTTTTGTGAACCCTTTTAAGTTTCACAAAATCCTGCCTTTTGCAGGCAGACCACAAATGCACACGATATTCCACAAGTGTCCGAACCAATGTCCTGCTGCAACGTGACCTCCCAATTACTGTACTCAATGCACTGATCAATAAAAGCAAGCATACTAAACGCCTTCTTCACAATCCTACCTGCATGTGATTCCACTTTTAAGAAACGATGAACCTGCATTCCAAGGTCTCGTTGTTCAGCAACCCTCCCCAGGATATTCCCATTAAGTGTGTTAAATGCTGCCCTGATTTGCCTTTCCAAAATGCAGCTCCTCACATTTATCAAAATGAAATCCATCTTCCACATTCCTGCCCATTGCTGCATCTAATCAAGATCCTTCTGTATTTTCAGGCAAGCTAATTTGCTGTCAATTTCTCTTCCAAATCATACCTCAGATGCTGACATCCAAATTATTTATACAATTGACAAATACGAGTGGAAACAAAGTGGATCCTTCTGGCACACTGCTGGCAACAGGCCTCCAGACTGGGAAGCAACCCTCCACCCACCACAATCTGGCTTCTCCTTTTGAGCCAATTCTGCATCCGAATAGCTAGTTCTCCCTGTTTTCCACGTGATCTGACCTTGCCCATCTGTCCACCATGAGGAGAAAGTGAGGAATGCAGATGCTGGAGATCAGAGCTGAAAATGTGTTGCTGGAAAAGCGCAGCAGGTCAGGCAGCATCCAAGGAGCAGGAGAATCGACGTTTCGGGCATGAGGCCTTCTTCAGGAATGAGGAAAGTGTGTCCAGCAGGCTAAGATAACAGGTCGGGAGGAGGGACTTGGGGGAGGGGCTTTGGAAATGCCAGAGGTGGAAGGAGGTCAAGGTGAGGGTGATAGGCCAGAGTGGGGGTGGGGGCGGAGAGGTCAGGAAGAAGATTGCAGATTAGGAAGGCGGTGCAGAGTTAGAGGGATTTGACTGTGACAAGGTGGGCGGAGGGGAAATGAGGAAATGGGAGAAATCTGAGTTCATCCCTTGTGGTTGGAGGGTTCCTCGGCGGAAGATGAGGCGTTATTCCTCCAACCGTCGTGTTGCTATGGCCTGGCGATGGAGGACTCCAAGGACCTGCATGTCCTTGGTGGAGTGGGAAGGGGAGTTGAAGTGTTGAGCCACGGGGTGGTTGGGTTGGTTAGTCCGGGTGTCCCAGAGGTGTTCTCTGAAACGTTCTGCAAGACGGCAGCCTGTCTCTCGAATATAGAGGAGGCCACATCGGGTGCAGCGGATGCAACAAATGATGTGTGTGGAAGTGAAGGTGAAGTTGTGGCGGATATGGAAGGATCCCTTGGGGTCTGGGGGGAAGTAAGGGGGGAGGTGTAGGCGCAAGTTTTGCATTTCTTGAGCTTGCAGGGGAAGGTGCCGGAAGTGGAGGTTGGTTTGGCGGGCGTTGTGAACCTGACGAGGGAGTCACGGAGTTTGTGGTATTTTCGGAACGCTGATATGGGAGGGGAGGGAAATTTCTCCCTGGTGCTGGGGTCCGTTTAGAGGTGGCGGAAATGACGACGGATGATACGATGTATATGGAGGTTGGTTGGGTGGTAGGTGTGGAGCAGTCGGGTTCTGTCCTGGTGGCGATTGGAGGGGCGGGGCTCAAGGGTGGAGGAGCGGGAAATGGAGGCGATGTGGTGGAGGGCATCTTCGATAACGTCCGGAGGGAAATTGCGGTCTTTGAAGAAGGAGGCCGTTTGGGTTGTAAGGTATTTGAACTGGTCCGAGAGCAGATACGGCGGAGATGAAGGAATTCAGAATATGGGCTGGCGTTTTTCTAGGGGGCAGGGTGGGAGGAGGTGTAGTCTACGTAGCTGTGGAAGTCAGTCAGTTTATAGTAAATGTCCGTGTTGATTCAGTCGCCCGAGATAGAAATGGAAATGTCTAGGGAGAGGAGGGAGGAGTCTGAGACGGTCCAGGTGAATTTGAGGTCGGGGTGGAAGGTATTGGTAAAGTGGATGAACTGTTAAACCTCCTCGTGGGACCACGAGGCAGCCCTGATACAGTCATCGATGGAGCGGAGGAAACGGTGGTGGGGGGGGGGGGGGGTGGTGGTGCCAGTGTAGCTGCGGAAGATGGACTGTTCCACATATCCTACGAAGAGGCAGCCACAGCTGGGGCCTATGCGCGTGCTCATGGCTACTCGGACACCCGGACCAACCAACCCAACCACTCCGTGGCTCAACGCTTCAACTCCCCTTCCCACTCCAACAAGGACATGCAGGTCCTTGTACTCCTCCATCGCCAGACCATAGCAACATGACGGTTGGAGGAAGAGCCCCTCATCTTCCGCCTAGGAACCCTCCAACCACAAGGGATAAACTCAGATTTTTTCCAGTTTCCTCATTTCCCCTCCCCCCACCTTTTCTCAGTCAAATCCCTCGAACTCAGCATCACCTTCCTAAACTGCAATCTTCTTACCTCTCCGCCCCCAACCCCACTCCGTCCTGTCACCCTCCAATTGACCTCCTTCCACCTATCGCATTTCCAACGCCCCTTCCCCCAAGTCCCTCCTCCCTACCTTTTATCTTAGCCTGCTGGACACACTTTCCTCATTCCTGAAGAAGGATATCCTGTTCCTCGGATGCTGCCTGACCTGCTGCGCTTTTCCAGCAACACATTCTCAGCTCTATCTACCATGAGGAAACGTGTTGAACGCCTTACTGAAGTCCATAAAGATTACATCCACGTCTCTGCCCTGATCAGTCCGCTCTGTTACTTCAAAAAACTCAATCAAGTTCTTGAGGCATGCTTTCCCATGCACAATGTCATGTTAAGTGTCCCTAATCAGTCCTTGACTTTCCAGTACATGTAAATCCTGTCCCTCAGGATTCCCTCCAACAACATGACCAACAACGATGACATGCTCACCGATCTGGTGTTCCCTGCCTTTTCCTTAACGCTTTTCTTAAATATTAGCACCTCCTCAGCAAAACCTGCGGTCTTCCAGCAGATCACCTGTGGCTATTGATGTTACAAATTTCTCAGGATGGGGCCTAGCAATCATTTCCTTAGCTTCTAACAGAGTTCTTGGAAACACATGATCAGCTCCAGGGAGTTTATCCACCATTGTGTGTTTAAGACATCCAACACCACCTCTGCTCTAATATAGACATTTTGATTATATGTCGCTATTTATTTCCCACGCTCTCTATCTTCCTTATTCTTCCCCACAGTAAACACTGATCCAAAATACTTGATTATGTGCGGCACCCTGGCATGGGTGGTACGGGCGGCACGTTGGCACAGTGGTTAGCGCTGCTGTCTCATATCGCTCGAGACCTGGTTTCATTTCCTGACTCAGGCGACTGACTGTGTGGAGTATGCATATTCTCCCCTTGTCTGCGTGGGTTTTCTCCGGGTGCTGCGGTTTCCTCCCACAGTCCAAAGATGTGTAGGTCTGGTGAAATGGCCATGCTAAATTTCCCTTAGTGTTGGGGGAATGGCTGGGTGGCGGGTCGGTGTGAAGTTGTTGGGCTGAAGGGCCTGTTTCCACAGTGTAAGTAATTAAATCTAAGTAGTAACTACCCATGTCATAAAGTCACACACATGGCTGATTGTTAATGGGCCCTATTCTCTCCTTAGTTACCATTTCGTCCGTAATGTATTTGTTGAATCCATTTCGTTTCTCCTCAACCCTATTGGCCAAAGGTATTGCATGCCCCCTTTTTCCCATCCTGAATTCCCTCTTAAGTATTGCCTTCATTGGCTTCTCATTCACGCAATCTCAAATGTCTTTCCCTTACATATACCTTCCTATTTTGACTAAAACAACTATTTGTTTCATCATCTTGCATTCCCTACACGTACCAGACTTGTTGTTCACTCTAACAGGAGCATCCCATCTGTGCATTCTCGTCATCTCATTTTTGAAGGCTTTCCATTATCCAGCTATCCCTTTACTTGCAAACATCTGCCTCCCAATCAACATTTGAAAGTTCTTGCCAAATACCATCAAAACTGGCTTTCTTCCAATTTAAAACTTTACATTTTAGACACGGTCTGTGCTTTTATATCACTGTTTTAAAATTAATGTAGCTTGATATGCAACTGTACAGAACCAAACTGTTTTTGTGACAATGTACACAATGTGATTTTGTATGAATAAAGTATATTTTTGAAATTAAAACAAAAGGCAGGCTCAATGTCAGGCGATTGCATCCCTGAGGAGCGTGAGACTCCCAGAGATGGTCCTGTCTGGTACAAGACACATACCTGACTCGCTTGGCTATAACCTGCGCCAGGATTTTGCAGTCTACATTGGTCGGCAATTTCTAATTTCCTCCCTCTCCACCTTCCTCTTGTCGATGAAGGAGATGTTACATTTCCTAATGGGGTTGCTTATTGTACCTGTCAGAAGCATCCTGTCGTACACCTCTAGCATGTCCTGGCCAATCACTTCCCACTGAACCGAATACAGATCAGCATTTCAGGCGTTGGTTCCAGTAGCATCATTCTTTTCTCAGGATGAGAGGGCCTTTGTCAGCCCACCCAGAGATAACGGCTGGTCCAGTCTCTGATGCTGCTGTCTTAGATCTCCATGACAGAGGACAGGAACGACTGGGAGCAAGCACTGTCTCTGATCTTCGTGTCAAAGAGACTGGCATCAAAGGGTTTGCTTATCATCAGGATGTCCGACTGAGATGATGTTTCTGAGCCATTAGGCTCTGAACACAGAGCTCTCCTTGTGTACCTTCGGGTAGAAGAAACGCCAGCATGTCTGACCTTGCTCCATTGTTGGCAGTCTGGCCCGGAGGATTATCTTCAAGGACTCCGAGGTAAAGAGCGAGGCTTGCTGACAAATTACCTGGGTGACATCGACCCTAATTGTCTACAGCAGCAGTAGGTTCTGAATGGTTTTCTGGCATTTGGATAGTCTTGCCCGCCTCTGCTCCACATTCTGAAGCCTTTTAATGATAAAACACCTCCAGAAGTCCCCTTTGACTGTTTTCCAGCATTCTGCTTGGGACTTACATATGCGCTTCACGGTTCTCCAACCCGTATGATCCCTCATTGACTCAACATTTTCTGGGGTCTGCAGTTTCATGTTCAACTTTCTCCTTCCCTTGCCAGCCCCCGGTCGTCCTGCAGGTGACAGTGAACCAGCAAGAGGCAGTGGTCAGTGAAGAACACCTGTTGACATCAATGGATCTAACCAGGAATGGGTGGTACACAAACAGGAAATCTATCCTTGAGTGGATAGACCAAGCTGGTTGTGACCAGGTGTATCGACGTTGCGCTGCGCCTGCAGGGACTCCTGAAGACATCGTGCAGCTTGGTGACTTTAACTGTTTCCAGTAGGAATCTGACCGTGGAGTCCAGCTCGCTGTCAGGCCCTCCGGATGGTCCATCCACATTGATGATGCATTTGAACACTCTGGCCAGAACGACCGGCCTGGAGGTTGCTAGCAGCAGTGGGAGCTGCTGCAGCATGGCTAACCTCTCACTTTTTTACCCCCCCCCCCCCCCGCCCCCCGGGCCGTCCATAGCAATTTGTCTCAGAGGGACATTGCTGCATGTGAGCTTGCTCATTTCCATAGCTCCCAGTAACTATATGGTTATTATTAACAGTCTCACAGTAAGCTTGAATTGTTCACACTCCTCCCTGTAACTTCCCAATATGTCTTGCCTGTTCCACAGTCAGCCTAGCCTGATCCAGTGAGTCACTTTTTTTGCCCTCTTCCATTTAGCTTCTGTCTTTGAGATTGTAGCCAGAGATCTCTCCAGTCCTCATTTCATTCTCCTCACTGCCTTGGTGCCCCCCCTCCAGAATAGTTCTTGTGACACCCCCACCCACCTCTCTGAGCCCACCATATAGCTGCAGTTTTGGAGAATCCCCACCATGGGCACTGCCATTTCTTCTCCAGGCCATTCATATTTCTTCACAAAACAGAAACACGACTCAGCGACAGTAATCGATGGCTGGTGAATGAGAGAAATCATACATCTGAAAGGAGATTACGTTGAATTGTGGGATTAACATTATTTTATATGTATATAATAGAAGCAGGTATATCACGTGTAGTTATAAATGGAAATCATTTCACTGAATTCAACTGTGCAAAGAAATGATTTCTGTGCTGTTCAAATCATTCCAACAGTACAACATTGGACAGAGAACATTTGGAAATGATGCACAAACTGTAGGCCAGTTAAGGGGAAACTGAAGGCATGCTCTGCATCCAAACTGTTAAACCATTTCACAAATGGAACGCTTCATTCAGGCAATTAAATCTGTCTTCCTCTTTCTTTACTGGACTACTTCCCATTCGATTTTCTGACGTTTTCTGGGTCACCCAAAATGTGTAGCTCCCTTTCCTTCCCAGCATGACCTTATGGCTTCCTTACCCGGGGTATGTAACTGCTTCTCTTTGTGCTTGTGCTTTTTTCCAGGGGATATACTGCGTTGGTTGTGACCAGGACAGCCAGCTGGACATCATAGAATATAGGTGGAAAGGACCCGGGTTCAATTCCCGCCTCGGGCAATTATATGTTTGGAGTTTGCATATTCTCCCCGTGTCAGCGTGGGTTTCCTCCGGGTGCTCCGGTTTTCTCGCAAAGTCCAACGATGTGCAGGTTAGGTGAATTGGCCATGCTAAAATTGCCTGTAGTCTTAGATGCATTCGTCAGGGGTGAATGTAGTGGAATTGGTCTGGGTGGGCTGCTGTTTGGAGGTTCGGTCTGGACTTGTTGGGCCGAAGGACATGTTTCCACACTGTCGTGAAAGAATCTAATCTAATCTAATATGAGTTCCCTGATTGGGACTGCTAATCTGGACCAAGTAGGGATGCTTGGCTGACAGATAAGCAGGGTCAGTGTCAGAGATGTGGTCTCTGAATGAGTCAGTAACAAATACAAGGACAGTTCATGTGTAAATAAACAGTGACTTGGAGAAGTAAACCAGCCTTTGTGCAGTTATTTCACAGACATCTCCAGCACTGGGTTTGAAAGTTACTGCGTATCCTTCCTGTTAGAGTCACAGTCATAGAGTCATGCAGAGTTCCAGCACAGCAATAGAACCTTCGGTCCAAAGCGTCCATGGCAACCAGATATCGAAATAGATGTAGTCCCATTTCCAGCATTTAGCCCATATTCCTCAGAATCTTTCCTATTCAGTAAGGCGTTTGACAAGGTTCGTCAGGGTAAGCCGGTTATCAAGGTTAGATCACATGAAATGCAGTCTATTCAGCCTCTCCTGATAGCTCAAACCCCAAAACCCTGGCAACATCCTTGGAAACCGTTTCTGAACACTTTCGAATATTGTTGTCACACACCTCAGTTTCAGTAAAGCGTTTGATAATTTTCTGCATGGTAGGTTATTGCAGAAAGTACAGAAGCATAGGATTGAGGGTAATGTAACTGTTTATATCAGAAATTGGCGAGCTGAAAGAAGACTGAACGCTGAAAGCTGAAAGGTGGTGGTTCATGGGAATTATTCATCCTGGAGCTAGTGAAGTACCACAAGGATTTGATTTCGGGCATCTGTTGTTCGTCATTTTTATGAATTACCTGGAGAAGAGCGTAGAATGATGGTTAGTAAATTTGCGAATGACACTAAAGTCGGTGGAGTTGTGGACAGTGCTGAAGGATATAACAGGTACAGAGGGGCATACTTAAGCTGCAGAGCTGCGCCGAGAAGTGAAAAATGGTGTTTAATATGGAAATGTGTGAGGTGATACACTTTGGAACGAGTAACAGCAATACAGAGTACTGGGGCAACGGTAAGATTCTTGGTCGTGTGGATGAACAGAGATCTCAGTGTCCATGTTAGAGCCCTGAAAGTTTCCACCCAGGTGGAAGGGCTGTTAAGATGGCATACAGTGTGTTAACTTTTATTGGCAGAGCATTGCTTTTTGGAGCCATGAGGTCAGTGTGCTGCTGTACAGAACTCTGGTGTGGTTGCCGTTGGAGGATTGCGCACAGTTCTGATCACCCCATGATTGGAAGATTATGGAAGCTTTGGAGTGGAGTGGAGATTTTCCAGGATGGTGCCTGGTACGGAGGGAAGGCCTTATGAAGAACTTAAGGGACTTAATGCTATTTTCCTTCGAGAGAACAAGGTTAAACGGTGACTTGACAGAAGCACACATAATGATCAGAGGAATAATTAGGGCAGACAGTGAGAGCCTTTTTCCTTGGATGGTGATTGCTAGCACGAAAGGGCATAGTTTAAACTGAGGGGTGATGCATATAGGACAGATATCAGAGATAGATTCTTTACTCAGAGAGTAGGAAGGGCATGGAATGCCCTGCCTGCATCAGTAGAGGATTCAGTAAATTTAAGGGCATTTAAATGGTCACTGGATAAACATATGGATGATAATGGAATAGCGTAGGTGAGACGGGCTTCAGATTGATTTCACAGGTCGGCAAAATATCGAAGACCGATGTACCTCTACTGCGCTGTGTTGTTCTATGTACTAACACACCTTATCTCTGTAAGGTTGTTCAGTCCCTCAAACATTCTCTAACTATGTTCTATCTCTGTCTGCAGTGATCAGCAGTGTTAGAATAAGACTGACACTGAGAATATGGGACCAGGATTGGGTTGTATTTACGGATGTGTTGATGGACAGGAAGACGACCTTGTGAATGAAATTGATTTTGAATTTATTGATTCGATAACTGACTTTTTTTTCTCTGATCACATCGACTACCGATCAGCAGAAACAACATCATTGTATTTCAGTAACTTTTTTTCAGTGAAGTGAAATATGATAGATGTATTTGAATAGGCACGGCACCCATTTACAGAAATTCCTAGATCACTAACCATGCTAAATCAATTCATGGAGGCTGTTCTATGCAGTATTCCGGTGCGGAGCATACTCTGCACCTGATTGGGTATTCCACATCACACCTTCTTACATGAAACCCAGTTTTCTCCACTGCAGCCAGCTTTTCCCGGATTTCCTGATGTCAGCTCAGATCCGCATCATGTGCAAATATTTTACAGAAGACAAAATACTTTTGATTGTCTGGTTCAGTCCATATGTCCCGAAATGGGGAACTTTGCAAGGCAGGGATGATCTCACAATTCCCTGTGTTATTGAAACAATGATCTAGACATGGGCTGTAGGTGGTGTAGAGAATGATACAGCCCACTGGCTGGTTATTGTGCTGGGTTCTGTTATCCAGCAGAGTTTGGAAAAGCTGAGTCGCGGTGCGGTTCCCGTTGATCTGGGCGGGGTTCAGCAATTTACTTTCTGGGCAACGACTGCCGCTGCTCGGGAAGACAGCGAGGGAATTTATACCTGGGTAGTTCAGGAACATTTTCACATCGGCGTCAATAAAAACATGTATTGATATGCGGGAGTTCACTTTGACATCTAATTTGGTCTTTCTGCACTAGGAAGCAGGGAAAGCCAGCAGGAAGGCGAATCGTACACTCCCATAATCACACGCAATGTGCCCAAACGCCATGCGGAAACTGAAAGGGGTAAAGTCAGGGTGCACTTCAGGGATTGGACTTTGGGTGAAACATTCTCTGTGCAGTGTCACTGGGCCCAGTTTGAGATGTGTTACTTGGAACAACGCCCGTCATATTAGAGACATCGGGAAAGTCAAGAATTCACATTTCAGATTCATGAATGGGAAAGTCAATGTTACTTCACTTTGTATCCCTATCCCAGCGTTGTAGTAAATTCTGGGATCAGCAATTCAGGATTAAAGAGAGGATCAGGGTAATGTAACAGAGAGCAGAAAATTGTAACTTAGTTTTGTACAAATCCTCCTGCAATGAATCAGAGAATGCCACGAGCATTCTGGATAACTTGCTGCAGATTCATTTTAAGGTCCTTTAACTGATGTCCTACTTGATGCCACATGCCACATGTGATGATTAGAAATAGATAGAGACAGGGAGATAGAACGAGAGAGAATGCGAGCTTTTGTCTACTGCTTTGCCCTCATCAGTCCTCTTTGTGATTTCTTCAAAAAACTCATTCAAGTGTGTGTGAAAGGTTCCTCAAATGCTGGAATAAATTTTAAACGTTCAGATTATATTTCTGCCTGTCGTATTCCGATCATCTGACAAGGATGAAACACTTGGCAAAATGCAACTCCATCCTTGTGTAGTGCAGGTCAGCATAAATGTCATTGTATTTTAGCCTGTGTTTTCCTCAAGTGGTAGCGTATGCAGCACTAGCAGCACGTCCTTTCTATACCGGACTGGCAAAACGATTTGATGAATGTCTGTCTATTATCATTTGCTTGAATGCATGATTGTCTGCATTTCCTCATTAAGGTATCATATTTTCCCTAATAGCAGACAGGAATGCAGTTATTTTCTTTCTCAGTAAATGCGTTTTGATCTTAGTGTTCTAACTCTGCATCTTGCTGCTGTAATTCAATCAGGTTAGAAAAGCAAAAGATGCTTGTATGTTAACCGGTTTGCTCCTTCTCTATTCCACTTTAGTGATCAAAACAGGGTTTTGGATAACACGACGTCAGTTTGCTTGTTTGTGCTTTTTGAACTCTCCTGCTTCAACATATGCCTTTGTGATCTGTGATCACGCAATCAGGAAAAATTCCGGGATAAACACTCTCCAGGTCTTCAGTTGTCTGCATCTCCACTGGCTTTTCAATGAGAGGAGGCATTCTACCTACTGGGGAATGCGTTTTATCATTTGCAATGACAAATTGTATTCGTAGATCTGAGAACTTGTCCACTACTCCTGCCACAAATTTTCCACTCTTCCCTAGACTCTCTGGCCTCACTTCACATAATTGAGCGCTTTATGCCTCACCATGAATTCCACTTACCAATATCTTTTCTGTCAAAAATCATTCGGAACTTAGTATCTTATCGTTCTTCAGCATTACAGAGTGAGAGGATGCTGTGTCTCTTGATGTTGTAACTTCCTTATCTACTGCTCTTGGCCGAGGTGAAAAACTGGACCCTTGCATGCATGTTTTGAGCAGATCTGACACTTCCTCCTTAATTAACCTCTGATCATCCTGTACACTCTGACGCAGTTGTTTAACTTCCCTTGTGCTTTTTGGTACAAGTCCAACAAAACTTCCACTCGTGTTTGGTTTTCCGACATTTGACGTTCTCCTACCCAACCAACACAGTGATTCCGTGTGACCCACTTTATTGCAATGAAAACACCAGAGCTTTTTCCGTTCTTTATCCCATTCAATTGTTTAATCTTTACCCTGTGGTAAGTCTTATGGTCTTCACTGAGATCTACCTTTCCTTTTCCACCTGAGGATTTCTCTTTACCCCAGTTTCTGTCCCTCATGGACTGAAATTGATTCTGGAAGCCAAACCATGTTTTATGGATCAGCTGATAATCATCAGCACTTCCACTGCTAACCTTGCTGTTTTAACTGTCTGCTCTTCCACATGAGTTCACGCTTTTCAGGCAGTGAAATGTTGAATTCCTCCAAAATAATTACTTCTCCAAGGGCATTATAGGATTGCTCTATTTTAAAAGCTCTAATCCATCACTTGAAATTAGTCTGTTCCATCCTTTCAAACCCAGTATAGGTTTGTCCAGAGACCTTCCTTAGATTCTTGAAACGTTGTCTATAGGATTCTGGTGCAAGCTAATACGTACTTTAAGTGACCTTTTCCACCTGCTCATATTCGCCAGATGCATCATCTGATCACAATGCGAAGACCTCATTAACACGATCTACATGTATTGTTTGGATCAACAAAACCCACGTGGTCCCTGTCCACTGCATTTGTTTTCCAATTCTTTCAAATAAGTTAAAAGAGACCTCAATATCCTTCCCATGAAATTTACACATCAACAGTTTCCCATCAGATTTTCGGCCACCATGGATTTGCTCAACCACACACTCTTCGTCACTAGAGTTTCCTTCAATCTTCTTCTCAATATTGTTAAGCGCATTTTCCTTTCTAAGCATCAGTTTTTGAAGTTCAAATTTCCTCTCTTTTTCTTTCTCTTCTGTGAAAGCTCTTTGTTGTTTTTTCTTTCTCTTCTGCTTTTAACCGTCACTTAAACGGGTTGTTTTCTGCGGCCGTTTCCTTCTCTCTCGTCTCTAACTCAAACCGCTTAATTTGCAGTTGAATTATTGTAATCTCTACATTTTCTGATGGTGTTTGAAGCAAATTTAAATGCTGAGCTACTGCTGAAATCATCTCATCTTTCCTCACATTAGGTTTAAAGCAGATCAAACTTTATTCACAAAATTACGGAAAGAAACATAAAGAACCGTTTAAAGAACAGTTTCTTTCCAAACTAGACTTAATTATGCTGTTCCTAAAATACGCAACAGTCCAAAAAACAAACCCCCTTAAACACAAAGTCAAAATGAAGCAAAGACTTCCATTCAAAGTTAGAAAGTGATAAGGAGAGTGAGAGTCTCCCAGCTCCATTGCTGAACTAACTCAAACAAGACTTCAGCTTTTAGGACTGGCCACTCCCCTTTCATTGTACAGTTCGGTCATAAAACATGAAAGCTTTTCGAAAATTTTCATCCGTTCACATATAAACAAAAAGATATCCTAGTAAACCCTTCCATCTCTGTTCCAAATCAGTCTTTTCGAAGCCCGAACTTTCTTAACGACACCAGGAAAAGCATCAACATCACTGTGTGTCAGAAAGGGAAAAGCTTTGAGAAAAAAAAAACGGACCAGCTTTGTGAAAATGAAATTAAAGAGGTTAGAGCAATGGGAGGGACTGGGGTATAGGAGCTAGATGTTACAGAGAAAGCGAAGGGTTTTGAGGATCGAGGTTACAGAGATACAGAGGGGGTGCAGGGGCTGAAGGGGATAACAGAGATAGTGGGGGTATGTAGGGGCTGGAGGAAGTTATAGCGATAGGGCGGGGGTGTGGGGGCTGGAGGGAGTAAGAGAGGTGGGGATTGTGGTGGCTGCAAGGAGCTACAGAGATAGACAGAGGGTGTGCGGCTTGAGGGGCTTACAGAAAGAGCTAGGTAGTGGAGGGACTGGAGGGGGATGCGAGATAGTGAGGATGTTTAGGAGCTGGAGGAGCTTACAGAAATAGGGAGTGGGTGAAGGTGCTGGGGGGATTACAGAGATTGGCCGGGGTGTCGGGGCTGGGGGGGGGGGGGGTTAGTGAAAGGGAGGGTGTGTCGGTTTTGAAGGTGTTTACAGAGATAAGGAGCGGATGTAAAGGTTGGCGGGGTTTACAGAGATAGGGAGAAGGTGTCGTGGATGGAGTGGGTTATGGAGGTAGGGAGGGGGTGTAACGGTCGGAGGTGGTTCCAGAGAAAAGGAGAGGTGTAGAGTTTACTTAGTTAAGAATAGGGGTGTACTGGCTGGAAGAGGTGACAGAGATCTGGAGGGAGCATACGGGTGAGACATTCGACAGCGAGGGAATGGTGTAGGGGCTGGAAAAGCTGACAGAGATAGGGAGGAAGTGAGAGAGATATGGAGTATTTTAGGAGCTGGAAAAGTGACAGGGATGGCATGGAGGTGAGAGAGATAGGGAGTAGTGTTTGTGCTGGAAAAGCTGAAAGAGATAGGTAGGAGGTGAGAGAGATAGGTATGAGTGTAGGGACTTGTAAAGCTGACAGAAAGGTATAGGGATTGGTGTAGGAGATGAAGGAAGTGACACAGGCCAGCAGGCTTGTAGGACCTGGAGGAGGTCCGGCTTGAAGGAGTTTGTGCATCGTGTGGGTCATAGTGGCTGGCAGAAGTTACAGAGATAGGGAGGGTTGTGGATCCTATTAGAGGTGACAGAGATAGGGAGAAATGGAAGAGCAGGAAAGAGTTTTGTGAGATAGTGATGGGTGTAGCGGCTGGAGGATGTGAAGTAAATAGGGAATGGTTTCGCGTCTGGAAGAGGTGGCAGAGATTGAGACGGGTATAGCGCCTGGAGATGGTGAGAAAGATAGGGAAGGCGAAAGTCGCCTGAGGGTGTCTGAGAGATGTAAGTTGTAAAGAGATTGGACGAAGTTAGAGATACATGAAAGGGTGCAACACCACTGTGGTGGGAGGAGATTTAGGGAAGAGTGTCAATGTTGGAGGAATTTCCGATGATGATGAATATTGTGGAGGTAGGTTGGGTTGCTGAGATAGCGATGGATATAACGCCTGGTGGCAATGGCAAACAAAGATACAGATGGCCAGGTAGGCAGCTTGAAAACAGAATTCCACAATGACTCAATGGAGAACAAATTGTACGAATCTGTTCAACAGACAAGGGACTGTAAGTAACTGAAAGAGGGTCCAATCACAAGAGTCATCGAGCCAATGTCACGCAACACCGGCGAGGCTATTCAGTTAAAGTAAAAAGTAAAAATCCGTTTCTACACCTCAAAGCCCTCCTTCCGAACGTCTGCGTGCTCGGGCCAGAATTGGGACAGCTGCCCCACAAACTGTTTGACGTAAGGAAGCCTCATTGTGTCAGTTCAAACACTGACACAGAAACCTCCTCCTGAATCTCCTCCCTCAGCCTCACGATGTCAGATCAAACACTGGCATGGAAACCTCCTGCTGAATCTCTCCCTCAGCCTAATAGCGTCAGGTTAAACACTGACCCGGAAACCTCTTGGTAACCCATCTCCCTCAGTGCCATCGTGTCAGACCAAACACCGACATGGAGACCTCCTGCTGACTCCCCTCCCTCAGCCTCATTGTGTCAGATTCAACACTGACATGGGATCCACATGGGAACCCCTCTCCATCAGTCACATGGTGCCAGATCAAATACTGACATGGAGACCTCCTGCTTAATCCCTCCCTGAGCCCCACGGTGCCGGATCAAATACTGACACGGAGACCTCTTGCTGACTCCCTCCCTGAGCCTCACGGTGCCAGATCAAACACTAATACGGGAACCTACTGCTGATTTGCCTCTCTTAACCTCAAGTGGTCAAATCAAACACTGACCCGGAAAACCGCTGCTCACTCCCTTCCCTCAGCCTCACGATGTCAGAGTAAACACTGACACGGAAACATCCTGTTGACTCCCCTCCCTCAGCTTCACGGTTTCAGATCAAACAGCGACACAGAAACTCTTGCTGACTCCCCTCCCTCAACTGAAGGATCAGTGTTCCTCCATATTGAAAAACACTTACAGGAAGCACTGAGAGAGTAGCGAAAATGGAAACTGTATACTGGGTTGGCCATTTCAAAACCACCACCAAGAGGTGCTTAGCAGCAGTATTGCTGATTGAAATGTTTGGGTCCAAAAAGACATAGCTGTTAGATTCGGTCTGCACTGGATGGGGAGCTTCTGGATTAGAGAGGTGCTTGAAAAGCACAACAGGTCAGGCAGCATCCGAGGAGCAGTAAAATCGACGTTTTGGGCAAAGGTCCTTCATCTTTTGCCCGAAAGGTCGATTTAACTGCTTCTCGGATGCTGCCTGAACTGCTGTGCTTTTCCAGCATCACTCTACTCTAGAATCTGGTTTCCAGTATCTGCAGTCATTGTTTTTACCTACTGGATGTGAGGGAACGATAAAGAGGGGGAAACATCTTTAACCTCAATCTACCGGCTGCAGACACATTGTTCAGTGACCATATTGATGACAGTGACTACCACAAACAGTATTTGTCGAGACGAAGTCCCACTTTCACATTGTAAATACCCTCTGTCATGGTGTGACACTTTCACTGCTCTGAACGGGACAGATTTCGAATAGAACTAGTAACTCAACTCTTGGCTGTATGTGATAATTCGGGTCAGGACCAACAGCTGCAGATTTGGTCTCCAGGACAATTTTGACCACCACTGTCCACTGACCATTTAGCGAGGGCATAAACCCTTGCTCAAAGGAGAATACAGGAGGGCCTGTCAAGAGCAGTACCAGGTTCACCTAAAAATGAGGTGAATTTACCTAACAGGACCACATACTCACCAACTCGCGTAAGCTGCAAGTGATAGAAAGATTTAGCCAAACAATCAGACCTAAATTCTGCAATCCTGTCCCATGCAGTCAGGTGACCAGTAGCGGACAATCAAACAACTCATTCGAGGAAGTGGATCCACAAATATTGCCTTCCTCAATGGTGGAAGAGCCCAGCACAACAATAGAAAAAATGTACTGAAACGTTCACAAAAAATATTAAGACAGAAGTGTCGATGCACTTACCTATTTTAGTCTCCTGCAGATGACAATCTTCAGCTGAATCGATTCATTTTGTGCAAGCGGTTGGAGAGACTGGAGAATGCAAAGGCTCTGGTCCCTGAAAACATTCCATTCAAGCTGTTCTTGCTAGGCTACAGCACTGGCACATTGGTGACAATGTGGGAAACCCGGACACACAGAGACAGAACATCAGACAATCAATGATTGTCCCATTGGTTTAGAACATAGAACATAGAGCAATATAGCACAGAACACGCGCTTCGGCCCTCAATGTTGCGCCGACCTGTGAACTATTCTCAGCTCACCTCACCTCCCCAATACTATTCCAAAATCATCCATGTGCTTATGTAATGATTGTTTAAATCACCCTAATGTGGTTGAGTTGACTACATTAGCAGGTAGGGCATTCTATGCCCTTACCACTCTCTGCGTATCGAACCTGCCTCTGATATCTGTCTTAAATCTATCACCCCTCAATTTGTAGTTATGCCCTCTCGTGCAAGCTGACGTCATCATCAGGAAAAGGTCTTTCACTGTCTCCCTTATCTAATCCTCTGATCGTCTTGTAAGTCTCTGTCAAATCCTCACTTAGCCTTTTTTTTTGCATGAGAATAGACCCAAGTCTCTCAGCCTTTCCTCATAAGACCTTCCCTCCAGACCAGGCAACATCGTGGTAAATCTCCTCCGCA
Organism: Chiloscyllium punctatum; assembly: GCF_047496795.1. Classification (NCBI taxonomy): domain Eukaryota; kingdom Metazoa; phylum Chordata; class Chondrichthyes; order Orectolobiformes; family Hemiscylliidae; genus Chiloscyllium; species Chiloscyllium punctatum. The sequence continues at coordinate 2,541,558 of NC_092781.1, forward strand.
CCTGTAATGGGGTGACAAGAACCGTACACCATATTCCAAGTGTGGCTGCACCAACGTTTTGTACAGTTGCAGCATAATATTGCGGTTCCAGAACTCAATCCATCTACCAATGAAACATAACACACCATATGCTTTCTTAACAGCACTATCCACCTGGATGGCAACTTTCAGGGATCTATGCACATGGACTCCAAGATCCCTCTGCACATCCACACTGACAAGAAACTTTCCATTGACCCAGTACTCTGCCTTCCTGTTATTCTTCCCAATGTGCATCACCTCACCATTAGCTGCATTGAACTCCATTTGCCACCTCTCAGCCCAATTTTGCAGTGGATCTAACTCCCCTGCAACCTATAACATTCTTCCAAACTGTCCACTACTCCACTGACTTTAATGTCGTCTGCAAATTTACTAATCCATCAACGTTTGCCTGTGTCTAAGTCATTTATACAAATGACAAATAGCAGTGGTACCAAAACAGATCGTTGTGGCTCACCACTCGTAACTGGATTCCAGACTAAATATTATCCATCAACCACCACTCACTGCCTTCTTTCAGAAAGCCAGCTTCTAATTCAAACTGCTAAATCACCCTCAGTTCCATCTCTCTGCATTTCCTACAACAGCCTACTATATATACCACGTCAACTGCCCTATTCTCATCCACATTCATAAACTGATGGAAGATGCCATCCACAGTGGCATGATCAGCAATTCCTCATCACTCGCCTGCTCACTGAAGCGCAGTGTGTGTTCTGCAAGGGCCACTCATCCTGTAACTCCATTGAAGCCTTGATTTAAAGACGGACAACAAGAAAACACACAGCTGCATTCTAGAGGTGAGGCAAGAGTCACTGCACTTAACATCATCATAATGGCATTTGACCAACTGTGGCAGCAAGGATTAAGAACAAATGGGAATCCAGATATTCCACTGCACTGGCTGCCGAAATACGCTGCACAAAAGAAGGTGGTAGAGTTTGGTGGAGAGCAGCCATCTCATCTCTAGGACACCTCTGCAGTAGTTTCCCAGGAGTGGTGTTTCTGAGTACGCCTGTAGATCTGAAATGGAAAAGTAAGGCACCATACTCTTCCGGAGAGATAGGGTTGCTCTTTCGTTTGACAGAGACCTCTGGTGGCAATTTAACTGGAAGTCATCATGCCTCAAGTAAGGGAAAGGTTGTGTAGGACAGTCCTTATCGTTATCTCAGTTAATGCAGTAATTCAACCCACACTGTCGGCATTAACCTGCAAGACAAACTAGACATCCACCTGATTGAGCTAATCAAGTACCCACTCAGCTCCTTCGGGTAGTTCTTGAATATTAATCTGTTCAGAAATGCTATTATACAGCCTTGGAGCAAATTGAACATGAAGCAAGCACGGTGGCTCAGTGGTTAGCAATGCCGCCACTCAGTTCCAGGGACCTGGGTTCGCTTCCAGCCTCCGATGACTGTCTGTGTGGAGTTAGTACATCTCCCCGTTTCTGCGTGGGTTTCCTCTGGCTGCTCCAGTTTCCTCCCACAGTCACAAAGATGTGCAGGTTCGGTGGATTGGCCATGCAAGATTGCCCATGGTGTGAGGTGTTAAATGCATTAGTCAGAGGGAAATGGCTCTGGATGGGTTACTCTTCGGAGGATCAGTGTGGAATTGTTGGGCCAAAGGGCCTGTTTCCACACTGTAGGGAATTTAACAAAAAAAATGCTTCCTCGCTTTGATGGAGGGACACTATCAGTGAGATATAAGAGTGCCCAGCAGTTATCAAGTGCTTCATAAATAGCCATCCATCTACCATAAACTCTCAAGTGTGGGTGTTCGCCAATGATTGCACAATGATCACGATTTGACAATGTTCACGATTATGCATGTATGCAAAACGTGCAAGCGTGTGCACAAAAGTGACAAGTGACATCTGCATTACACATGACACAGAACTGAACCATCATCCACGACCAATACTCCGGGGATTAATGTTAACCAGAACTGGACTGACTAGATGAACTAATTCCCCATGTCTGTGAAGGGTTTATCTCTGAAACGGCGACTCTCCTGCACCTTGGATGCTGTCTGATCTGCTGTCCTTTTCCAGCGCGCCACATTTTGACCTATATACATTCATTCGTAAGAACAAAATGTCAGAAGCTATGCATTCGGCCGGAATAACTTTCATCATGATTTTCAAAAGCCTGCCCACTATCTATAAGACACAAGTTGAATATGTGTGTTAATATACAATCACCCATTTGCCTGGTTGAGTGCAGGTTCACCCCTCAGCCACTGACAGTCAGTAGCAGCAGTGCCTGCCATCTCCGTGGTAATCTGCAGAAATTTACCAAGGCTCCTTACAAAGTCCCTCGAAAACCACGACCATCATAATTGGACAAGCGCAGCAGATATATAGAAGTTCCATTCCAAGCCACCCATCACCCTGATTTGGAAATACATTGCTGTTCTTTCAACTTCACTCACTGACGACCGACAGCACATGCAGCCGCTCAACGTGTCAGCTCAACCCCACATTCTCAGGAGCAGCAAAGGACAGGTAGTAAATACTGACCCAATGACCTTCCAGGAATAAATCAGAATGAAAAATGTTGCCTAAACATGATCAATACTGGACACTGAGTTTTGGTTTTTGTGACTGGAGGATGGTTTGTTCCAGTCAGTGTCTTGCCTGTTGTGAAATGCTGTAGTGATATTCTGTTTGAAACAATCTGTCAATTGTTTAGAGGCATGACTTGTATACTAAATATCACACAGACACTGACATTCACATGTCATATTGACTGGCATGGTGGCTCAGTGGTGAGCACTGCTGCCTCACAGCACCAGTATCCCGGGTTCAATTCCTGCCTTGTGGACTTTGCACGTTTGTCCTGTGTCTGCGTGGGTTTCCGTCCAAAGATGTGCAGGTCAGGTGAATTGGCAATGCCAAATTGGGCGTCACGGTGGCACAGTGGTTAGCACTGCTGCCTCACAGCGCCAGAGACCCGGGTTCAATTCCCGCCTCAGGCGACTCTCTGTGTGGAGTTTGCACATTCTCCCCGTGTCTGCGTGGGTTTCCTCCGGGTGCTCCGGTTTCCTCCCACACTTGTTGGGCCGAACGGCCTGTTTCCACACTGTAAGTAATCTCATCTAATCTAAATTGCCCATCGTGTTTGTTGCATTGGTCAGAGGGAGATGGGTCTGGCTTGGTTGCTCTTCGGACAGTCGGTGTGGACTCTTTGGGCCATAGGGCTTGTTTCCACACTGTAGGTAATCTAATCTAATATTACTGAATTGTGAAATGGATAGCATCATTTGAAAATGCATTCGTATGCGACTGTAGTATGTTCAAACACACAGTGGTGCTGTTGTGTGAAAATGTTTGTGTGACAATTAACAAACAATATTAGTACAACAAAATTTCGTATATTTTCAAAGTCCTTGCACTTAAGAATAATTTACTCTTGGGTATGATAACGAGATTCATCATTTGAAAGGCCCTTACTGTGATTTGTACACGACTTTCATCATATTATGGTCATAAAACGTTTTGAAGAATTGTGTGAATAACTGTCCAGCTCCAGTTTGAAAGCTGTTTGGACAGATTTTGGAGAATGGTCACTCAGAGGTCGCGGTGAGTCTCAGTGGCACTGTGTCTTAATTGATGCAATCTTCAATGCCATTTTCAACAGCTTTGCTGACTGCAAGATGATGTGTTCACTGATCTGAACATGAATCGGCTGTTTACTACAGTCACTGAGTTGTGTAATAGTGGGAATTGTGTCATAGCTAGCTGTGTATTCTGGTAATTAAATAATTGTACAATTCAACCATTTTTGTCCGAAAACAATGATGCTTGATTTTTTTTAAATACACAAGAAATCATGTAATATTATCTCTTCATTGTAAAAAGTGTAAAAGTGACCTGCCATATATTTCCCACAGACCAATCAAACAGTAGTTAGACTTTGTTTGTAATGCAGCATTCTGTGAGCAGGACTATGTACCAGACAACATCACCACCATCTCTGGTCGGGTTTGTCCCACTGACAAGACGCAGCCAGGCAGAGGGAGGCAGCTCTTTGGTACATAGTCAATAAAGTGCTCAACATTGATGTTGGATCTTGTGGCTGCTGGACTGCTCTGAGGCAGATTATGGGGGAATCGGGAGAAGGGAAACATATATTTGCCCTCATCATAACCAATTGGACTGCTGTAGGTACATCTCTCCAGTTAATATATCGCCAGAACTAGACACTGTATAGACCTTGTGGGTAGGAGGGTCTACTTCACATTTTATCGACCCTCCCCACCATGCCATGTGGCAACATATGTGCTGAATGGACAGACTTTAACCAGATCGGGCAACTAATGACGAGGCGTCCATGAGGTGCAAGTGCGGTTTCAGCAGCAGCTAAATCGTGCTCTGCACAACTCATACAGTCTGCAAACTCACGGCTCAGCATACCTCCCACTCTCCGGCAACCATTAAGGCAGTGTTCCACTATGGGTCAATGAAGAATTCAGAAGGACATGCCGGGAGCAGCACCAGCCAGACCGTGAGATGTGGGTAAAACTGGAGAAACTCTAATTGTCTTCACTTACAATATCGGCCGAAATGCACGCAAAAGAGCATAAGCAGCAAGTGTTGGGCAGAGCTCAGTGATCCCACATACAATGGTTCAGATCTGTGTTCCTGCCTCATGTAGTCATAAATTAATGTGGACATTGGAGGAGGAGGTTCCCTCCAACAATGGAATCTCCGCTTATGGGGGGACGTCAGGGAACAAATAAAATTGTGGCATTTACAATATAGGGGCGGTAATGATTTCGCGGTATTATCATCCAGAGAATATTCATCCAGAGGCCCCACCAATGTTCTGGGGAAGCAGTTTTGAATCCCACCTTGGCAGATGGTGGACTTTGAATTCAGTCAGAATCTGGCATTAAGAGTCTAAAATGGACCATTGCCTATTGTCAGAAAAATACCATCTGGTCCACTAATGTCCTTCCGGGATGGAAATTGTTATCCCTCCCTGTTCGGCCAACATGTGACCCCAGGCACACAGCAAGGTGGTTGACACTTACTCTGGACAATCAGCGATGGGCAAGAAATGCTGCCTAGCCATGAATAAAAGAAAAGAAACTCAATCATCAGCCAGAAGGACTGAGCAGGTCATCCATTTCGGCTTCATTCAGTAGGACCCAGCGTCAGAGACCCCAATCCTTAGAGAAATCGGTTCACTCCATTCGAAATCAAGAAAAGACTCGAGACACTGGAAACTGTGATTGAAATCCAGAGATTGCTACATCTCTGGCCAAGCTGTTCCATTCCATCAAGAACACTGACACTTACCAACAGTTTGATAAACGGCCCAACTATGTCCTGTAAACAAAAGTATTGCATTGCAGCCAGTCAATGACACATCGGTGTATGGTCGACCATGTAAATGGGAAGCAAGGTATTACCAGTAATGTAATGATTCATCAATAACCGACTCAGGGGTGTTCAGTTAGTGTCCCGCCAAGCTCACACAGCTACTGACCACATCGCCAGCTCAGTTCGAAACAGAGGAATTACAAAGCAGCAGTGGGACTAATTACACCTAACATCGAGGAACCATTTAACAGTGCGTGAGAGTAGGATCCCGAATAAATCTTTAGTGCATTGGAATATAAGGGAGGTACTGTCCTGTTTGGAATTTTCACCAGAAAAATGATGATTTTTGTCAGTGTCTGTAATTGGAACTCCAGGAGAACACTGCAGCTATTTCTCAGGATCGAGAATGTTCAACGCTCAATCTTTTCCAGGTGCTGCAATGGCCTTCATTCAATCATCAGGTCAAACGTGTGAATGTTCACTGATTATACTATTCCTGAAAGAGTCCACATTAAAACACAACAAGACCATTTGTCAGCAGTAATGTAAACAATCAGCAATAACCTATTAAGGGATGTGCAGTTAGTGTCCTGTCAACCTCACACAGCTCCTGATCACATAGCCAACTCAGTCTTACAAATGGCAAGTAATGTTCACACCACATAAATATTCGACAAGTAAGACTATGAAGGATTAAATCTTTGATTTTAAATAGCATGTCTATCAGGAAGTCCCAGCACGGTGTTCATCAGCATCCTTGGTGCTATCATTGACCAAACATTTCCATGGACCAGCTACATTTGCAACACTGTCTTCAAGAGCAGTTCAGAGTCTAGGGATTCTGCGGTCATTAACTCACCTGCTGATTCCCCAAAGCCTGTGATGGATTGCATCCCAGGAATAAGCCAGGACAAAACGAGACAATTTAATTGTTATCATTTCCACGAACATCCATCTTTTCCATCACTGATGCTCAGCAGTAGCACTGTATACCATCTACAAGATTCACTGCTGTCTTATCAGGCAGCACCATCAAAACCGACTGCATCGAGAAGAACAGACAGGCGGGTACTTCGGAAAATTTACGAACTGTCTTATTTATATCGTCAGAAGTGATGACGTTTGCTCATGAGTTCACAATTCTCAACTCTTCAGATCACAACATCGGTCCAAGTATAGCAAGACCTGGACAGCATCCAATCTCGGGGGCTGAAAAGTGCTAAGCAACATCCGTGTCACACGAATATCAGATTGGGCCATCACCAGCCATCCCATCGCTATTCATCATACAAACACATCGCCATTGATGAATCCATTGGAACCAACATTATCAGGTTTCTCTAAGAACATGTAGCTGCGATGGTTGCAACATCAGGTCAGAAGTTAGGTTTTCTGTTGCTCGTGACTTTTCTCCTGTCTTTCGATAGACTGTCGACTATCTCTGACGTTCAAGTGAAAATATGATAGAATAATCTCCACTTTTATGAATAATTGCAGCTCCAACTGTACTCAAAGAGGTTGACACGATTAAAGACGAAGCAGCCCACTTGAATGATCCCAATCCACAATCACTATCCGCTTCCAGGAACGACACTCAGCAAAAAGGTTTGAGAATGGCACTCCTTAGACAGCACCTTCCACCCTCATTACCATTGGCGATGGAGATTGGAGACGGTTACAGGGAGTGATGAACTCGGCCCAGACAATCACAAATGCCAACCTCACATGTATAGATCCAATCCGTCAAGGAAAGGCCGCTGCATTCTCAAAGATCCACCCGCCCGAGAAATATCTTTCTACAACTTCTATCATCGGGGAGAAGGTGCATAAGCCTGAACAGACGCACCTGTCGGTTTTGAAACAGTCGCAACTCTACTGTTTTACAGCACTGAATTACTCACAAACTATTAACTTTCCTCTGTACCTGTATTTTGTTTTGCCGCTGTTTGCCTATTATTTACTTATCTATGCTACTTAATTTTGTGATCTGCCTGTATTACTCGCAAGACAAAGCTTTTCACTGTGCCTTGGACCTCATAAAAATAATTGCAATTCAATTCAATCTGGGAGGAAAAGAGCTGTACTTAGGGAATATTGATCATAATTCATTTGATTCGAATAAACGTATTGTAAAGAGACAACTAGACAAAGAGCTCGAGTATTTGTGTGACCCTGTCTTGTTTCATTAAGCTGAGAAGAGATTATTTCAATTGAATAGGAGACAATAATGACAACATAAATCCGAACCTGAGGAGTGACAGATATTCTGAGGGAGATTATTATGGCTCAGACAAAACATAGCACATAGAACATAAAAGACACAAGCGCAGTACAGGCCCTTTGGCCCTCGGTGTTACGCCGATCCAAGCCCACCTAACCTAGACTAGCCCACTATCCTCCATATGCATATCCAATGCCCGTTTAAATGCCCATAAAGAGGGAGAGTCCACCACTGCTACTGGCAGGTCATTCCATGAACTTACGACTCGCTGAGTAAAGAATCTACCCCTAACATCTGTCCTATACCTACCACCCCTCAATTTAAAGCTATGCCCCTTCGTAATAACTGACTCCAGACGTGGAAAAAAGTTCTCATGGTCAACCCTATCTAAATCCCTTACCATCTTGTACACCTCGATCAAGTCACCCCTAAACCTTCTTTTCTCCAATGAAATCAGCCCCAAGTGCCTCAGCCTTTCCTCATACGATCTTCCTACCATACCAGGCAACATCCTGTTAAACCTCTTCTGCACCCGTTCCAATGCCTCCACATCCTGCCTTTCGTATGGCGACCAAAACTGCACACAATACTCCAGATGCGGCCGCACCAGAGTCTTATACAACTGCAACATGACCTGGAACTCAATTCCTCTACCAATAAAAGCCAGTACGCCATATTCCTTCTTCACCACACTATTTACCTGGGTGGCAACTTTCAGAGATCTGTGTATATGGACACCAGGATCCCTCTCCTCATCCACACTACCAAGTATCCGACCATTAGCCCAGTCCCCCATCTTTTTGTTACTCATACGAAAGTGAATCACCTCACACTTACCCACATTGAACTCCAGTTGCCACCTTTCTGCCCAGCTCTGCAGCTTATCTACATCCCGCTGTAACCTGACACATCTTTCCTCACTGTCAACAACTCCACCGACTTTCGTATCATCTGCAATCTTGCTCACCCAACCTTCTAGCCTCTCCTCCAGGTCATTTATAAAAATGGCAAACAGCAATGGTCCCAAAACAGATCCTTGCGGAACACCGCTCGTAACTGCACTCCAAGATGAACCTTTACCATCAACTACTACCCTCTGTCTTCTTCCAGCGAGCCAATACCTAATCCAAACCTACAACTCACCCTCAAAAATACATCCGTATTTTTTGCAGTAGCCTACCATGGGGAACCTTATCAAACGCCTTACTAAAATTAATATTCCTAAAAGTAAAAAAGGCTCAGGCTGCTAAATCCATAACTCCTGGAAATCTAGGAGCACACAGAACAGGAAAGGTTACATCAGACAGTGCCAATTCAATAGTACAGAATCCTGAGAGGAGTATGGTCTGTGGAGGGGTGAGACTCAAAATGAAATTAGAAAGCAAACAGTATTTGCGAAATGATGATGGCAAGAAATATCAGGCGATCTTTAGCAGATTGTTTTTCAATACAGAGAAAGAGAATGAGTTCGGAATATAAAAGGCAAACAATAGAAACAACATGTCAAGATTTGTTATGGTTCTGAATTTGGATTGAAACCGAAAGGGAGCTCAACAGTCTGGCTTATTTTGATGAATCTGGGGAGACCTGTCTGAGAAGCCCATCAGACCATTCTCAATGTTACTGAATTTAAGAATATGAGATTTAGTCGCCGAGACAGGGTGGAAACGATGGAGCACGTCAGGACTGCAGATGCTGGAGATCAGAGGAGTGAGTGAGGTGCTGGAAAAGCGCAGCAGGTGAGGCAGCATTCGAGGATCAGGGGAATCAAATTTTTGAGCGTTTCCTGACGAAGGGCATATGTCCAAGACTTCGACAGCGCCACAAACTCAAGGGTAGTAATGATTGAATGTTTTGGGAAACTGTGATGACAAGGGAAATTGTGTGCTCAGTCAAAGAGAAAAAGGATGTACATGTCAGAAATTTGTGGCATTGGAATGCCTTAAAAACACAAAAACGAAACAGGGAAAATGTAAACTAGGAATTGGTGGAAAGGGATCAGGAAATGTCTTTGGCAAACAGGATTCAGGAAAATTCCAAGTCAGTTTATCAGGATTAAGAGTTTAGCCAAGGAAATACTAGTTCTACTCAAGGACAAAGGTGGGAATTTATACGTGGAGCTGAAGGAACTGGATGACTTCCATAACTAATACTTTGCGTCGGTATTCAAAAAGGAGAAGGACATGGTGAATGGTGAGTCCATAGAAGGTGATGTTAATATTCCAAATTCCTTAGATATTAAAAAAACAATGGAGTATGCACTGGGTTTTTTGAACAGGAATAAGGTGGACAGGTCTTCAGGATATCATAGGATCAGTCCCAGAATTCTGAGGGAAGATGGGAGTAAATTGATGAGGCGTTTTGCACACTCGTCGGATGCTCTTCAGTCACAGGAGAGGTTCCAGAGAATTGGAGAAAAGGTAATGTTGATTCCCTGTTGAAGAAGGGTTAGTGCAAGTGATTTCAGGTCGTGACTTATGTATCGGTGGCCGGAAAAGTGTTGGAGATTTTTATCGATGGAACTGACGCATATTTTGAAGCATATCGACATACTAGCAAACGGCAACATGGCTTTGAGTGGGCATGGTCAAATCTCACAAACGAGATTTGGATGCGCTGACATTGGAAGTTTTGCAAAAGGTGAATAAAACCAACTTGCATGAATTAGCTGGGGTTGGAACTGACTGCTTTTGTGAGGAAAGGAGATATAATTACATCAGGACCTCAGCAGATAAACTTTCTGGGGAAACCTTAAAACTCTTTAGAGATGGCAAGAACTCAATTGCAAATGAAGTGGCTTGATGTAAATGCGTGAAGTAAGCAAAGGGAAGCAGAAATGAAACTTTTGAGTCACGATTAAAAGCAGAGGAGAGAGATAAAGAGACAGCATCAGAAGACAAGGGAAACACATGAGCAGCAGAACAGAGAGAAACACGGAGAGCAGCAGGAGAGAAAGCCAAAGAGAGAGCTTTTTAACTTGGGAAACTGACATTGAAATTGGAAAGACACCTTAAAAGACTGGAGATAAAAGCTGATGTTATCCTTCGCGAGGAAGTGGTGTGAACTCCTGAAGAAGAGCAGTGAGATAAACAGTAAGATTAACAGCTCAAGTGGCTGGTGTTTATGAACTGATCCATAAAACTCGGTTAGACTTCCAGAATCAATTTCAGTCAGTGAAGTTCAGAAACTGGGGCAAAGAGAAACCTCACGTTGAAAGCGAAAGGTAGATGTCAGTGAATATCAAAAGGAAAACTTATGACAGGTTAAAAAAGAAACGCTTGACGGGGACAAAGAAGCTAAAACGCTCTGGTATTTTCATTGTAGTAAAGTTGGCCATACGAAATCACTGTGTTGGAGGGCGAAGAGAAAGCTAGATTTAGGAAAACCAGCCAAACTAGATTCTTTGTTGGACTGGTAACGAAAAGCACAAGGGAAGTTAGACAACTGCCTCAGAGTGCACAAGACGATTAGAGGTTGATTAAGGAGGAAATGTCAGATCTGCTCAAAAAATATACATGCAAGGGTAGAGTTTCTTCACGTAGGACAGGAGCAGCAGTTAAGGAGGTTAAAATATGAAGGGACACAGGATCCTCTCGCTCTGTCCTGCTGAAGAATGATGAGCAACCACTTGGAGGTCAATTAGAGTTGAGGAAAACACAGGCTAAAATGCAAAGACATTTTTACTGGCCTGGACTACACCAAGATGTAGTTGAATTTTGGCAAATGTGTCATACACGTCAGCAAAATGGAAAATCACAGGCAATAATAAAAGCTGCACCTTTAACACCTATTCCAACATTTGAGGAAACTTTCAGAAGAGTCTTGATTGATTGCGCAGGCCCATAACACATACAAAAAGAGGGAATAACCATTTATTAACAATAATGGATGCGTCGACCAGATTTTCAGATGCAATAACCTTATGCAACATCACAGCTAAAAGGTTTAGAGAAGAATTACTTTTTTTTTTCCTCGATACGAACTGCGAATCCAGTCAGATTAAGGATCAAATTTCACATCCAAACTATGCAAGGAGATAACGGTTAACTAGGAAATAAAGCTATTCAAATCTACTGCGTACAATCCGGAATCACAGGGAGCACTGAGCATATGGCATCAGACACGAAAAACCATGTTGAGGACTGAAAGTCAGGATTATCCAGATACCTGGAGTAAGGGAGTTCCGTTTGTAACTTTTGCGATCAGAGATGCACCAAATGAATCGAACAAATTCAATACAAATGAATTAATTTTGGGTCATGAAGTAAGAGGACAGTTACAATTGATTAGAAGCAGACATTAATAAGTCAGAATTCAGGGACCACCCGTTTGGACCAAGTGTCAAATTTTAGGGAAAGATTAAATAGAGCTGGAGGGTTGACGACATAGCGTTTCAAAGTACCAAGCATAGAGTGAAACAGTGCTGTCAATGAAAAATGCGGTACTATGGTTACTGGGATTGAATGGATTTTACTAAAAGTTTGTGCGAAACTTTAGTACTGTGGCTGCTCACTCACCGAATTGTTGAAATAGGCCAATACGTTTCAGTGGACAACAGACTGTCAAAAGGCATTTGGCAGCCTCAAAAACTGTGTGGATTACAACACCACTAACCCAGAATCTGGTTTCCAGCATCTGCAGTCATTGTTTATCCCTCAAAAGCTGTGGGGACCACTGCCCCAATATTAGCCACACTGGATTACACAAAGCATTTCAAGTTGGCAATCGATGCCAGTCATGTGGGTGTCGGCGCGGTGCTCCTGGAGGTGGATGACCAAGGGATAGAAAGACCCATCGGGTATTGTTCCAGGAAATGGAGCGTTCATCAACTGAAGTATACAACGGTGGCGAAAGAGACTTGGTGTTAGCCTTACAACATGTCGGAGTTGACATTAACAGCAATGCATCTGAGACAATCGTATGCACTGATCACAACCCATTGACATTTGTGGAAAAATATAGGTACAAAAATGCCGGAGATGGAGTTTGTTGAGACGGAGCTTGTTGTTGCAGATATTCAATCTGACACTTGTGCATGTGGTCGTTCACAAAAATGTGATTGTCAATGTGTTATCAAGACTTGATGTGGTACAGAGGTGTTCAGTGGCAGGTGTGCCCGGGCCTGAATTCGAATGTGGTTGCACATGTTTATAGTTCCTGTAGTGCATATGCGTGTTTAGACTACTTAGCGGGTTTTGATGAAGCTATCTTTTGGTATTGATGGTTCTTTCATTTTTAAGGGGGAAGGTGTCAAAAAGCCCATTTTTCTAAAAAGCTGTTCCTTCGCTCAAGGAGACTCTGTCCTTGATTTTCTCGGAGGGGCAATAAACCGGCCCGAGCTCTGATCAGTCTGGTTTGGGAGAGATGAAAATGATTTTGAGAATCCTTTGTTTTCGTATGTCAACAGTTTAGACTTCAGGCTAAAGTGGTCATGCTTTAGAAGTGTCCTGTGTAAAGAGAGGGGATTGGTCAGCTCTTTTGCCAGATGAGCTCAGCAGTTTTTGTTCAGTTTTGAACTGGGAAGTTGAATAGGGAGCTGTATGTAATCTCGTTCGCTTTTCTGCCCTTCTAACCTCAACCTGTAAGCATGTGTTCCATTTATACTGGTTTTTAAAAGGTGTTTGCTTATTGAGACTGTTGCGTGCATAGAGAACAGCATACTTCAGTCTAGCTGGGTTGGCTGAGTTCTGAACAAGTTAGTTATTCTGTTCTTTGTGTTTCAATTTGTAATTTAGCGAATGTATTTTTGTCTGTTTTAAAATCTAGCAGTCAACCTACCTAACTTAATCTGGATAATTTGCAAAATTATGGTCGAGGCCTGCCTGCATAAGAATGTTTGAGTGCTCTGGCCCAGTCAAGAACACATGTCTCATACAAAGATCTATTGATTTCTTGTGTGCCAACTGAGCAACTTTATTCTGCACGTTGGACCCGATCCTGAATGAAGCTAATAGACTCCTGAAAAACATGATCTCTTACCTTGAATCTCTCATACACTATACACCGTGAATGTCAGCTCAACAACTTCAGTATTTGAAAGGAATTGTGCAACTACATTGATCGCCAGCATGAACGCAGTCCGCTATGATTGTGATTGACTTGAAACAGAAACTACCTAATAATTGTTTTTAACATTGTTCTGAAGTTTGACAGTAAATATTCATCCTTGCAGATTTGTCATCGCTTGATAATACCCACTTTTCGATTTTCTAATAGCATAAATCCACTCATTTCTTTTGTGTAGTTTTATGATCGGCTTATGATGAAAACAATGCACGAATAACAATAAATTACTTTGAAATGATTCATATGATTTTGCATTCAAAATAAAACTATAATTAAGTGCAGATCTTTGAAAATATACAATAATTTCCCTTGCATGAAATTTTCACATGTAATCGTTTTCCTCTCAAGACTAAAAATGTATCGACATTTCTAAAATCCAGATGCGAGGACGTTTTGAATTATCCTGCCTTATTCACAACTGAGTGGTGTGGTATGCGAATGTCAGTGGCCTTGCAACGTTAGCTGTATGATCCATGCCTCTGAAAAACTAACGTTATTTCAAATAACACATCCCTTCAGCTGCTCACAACAAGCAATACAATGACTGGACCAAACCAGCCTACTCTAACAAAACCCAACACTTCCTGACAAATTTTCAAATGTGAGTAAAAACATTTATAAAATGTGTACATCTCTACTTAGGCCAGGTTTCATTTCCAATTTCTTCGAATCTTTTGTGAAGGTGTTTTTGAATTGCCTTCTCGAACATTTATCTCTCTGTATTAACGAAGTCCTACAGAGTGATTGCAGGACATTTTGAAACAGTGTCACTGAATAAACGGCGACAGGTTTGCAAATTGCAATGATCAGTGATTTTGAACAAAATTGAACATGTTGGTGATCCGATGTATCTGCTGTCCATGCCGTTATCGCTTGCCATTAATTGGAAAAGTACGGTAAAAGGTGCCTTGGTAAATTCTGTAGGTCTCTTGTAGATGTTAGACATTGCTGCAATTGAGTGTCGTTTGGTGAGAGATGAAGCTGCATTGATATAGGCAAACGGAACAAGTACAGTAAAGAGGTATATGCAGAATAATTCCCACACTCCAATGCCCCCATTGTCTCTCCAAGACAGGGACAGTATGAGTTTCCACGCAAAATAAAGTAAATTGTATATTCGCTGTTCTCAAATTTCAAGGGCACTTGCAGCATGGTTTAAAATATTCAGTACATCAACTGCCACTGAAGGGCAGGAACAGCACGGGATTAGATTATTTCACCCGAACAGCACTTCTCAAATTTCCAACCTACGCAAAGCATGGGGTTATATATTGATTTAATTAGACCCCGTATTGTGCACATCAATCACTGAAGGACAAGTACAGGACAGAAAAAGATACAAGTTAAAATACCAACTAAATTTTCCGACATCAGGAATTCTCAGAGCAATTTAATTGCAGCATCAGGCACAGATTGAAGGTCACACTGCACAGTCCCCACCAAACGCTGAAGGGCAAGTAAAACATGAGGTTGGATGCAGATTAAAAGTGATTGTACACTATCGCCATCAGTTTCAGGACAGGCACAGAACGGGTTTCATCTACACTGTTCTCCAAAGAACGCCCCCAAGGTCAGGGAAAGCACATTGTTAGGTCGAGAGTAAACACCATTCTCTTTTAAAGTAAAGCTAAGTGGGAAAAATACCTTCCTACTTGCTGTCCACATTAAACACGACATAATAGATATAGGATGTATATAGTTACAGCTGAAGATATCTCTGCATTAGTTGTTTCCAAATTCACAGATCTATTTTAACGTGCAATTAATATTTGCAAAATCATGCGACAGGTTGTTTCCATCCAACATTCTCATATATAGCACAAGTTACGAAGGAACTAATCTCCCTCTAATCTTCAAATGAAAATAAATTTCCTTCGGTATTACCCATATTAGACACTGATATCGTAGAGACAGCAAGGGATTAGACAGTGTGGGGTGCACCCGCCATTGTTTTAAACAGAAAGTAAACTTCAATAAAGTTTGATTGCAAAAAAAAACGCCTTCGGACAGAGACATGTTGAGGTAGACAGTAAGAGTCCATCCATTCTTTCAATCTTGGAGTAAATTTCCCTGTCCGATTTCTTCATCAAGCAACTTCATAGCAGGGTCAGCACGGGAATAGATAAAGAATAAAGCTCCCTCTGATATCTCCGCCATCAAATACTGCAATGATGGTCACTGCATTGTGTCAGATACAGAGTATCGCTCAGTCTGCACTGTCCTCACGATGCAGAATAAACCTCCGTCGATAGTGTCCTTATTGAACAGCGTCTTAAAAGGTACAGCACGTAGCTCGATACAGCAGTATGTTGATTCTGCAAGCTGATCCATCAAACACTGTCATGATAGACAATAGACAATAGATGCAGGAGTAGGCCATTCAGCCCTTCGAACCTGCACCGCCATTCAATATGATCATGGCTGATCATTCCCAATCAGTATCCTGTTCCAGCCTTATCACCATAACCCTTGACTCCACTATCTTTAAGAGCTCTATCCAATTCTTTCTTAAATGAATCCAGAGACTGGGCCTCCACTACCCTCTGGGGCAGAGCATTCCACACAGCCACCACTCAATGGGTGAAGAAGTTTCTCCTCATCTCTGTCCTAAATGGTCTACCCCGTATTTTTAAGTTGTGTCCTCTCTTTCGACACTCCCCCATTAGCGGAAATATATTTCCTCCTACCAGAGTGTCCAATCCTTTCATAATCCTATACGTTTCAATCAGATCCCCTCTCAGTCTTCTAAACTCAAGGGTATACAAGCCCAGTCGCTTCAGTCTTTCCGTGTAAGGCAATCCTGCCATTCCAGGAATTGACCTCGTGAACCTACGCTGCACTCCCTCAATAGCCAGAATGTCTTTCCTCAAATTTGGAGACCAGAACTGTACACAGTACTCCAGGTGTGGTCTCACCAGGGCCCTGTACAGCTGCAGAAGCACCTCTTTGCTTCTATACTCAATTCCTCTTGTTATGAAGGCCAGCATGCTATTAGCCTTCTTCACGACCTGCTGTACCAGCATGCTTGCCTTCATTGACTGGTGGACAAGAACACCCAGATCTCTCTGAACAGCCCCCTTACCTAATTTGATACCATTGAGGTAGTAATCTGCCTTCCTGTTCTTGCCACCAAAGTGGATAACCAGACATTTATCCACATTAAACTGCATCTGCCATGCATCTGCCCACTCACATAACTTGTCCAGGTCACCCTGTAATCTCCTAACATACTCATCACATTTCACCCTACCACCCAGCTTTGTTTCATCAGCAAATTTGCTAATGTTATTGCTGATACCATCTTCTATATCATTTACATATATTGTAAAAAGCTGCGGTCCCAGCACGGATCCCTGCGGTACCCCACTGGTCACTGCCTGCCATTCCGAAATGGAGCCGTTAATCACTACCCTTTGTTTCCTATTAGCAAACCAATTCTCTATCCAATCTAGTACTTTGCCCCCAATACCGTGCGCCCTAATTTTACTCACAAACCTCTTGTGTGGGACTTTATCAAAAGCTTTCTAAAAGTCCAGGTACACTACATCCACTGGATCTCCCTCGTCCATCTTCCGAGTTACATCCTCAAAAAATTCAAGAAGATTAGTCAAGCATGATTTCCCCTTCATAAATCCATGCTGACTCTGTCCTATCCTGTTACTATTATCCAGATGTACCGTAATTTCATCCTTTATAATAGACTCCAGCATCTTTCCCACCACTGAGGTCAGACTAGCTGGTCTATAATTTCCTGCTTTCTCCCGCCCACCCTTCTTAAAAAGTGGCACGACATTCGCCGCCCTCCAATCCTCAGGAACCTAGGCATACCATAGTGTTCTATACAGAGTAAAGGTCACTCTACTCTGGTCCTTTTCAAGTACACAAAATATATTCAGCATCGTAAATATTAACTAAATCAGACCCAACACTGTCCTCATCAACAGATTTCTGAATAGCTGCAGTGCATCATCACATACAGAAAAAAAGCCGATCTGCATTGTCATCATATTTACTGAGGGACAATACAGCATGCGAACTGTGGTGGCACATTGGCTCAGTGGTTAGCACTGCTGCCTCACAGTAACAGGGACCCAGGTTTAGTTCTCCATCATGGACGTCTGTCAGTGTGGAGTTTGTGCATTCTCTCTGTGCGTGCCTGGATTTTCTCCGGGTACTCCGGTTTTCACCAATAATTTGTGGATCACGTGAATTGGCCATGTTAAATTGACCAGTATAAGGGGCATTTGTCAGGGGTAAATGTAGGGGGATGGGACTGGGTGGATTATTCTTTGGACGGTCAGTGGGGATTATTGGGCCGAACGGCCTGTTTCCTTACTGTAAGTAATCTAGCTTAGTAGACAGAGAGCGGAGCTCATTCTGCATAAAACCCCATTAAGTCGTTCAGGGTAAGTACAATGCCGTGTTAGGTATAGAGTAGAGCAGCCAGTGACGTCGTGCTTTTCAAACCCAAGGTCATGTTCAGCTTCTACTCTTTCAAACTGAAAGTCAATCATCCGCCACTCGTCTTACGAGAACGTAAAGTGCTTTTTTTACAGTTTTAAGCTGACAGTAAAGATCTGTGCACTGTACCCCCACCAAACACTCCTTGGACAAATGCAGCACCCCGTCAGGTACAAATTAAAGCATCCTTGAATTCATCCCCATCAAATATTCCCAGGACAGGCCCAATGTCGGTTTTGATACAGATTCAATCTCTATGAACATTGCCATTCGTCAGTCACTCACAGGACAGATCGATCACAGGGCTTGTTACGGTTGGAAGGCCGTATTAACATTTTTATCCCATGGTAAACATCGGGTAATTATTAAATAATCACTTGATCTGTCCACATTAACAGCCGAAGGACAGATACAGCACTGTTTTAGGTACAGATTATTATCTCTTTCTGCATTGTCCATATGAATTCTGAATGAACTCACAAACTGTTAACATTTGCATGTACCTGTATTTTGGTTTATTGCCGCTATTTGCACATTATTTACTTATCTATGCTATTTAACTCTGTGCTCTGCCTGTATTGCTCGCAAGATACAGCTTTTCACTGTGCCTCAGTACAAGTGACAATAAATTCAATCCTATTCAGTTCATTCATTGCACACAATCCCAGAACAGTTTCAGCACGAGGTTACATGTAAATTGAAGCTTCATCTTCCGTCTCACATCAAACATTCCCTGTACATGGAGGGTCATACTCAGACACAAATTGATCCTCTGGCGACACTGGCTCCTGTCAAATGTGCAGGCCATGTGCAAAGTCAGTTCAATTTAAAACAATCAGTCTCCACACAGCCGCCTTCTAATACTCCCAGATCCAGGACATCACGGAGCTATCCTGCTGGATGCTGCATACTTCCGAGTGCTGGTCAGGTATCTACTCGAGGTTTATTGACCAATGAACTTGCTTGGGCCCCACATCTTCCGGAACTAGAAATGTGTCTAGTGCGTGTTTCTCAAACATGCACTCGTGCGATTGCTGCAGCTGCTGAGATGGTGTAATATCTCATCTGGCTTTGTTGATTAACACATTCTTGTGCTGTGCAAAGCACGTTATATTGGACAGCTATTTGGTTTTTTGATCAATGCAGTGGTATAATCGCCACAGTGTTCTGGATAGATTGCCTGTTTTATTTACTAAAACACTCGGCTGATCTGCATAGGCCTCCGTGCTGAATAATTATTTCACCTGGCTTTCCTAGTATCTGGGCTGGCTCTATGAGCTGGATTGAGGACGTGGTTGTAATTGAGCACTTCTGCTGATGTGGCAATGCCTCTATTTATGTTCTCAGTCTTATGATTGGACCTTCCACAGTCTAACCCTTTCAGCTAGTCGCATTTCGCTATCTACCCCATACATTTGCAGTTTGTTATCCATTGAATAGTTGCTCATTGCCCTCTACTGTCCTGTATCCTTTTCTGGCCTTTGCTGATGAACCAGCTTCCACTGTTAAAGAGAGCTGAAACAACAAATACAAAACATAGCTTTTTCTTTCTTTCATTTTTTGTTATCCTGCTCGTTGCTTCATTTGGTACACAGTGTTGACAGTAGCCTTGACGCACTTGTAACTGGTTCTACGCCTGCAGACTGAACGCTTGTCTCTCTACTGATGGTGTGTTCTATAACATGGTGTGGCAAGGGACCCCTTCCAATTCCAGTCTCCAGCAACTATGTGAGAGATGCATGCTCTCCCTGTGTCTCAGTGGGGTTTCTACCTAGTGCTCTGGTTTCTTCCTACCGTCCAAAAGATGCAAAAGATAGGTGGATTGGCCATGCTAAATAGCACACCATGTTAATGGATGTGTAGATTAGTTGAGGTAGGCATCGGAAATGCGGAGCAGCTGGTCGGGAAATGGATCTGTGTGAAATGCTCTTTGCAGGGTCAGTGTGAACTGTTGAGCCGAATGTCCTGTTCCAGAGGGTATTGATTGCATTCTATGGAACACATGGGGAAGTGTTATTGATTCAGACAGTCTTCGAACATGGAATTAAATGCTGTTTGACTTGGTCCTGCTATTGGAATTCTTCGAAAAATTTGACAATAATTTCCAGATTGTCGTGCTGAAAACCACACTGCACGAGAGGATTTCGGTGACCCACTTTGGATGAGTCATAGTGATTGTTATTGAAGTATTTGGGTCTGAAACGTGACCCATAACTGAAACGGATCAGATAATTTTCTAAATTGGAGGAGCAGAATTAAATAGGCCGCTCATGCAAGTTATACATTTACATTTGTTTGTGTCAAGCCAATTCTACATCTGTACTCGTGGGGAGTGAGCATCCTTATTCAGTTCCTGGTCAACAAGACCATGGAGGCTCACTGGCCTCGATACTTTGGTTGTAACAATCCCGAGCAGTTGAATGACTGCCTGCTGTTTCGGTGCCCTAGGTTGTTGAAAATGGATGTTCACCTCCCACTGCTGAGTAATAGGCTCACATTGCTATGTAGTCTCCTCCTGCTGCTGTGCAATGGAACTGATGAACTGAATTGCTTATTCTCCTTGCCCCTTCTATTGAGTGAAAGCTTTTCATTTTTTTTCTGCAAAACATCATCAAAACTTGAAGAATGTATTTGACCGCTTTTACCTGTAATTAAGCAAGAAAGCTGAGTGGCTATGTATGAGAAATATTTGGGAAAATGAATGGCCTCCTCCTGTTGCTGTGTAACAGACTAGATGGACTGGAAAGCTTCCTCCTGCCCTTCTGAAGCGATCAAATGGCATCCTTCTTACTGTGTGTTAGAGACTGGAGAGGCTGAATATCTTCTTCTTGTTCCCCATACTCGGCTCAAGAGGTTGAATTGGCAGGCTGTGTTCCTGTTTCACATTTTTGGTAGGCAAATGATTTCCTGTTCCAATATAATTGCAGATAGGCTGAATGCCCACCTGCCATTCCTATGTCACAGGCACGAGAGGCTGAATGACCTTCGCATGTGACCATATCATAGACTCGACAGGCTGCAAGACTTCTTCCTCTTCCCATTAACAGGCTTAAAGGAACACACCTTTTCCCGTGTAACACATTCAATGAGCTGAACGGCCTCCTCTTATTCTTGTGTCACAGATCAAGACGCTAAACGTAACAGGGTCAACACATATAAATGACACATTTTGAATGAATTATGAAAACCACTTAAATTGTATCAGATGATGTTCCCTTCCTTCTCAGTTACAAAACGAAAAGTGCAAATAATACAACATACTCTAGTGTTTGGTTACTCCGGGTCATTCCAAAAGGCATTTCGATTTGGACCTAGGTCTCCATGGGATATATGCCAGGTTAATGAGAAGAAATAGCAGGGGCCTTAACAAATATTTTTGCAGCATCCTTGAACGTGTGTGAGGTCCCTGAGGACTGCAGACTTGCAAATGTTGTCCCCTTATTTATGAAGGGTCATAGGGATAGTCCAGATAATTATAGACCAGTTAGCCTGACGTCAGTGAGAGGGAAATGCTGGACAACATAGTGAGGGATAGCATCTGTTCCCATTTGGAAGAAAATGGGTTTTTAAGTGATGGACAACTTGGTTTTGTGCAGAGAAGGTCACAACTTACCAACGTGATAGAATTCTTTGAGGAAGTGACAAAAGATTATTGATGAGAGAAGGGCTGTAGTTGTCATGTGCAAGAAATTCAGGAAGTTGTTTTATCATATTCGCACACTGGAGACAGTGAAGTAGCATGGGGTCAGAGTGTCCTACCTGGCTGGATAAAGAACTGGCTGGGCGACTGGAGACATGGAGGAGTAGTGAATAAAAGTTTCTCAAGATTACGAACTGTGATCAGTGGTGTTCTGCAGTGATCCGGGCTGGGACTACTCTTGCTTGTGATATGCGTGAATTATCTGCGGGAGTGTATCGATGATCAGATTAGCAAGTTTACAGATGACATCAAGATTGGTGGAGGAACAGATACTGAAGGGAGCTGTCAGAGAATACAGCAGAATATAAATAGATTGGAGATATGCCAGGTAAAATGGCAGGTAGAGTCCATTCTCGGCAATTGCGAGATGATGTATTTTGGATGATCCAATTGAAAAGCGAACTATGCAGTAAACTGAAAAGGATGTTGATGCATTGGAGAGAGTGCAGAGGAGTTATACCATGATGTTGCCTGGAATGGAAATCGCCAGCTATGAAGAGACGTTGAGGAGATTAGGATTATTTTCATTAGAAAGACGAAGGTTAAGCGATCCTGATTGAGGTTACCAAAACAATGAGAGGTACAGACAGGGTGGACAGCAGGAAGCTTTTTTTTACTAGAGTATGCTACTCAATTACTCGGGGTCACGAATTGAAATTGAGAGTGAAAAGGTTTTGCGGAGAAATACATGGAAAAATCTTGTTGCAAAGGTTGATGTGTGCCTGGAACGCATTGCCAGTGGAGGTGGTAGAGGCGGGCATGATAGCGTCATTTAAGATATCTCCAGGCAGATACATGAATAAGCATGGAGCAGAGGGATACAGACCCTTATAAAGTAGGTGACATGGTTAGATCGAAGATCTAGATCAGCGCAAGCTTGGAGGTCCAATGGGCCTGTTCCTGTACTGGAATTTTCTTTATTCTTTATTCTTTGCGTCCCCTCAGTGAGATCTCGTGCAACTGCAGTCACTTTTAGTTTTAATGATTTCAGTGATTCTCTTTGCCAAATGAGCCAACTTTAAGCCTCGACCACTTCAAGTGGTCGTGCGTTAGTCTGGAATGAATGGCCTCCTTCAGTCCGACTGTAACAGTCACATGAGGATGGAATAACTTCATTCAGTTCCTGATCAGCAATCTTAATGATGTCTCGACAAGATTCAAGGATTTGGTAACAGGGCACTTAATCTTAGGCGAAGTATTACACAAAGTCAGTGCGTGCCAATATCTCGTTATCATGCTTTATGGTTTCCAGAAAGATTCCTGCCAATCTTTTTCTTTTACAGCTGGTCATTCAGTTATCCATGCCTCCTTTTCTAAAAAATGTGGAACATAATTCTGTAGTATTCTGGCCTTACGAGCATACGCAAGAAAGTAAGGTTTTAAAAAATGAAAGGTTTAGCGTTCATCCCTCAGTAACTCTCATACATTCCATCCAAATGTCGATGCAATGAAGGGGTTAGTTGAACTTGTTTGTTCGGTGAGTGTGATAAATGTCAGTTTCCATGGACTGATATTCCCCAGTGAAGATTTTAATGATAAATGGGCTCCATTCAGTTTGTTTTTTTTCCCAGAATACGAGCGGGAGCACCAACACTAACAATGACCAACAGCTCCAGGGAGGGAAGAAGACAGATCAGAGTCTGACGAAATTGCATGGGAATATTCCAACAAAAGAACAAACCGCAGAGCCACGGACTTGAATGTTCTAACAATGGGTCAGAATCTGAGAAACATCGATGCAAATGTTACAACAATGCACAGGAGTTTATCTTGGAATTTGTGGGTGTTTTCGACGTATTATGATCAATTGTCAATCTCAACGCGGATCCTCGTTGCACTTTCCATTATTCAACATTTTTATTATCCAATTCTGGGTATCGTTGGTGTCCCTGGTAAGTATCATTGTCCCGTTATTATTTATTTCAACCATGTATAATTATATTACTTTTTAAATGATTTGCTCTCCAGTTCTTGCGGCTGAAATTGTGCCTGCTGAGGCTCTGAATCCAGATATTCACTCTCGAAGCCACTACTAACTGCATCAGCGTAATTTTTCATTCACTCTCTTCATCTTCCTTCTGGCAGTGTCTCTCGTGGATCTAAATTTTGAACAACTCAGTTTTCGCATAGAACCTTGATTTATTGCATCGTTCCCCTGGTCATTTAAATATTGGGAGCATGCAGGTCACTTTCTTCTGTTCTGGTTACAAACTCCATTTTCTTCCTCTCATTCTGTTTCATTCCAGGGCCATGATCAAAGGCTGAAACCAAAAGGTGATCCGTACTCCTGACACCACCCCCAACCATTCCTAATTTTAACCACTGGTATATCCAGAACAGTATTCACTGCCTGGTAACATCTGCTATATGATTCTTGCGCTACGAAATGCAGTCTTAATGACACTAATAATCTGCGACTGACGCTCCCAGCTTCCAACCTGCATAAGTAAATCTGAGTCGATATTCCACAGCTCGTATCTGAACTCACACCAAAATCCCATCGATTCCTTTTTCCTGTGCGCACTGATCTATATTGGTATTCCAGGACTGTACACTCGGGCCGAGACCTTAACTCAGATTTCTTTCCATAGATGGTGCCAGATGTGCTGAGCTTTTCTCGATAATTGTGTTTTTGTTTCTGAGTTACAACATGTGCAGTTCTGTTGATTTCTGTCCTTTAACTGAGTCTGGCGATGCCTTTATTTTAATATTCTCAAGCACGTCATCACATCTGTCTATGAAACCTCCATCAGTCTCTCTTTCCAAACCTCTGGCAGTTCTCCATACTAAAACTCGTTTCCTCCCAGCATCTTCTCTTTCAAACAACATCTATCAACAGCTTTCAACATCGACCACCACCAACGTCCCCTCCACCCATACTCCCCGACAAACACACACAAGCTTTCTCTCACTCTCTTTGAACCTGTACCTTTGTCCTCGTGCAATGGAGTTATAGTGGCCCCATAACTTTCTGTGAACCCCATTTCCTGTAAATCAGAGCATGAGCTCTTTATATTCATGTGCAACCCTTTCCACTTCCTCTGAATTTCTTGATGCCATCGCCAAATGTTATTACAATATATTTGTTCCACTCATCAAGATCTTGGATGTACATTGTAAATATTTGAGGACCCAACACTGATCACTATGTTAGGCCGATGGCATATGCCGTCAAACGTAGCAAGATTGATTGGCCCAGTATCTGCTTCCAGTTTGGTAACCATTCAGCATTCTGTGACACATTTGTTGGGCTCTGTGTTACATGAACACTTAAGAACCAGGAGCATGCAACAACAATTCAGTCTCTCCAGCTTGCTCCACCAATAAAGGCGAACATAGCTGATGTCAAACCTGCTTCAGTTCCTCTTTACTCCCTGCTCTAAATCACCCTTTAGTTGTTCAATGTCCCCAAATGCACTGCATTCTGTGGCAATGAATTGTCCGAATTCACAAACCATTCCTTTTTTTTAAATCATCTACCCTTTATTCTCAGGCTTTGATCTCTGGTTTCGATTGCTCCATACATGGAAACAGTATCCTGACTTCTCGTTTGTCAATGCCATTTACAACTTTATAATTTCTGAATTAGATCTTCTCCCGTTCTTCGAAACTCCAGAGTGTGCAGGCTTGAACGACACAATCTCTCTTCACAAGACAGATTCGACTGAACATCCTGTGAACTGTTTCCAATGTAACTGCAAACCTACTCAATTGAGCGATCAAAACACACGATGCTCTAGTTTTCGTTTCACAAATGTGTATTTGTAGCAGGAACACCTTACTGTTGTCCCGTACTCCTTTCATAATTACTGCAAGGATTCAAGTCGCCTTTTCTAATACATGCAAGATCTGCATACTTGCGTTCTGTGGTTCATACACGAGGAAACCCAAAACTCTCATTCGTTTGGCAGAACTGGTCCTCACCCTTACCCTTACCAATTTCCCCTTCGAATCTTCCCATTTCCTCCAGATCAAAGGGGTAGCCATGGGAGCCCGTATGGGACCCAGCTATGCCTGTGTCTCTGTTGGCTACGTAGAACAGTCCATCTTCCTTAATTACATCGGCACCACTGCCCACCTCTTCCTCCACTACATTGATGACTGCATTAGCACCACCTCGTGCTCCAATGAGGAGGTTGAGCAAATCAGCAACTTCACCAACACATTCCAACCTGACCTTACATTTATCTGGACCATCTCTGACACCTTCCTCCCCTTCCTGGACCTCTCCATCTCCATTAAGGTCGACAGACTTGCCACCAATAATTTTTACAAACCCACGGACTCCAACAGCTAACTTGATTACACCTCTTCCCACCCTACGTCCTGCAAAAATGCCATCACGTATTCCCAATTCCTTATCCTCAGCCGTATCTGCTCCCAGGAGGACCAGTTCCACCACAGAACACACCAGATGGCCTCCTTCTTTAGAGACCGCAAATTCACTTCCCACGTTGTTCAAGATGCCCTCCAACGCATCATGTCCACATCCTGCACCTCCCCCCTCAGAGCCCAGCCCTCCAAACGTAACATGGATAAAAGCCCCTAGTGCTCACCTTCCAGTCTTCCAACCTTTTCATAAACCAAATTATCCCCCGACATTTCTGCCACCTCCAAACGGACCCTACCACCAGCTATATATTCCCCTCACTACCCCTTTCCGCATTCGGCAAAGACTGTTCCCTCCGTGACTACCTGGTCAGGTCCACGCCCCCCTAATCCCACCCTCCCATCCTGGCATCTTACCCGCCACTGCAGGAATTCCAATACCTGCCCCCACTCCTCCTCCCTCACTCCATCCAAAGACCCAAAGGAGCCTTCCACATCCATCAAAGCTTGAACTGCACATCCACCAATATCATTTATTGTATCAGTTGCTCCCGATGCGGTCTCCTCTACATTGATGAGACTGACCGCCTCCTAGTAGACGGCTTTAGGGATCATCTCTGGGACACCCGCACCAATCAACCACTCTGCCCTGTGGCCTAACATTTCAATTCCCCCTCCCACTCAGCCGAGGACATGGAGGTACTGGGCCTCCGTCACTGCCGCTCCCTCACCACCCAATGCCTAGAGGAAGAACGCTTCATCTTCTGCCTCAGAACACTTCAACCCCAGGGCACCAATGTGGGCTGCAACAGTTTCCTCATTTCCCCTTCCCCACCTCACCCTAGTCCCAAACTTCCAGCTCAGCACTGTCCCCTTGACTTGTCCGACCTGTCTATCTTCTTTTCCACCTATCCACTCCACCCTCCCCCTGACCTATCACCTTCATCATCTCCCCCACTCACCTATTGTTATCTATATCCCTTTTTCCACATCTCCACCCTCCTCTCATTTATCTCTCCACCCTTCAGGTAATCTGCCTGTATTCTTGATGAAGTGCTTTTGTCCGAAATGTCGATTTTCCTCCTTCTCGGATGCTGCCTGAACTGCTGTGCTTTTCTAGCACCATTAATCCAGAACCAAAAACCCTCTCCACTGAAGCAGTTGAAATTTCTCTCCATTTTGATAATAAGTTGACCTTCTATAACTCATTCCTGCAGAAGGGCTTATGTCCGAAATGTCGATTCTCCTGCTCCTTGGACGCTGCCTGACCTGCTGCGCCTTTCCAGCAACACATTTTTCAGTTCTGATCACCAGCATCTGGAGCCCTCACTTTCTCCTCCTTTTATGACTCTGACAAATATGGATGATCTCATACTGATTCACGTTTATGTCATCAAACAACATTTGATACTTATTAATAATATAATTATTTCAATTAATATAAAATATATTAATTGAAATAAGTCTTGTTTCTTCATTGTAACTTACTATGTCCCCAACTTCGGTGTCATCATAATTTGTCAAAATGATTTGCTATCCTGTCTCTAAGTCATTAATATAGACTGCAAACGGTTGGGGACTCCAAGACTGAACTCTGTGGCCCCCTACTATTTACATCTTCTACACAGTGAAGAAGGCTTTTGGTATGCCTTCCTCGATAGGTCAGACTATTGGTTAAAGGAGTTGCGATGTCATGATGCGGCTGTACAGGACATTGCTTAGGCCACTTTTGAAATACTGCATGGAATCCTGGTACCATTCTATCGGAAAGGAGTTGTGGAACTTGAAAAGATTAATGAAAGATTTACAATGATGTTGCCGGGGTTGTAGGCTTTGAGGTACAGGGAGAGGTTGAATGGTCTGATGCTGTTTTCCTTGGAGCGTTGTAGGCTGAGGGAGTGACCTGATAGAGGTTTTTAATATCATGATGGATAGGATAAATAGACAAGGCGTATTCCCTGGTTTGGGGGAGTTCAGAACTAGAGGGCATAGGTTTATGGTGAGAGGAAAAAGATGTGAAAGAGGCCTAACGGGCAACTTTTCTCATGTCGAGGAATGCGTATGGAATGAGCTGCCAGAGGAGTTGGTGGAGGCTGGTACAATTGCAACAGTTGAAAGGCATCTGGATGGGTATATGAGTAGGAAGGAATTGGAGGGATATGTACCGGGTCTGGCAGGTAGGACTAAATTGAGTTGGAATCGCTGGCCAGCATGGACAACTTGAACCGAACGGTTTATTTCTGTTATGTACATCTCTATGACTCTATGACTCTGCGCCATTTATGAAACCAATTATTCTTTCTGTCTGCATTTTGTTGTTTACCCAATTCTCGATCTAAGTATCTTCTAAATGTATTTAAATATGCATCATTGATTAACCTTACATGCATCACCTTGACAAATGCCTTCTCGAAATCCAGATCCATAACATCAACAGGAACTTCACTTTCCGCCTTGCCTGTCAAATCTGTTGAAGAGCTCGAGCAAATGATTCAAACATGATTACCCCTCCGCAGAACCATGCTGTCTCTTAGATTGCAGTTTGGATTTGCAAATGGTGTGCTATTAATTAGCTTGCCTTCAGTCCCACTCCGCTTCTCAATTTTTTTTCTTCATGGCCATGATTTTTCAAATGCTTCCTCCCTTTCTATAATTCTTATGTTCCCTTCACTTTCCTGTGTAATTGTCATAGATTGTGCTCTGATTGATTTGCAGAGGTCTTGCGTTGCTGAATGATCTCCTTCTGTTCCTTTGTCCTTGTTGTATTTCAGTGTTAGCACCTCCAGGACCTGACAGTCTCGCTCCTGTCCCTGAGTGAGGCCCAATATCTGGATTCCCTTCACCTCTTGTTGCAGAAGAGGTTTGAAAGCGGATAGAATCCTCCTGTTTCTGTGTAATAGTTTGAAGGGGCTGAAAGATCTCTTTGAAACTTGCATCCATGATAATAAACAATCTCCTCCCGCATCACGACAGTGTAATCGTGGGAGTTACTGGTCTCTGCCTGTGACCAACAACAGACATGTACCCTGTCTTTTCGCAAAAAATGGCTACAGCGGTTTCATAGCCATTTCTTGTTGTTTGCAACAGGACTGAATTGTCTCCTTTTGTTCCAGTATAACAATCGCCTGTCACTTCATAATCCATCCCATTTTCTGTGATACTGATTTTGAAAGAAGTTGAATACACTGATCCCATTGCTGTGTGCCAGGATAATGTGCTGCATGGCTCACTCGGGGTCCAGTGTTATTTGCTCGAGCAGCTGATTGGCCTCCTCCTGTCAATGTATATCAGACACCAGCGGCGAACAAACCTTCTCTTGTTCTGGCATATCGGTGGGTGGCACGGTGGCACAGTGGTTAGCACTGTTGCCTTACAGTGCCAGAGACCCGGGTTCATTTCCTGTCTCAGGCGACTGACTGTGTGGAGTTTGCATGTTCTCCCCGTGTCTGTGTGGGTTTCGTCCGGGTGCTCCGGTTTCCTCCCACAGTCCAAAGATGTGCAGGTCAGGTGAATTGGTCATTCTAAATTGCCCGTAGTGTTAGGTAAGGGGTAAATGTAGTGGTATGGGTGGGTTGCGCTTCGGCGGGTCGGTGTGGACTAGTTGGGTCGAAGGGCCTGTTTCCACACTGTAATCTAATAACATGGTCGAGGTTTGAATGACCTGCTTTTGTTATCTGCAACAGGCCTGACAGACTAAACGCGCCTCCACTATTATTCCCCGGAACAGGATCCAGAGACTGAACAGCTTCCTGTGCAGCACACTCAAGAGGCTGAAGAGCCACTTCTTGCTCCATGTCACAAGCTTGTCAAACTGAATGGCATCGTCCTCTTTCCCTTGAACAGGCTTGAGGGGCTGAATCGCATGTCTCATTCCTATGTGACAGATCTGAGTCACTTAACAACCTCGGCCTGTTTCTGTACAACATACTAGAGAAGCCGAATGGCCTCATCCTACCATTACCTTGCAACAGGCTCAAGAGACTGAGTAATCTGTTCCTGTCGAACAGACTCATGGAGCTGAATGGCCTCGTCCTCCGCCTGTGCAGCATACTGGAGACAGTGAAACGCCTGTTCGTCTTCCTGTGTGAAAGGTGTAAGATAGAATGAATGATTTACGTGGTTGTTGGATAGAATGTCAACTTTTGCATCTCGTGTAACAGGTTGATTTTGTGCTCATCAACTTCTACTTAGTTAAATGCAGTGGTCCTCACACCTCGTCCCTTGCAACTCCTGTAAACGATTGATTGTGTGCTCATCAATTTATACTTAGTTAAATGCTTTGGCCCTCACACCTCGTCGCTAAACACCTATTGAAATGCAGGGAACTTGGTCGATTAATTTGGTCTACCTTAATTGCATCAATGACAAACAGAATTTCTTTATCCAAATCCACTGGATAATCTTGATAGCCTTCAAAATGGTATTAAAAGTTTGATGCCATCGTTCGAATGCTCTTTGCACTTCTGGATAGACCTGTGGAAGTGGCCTGTTTTATTCTTGAGCTATCCACAACTTTCTTGAATAGCTTTGATGTGAAATTTGAACTGAGACCAAATTGTACCTCTGTGGGTAGTTCATATCTAGTCAAAAAATTGTGATACTATTGTGAAATCCTTTTAGCTGTGATATTGTGTAATAGAATGGCTTCTGGAAATCTAGCAGAGACAGCTATCCTGGTCAGCAAATACTGATTCCCACTTTTTGTTTTAGCTGGGAAACTACACAAACTATTAAAACACTTGTTAAAGCTTCCTGAAAGGCAGGAATTGATACTGAAAGTGTTGTTATTATTTTCTCTGATCAATGTTATCTGAATACCTGACACCTATGATATGTCTGGCAAAATTCAAACGCATAAATATGCAGTTCAAGTCAACAGACATCTTTCTGTCGTTTGTCTCCAGCTTTCCTTATGCCCAGATGACCTTCAACTGGTAATTAATATGTTTCCTGCAACACCTCCATTCTATTAGCGACAAAATCTACGATACGAAACGATTCATTTCCACCCATTTGTTGTCCAGTTGAATGTATAATGATGTCTATTTCCTCAACAAGACCTCATTTCCAAGACAGTAACATTCTGGATGTCAGGTTCCCCTTCTCTGTTTGCTTTTTGATGCATCTGCTTCAGTTTGTCATCATTCTATTGGAAGGCAGTTAATTTGTTAGCACCAAGATTATCCAATTTGTCCTCCACCTCATCTTTTTCTTTTCTGTCTCAACGGATTGATCAAATTAGTCTGCGATGTTTACAATTTGGAAGTGCTTGGATGGACTGCAGTGGACAAGGTCAGAAATCAAATGAAACCAGGTTGCAGTTCGGCAAGTCTATTTGAAATTGCAAGCTTGACATAATAAAGAGCTTCAAGACGCAGTATTTAAAACCAAAAATTTCACAAATTTAAAACTCGTTATTGTTGTTGTATCCTTTCATGAGTTTGGTGGTAACTGCTGATTAAAATGCAGAATTCAGATTTTTCTCATGTGATTTGGCCTAGATAACTAAAGGTTTTATTAATATACAAGAAGTGATATGTCAAGTCATACACTGCACTTCAGGTATGAGGAACTTTGAAATGTTGTTTGTTTATTCTTAGAATTCTCCTGCTGCTTCATCCTTACTCTTTGCGACATTGTATTAGAGACATGAGAAACCCTAGTATATACATCCTGCAATAACGCAATTTCTTGATTTTCCATGGGGTCTTCAACCACAATAGGCTGCACTCCGACGCATGGTCCAGCTTTATCATTACCAAGTGTAAGTTTTATTCCTGGAGCCAAACGTTTCCCCTCCCACCGATACTCCACTTTTCATCGAACACTCCAACGTAACGTTTTTAATGGAACTCTTCTTGTCACACCATGAGTTGCACATGTTAACACCTTTCCTTCTGGCGATTGGCCTTCTGAATTACGTCTCCTCTCATCTATTAGCATCAAAGATTGGCTTGCGTCCATATCGCCTAAAATTGTAATTTCTTTACGTGCTCCTTCTAGCATATACTTGCAAACCTTACCCCTGCAAATGAATTGTTGAAGAAGTTCTGGCACTTTCTTTTCATCCAACCCCTGACCAGGCTATGCATTCTGTTGCAGACTTGACGCTTCCCTGTACTTTCCTTTAACATTTCAACAAAACTCACTGGCCTATCCTGCGTTCCACATCCATCTGCACAGCACTTTATCGAACCACCAACAGTGTCTTTATATGGCCTACATTCCTGCTATGAAAGCACTGAGCTTTTTTACTTTTCTTTTCAACTCATGGGTTTCCTTTCTACGCTATGGTAAACTATTTTCACTATCTTCAGTGCGATCTCATTCTCCCTTACCACCTGAGGATTTGTCTTTGACCGAACTTCTATCTCTCACAGATACACATTGACATTGGAAGCTGTACATCAAATTATGAACAAAGTCATGATCATTCAGCGTTTCTGCTAATGTTTTCGCTTTCAATCTCTGCTCTTCCACTTGAATTCCGACACATTTAGGAGCTGCATCTGTGAACTCCTCTGAAGTAAGTGTCGTTCTAAGAGAGTCATATGACAGTATTGAGTACAGGAATTGGGAGGCCATCTTGCAGTTGTACAGGATATTGGTTAGGCCACTTTTGGAACATGCATGCATTTCTGGTCTCCTTCCTATTGGAAAAATGTTGTGCAACTTGAAAATGATCAGAAAAGATTTACAAGGATGTTGCCAGGTTTGGGGGATTGAGCTATAGGGACAGGTCTAATAAGCTGGGGCTGTTTTTCTCTTGATCGCCGGAGGCTGAAGGGTGACATTATAAAGTTTTATGAAATCATGAGGGGCATGGGTAGGATCAATAGACAAAGTCTCTTCCTTGGGGTGGGGAAGTCCAGAACTAGAGGGCATTAGTTTAGGGTATGAGGGAAGTATATGAAACAGGCCTAAGATGCAACTATTTCTCGCAGAGGATTGTATGTGGATGGAAAGAGCCGCCAGAGGAGTGGTCGAGGCTGGTACAATTGCAGCATTTAAAAGCCATCTGGATGGGGATATAAATAGGAAGCAATTAGAGGGATATGGACTGGGTGCTAGGGGGTGGGACTCGATTGGTTTTGGATATCTGGTCGTCATGAAACATTTGGACCAAAGGGTCTGTTTGTGTGCTGTAAGTCTCTATGATTCTATGACTCCATTTATGTTCAATGCCCTTACCAAATTACCTTGAATAAATTGATCAAAATTACTTTGCTTGATTCTTTCTCCTTCAGGTAATGTTTGACCAGAGTCCCTATCTTTGATTCCTGAAACGTTTCTGTACGTTTCCAATACTAGTGCATATGCGCTTCGGATCGCATTTATAACTTCAATGTGTTCCGCAGATGTCTCACCTGAAAGTACTGCGAATACAATACTGGTAAATTACTTTGAATAAACAACACGAGATGTCATCATCCACTTCCATTTTTTAGCCACTCTTTCAAAAGAAGTGGTAAAAGCTGCTGTGACCTCATAACTTAGGCAACACATTTGGCTCTGATGAGTTTGCTTCTAATCACCATCCTCCTCACTGTGCTTACTGGTTCCAGCGAACAGGCAGAGAATTTTATCAAGTATTTTTGATTGTCCTCACTGGGGAAGACACTGAAAATATTTCAATGAAATAAACAACATGGTAGCAGGAGAAAAGTTCTCAGACTGTCTCTAACGAAAGGAACAATGTTTCTGATAAAACGTCAGCAGCAACTCATAAACTGTCTTAAAATAAGTGCTTGTGGAAACATAGAGTCATAGAGATGTACAGCACGTAAACAGATCCTTCGGTCCACATTTTTCATGCTGACCAGATATCACAACCCTATATAGTCACATCTGCCAGCACCAGGCCCACATCCCTCCACATTCTTCCTATTCATATACCCAAGCAGACGCCTTTTAAATGTTGCAATTGTCCTAGTCTCCACCAATTCCACTGGCAGCTCATTCCATATGCATATCACCCTCTGCGAGAAATAGTTGCTCCTTCAGTGTCTTTCACCTTTTTCCCCTCTCACCCTAAACCTTTGCCCTCTAGTTCTGGACCACCGCCCACACCCCTACCCCCACCCCCACCCCAGGAAAGAGACTTTGTCTATTTATTCTATCCACTCCCCTCATGATTTTATAAACCTCTGTAAGGTCAATCTGAGCCTCCGTGGCTCCAGGGAAAACAGCCCTAGCCTATTCGACCTCTCCCTATACCTTAATCCTCCAACCCGGCAACGACTTTTAAAATCTTTTTCTGAACTCTTTCAGATCTCACGACATCTTTCCGATAGGAAGGAGACCAGAATTGCATGCAATACTCCAAAACTGGCCGAAGCAATGTCCTGCACTGCCACAACGTGACCTTCTAGTTCATTTACTGGAATAGTAAATTAGTGATTGGGGACTCCATAGTTCGAGGCACAGATAGGCGGTTTTGTGGGGGCGAGAGAGACTCACGTTTGGTATGATGCCTCCCAGGTTCAAGCGTATGTGACGTCTCTGATCGTGTTTTCCGGATCCGAAAAGGGAGGGGGAACAGCCCGAAGTCGTGGTCCACATTGGCACAAACGACATACGTAGGAAGAGGGCTGAGGATGTTAGGCAGGCTTTCAGGGAGCTAGGTTGGAAGCTCAGAGTTAGAAGAAACAGAGTTGCTGTCTCTGGTTTGTTACACGTGCCACGTGATAGAGAGTCGAGGAATAGGGAGAGAAAACAGTTAAATGCGTGGCTCCAGGGATGGTGCAGGAGGAAGGGATTCTGGTATTTGGATAATTGGGGTTCTTTCTGGGGAAGGCGGGACCTCTATAAACAGAATGGTCTACACCTGAACCTGAGGGGCACCAGTATCCTTGGGGGGAGGTTTGCTAGTGCTATTTGGGAGGGGGTGTTAAACTATCTCTGCAGGGGCATGGGAACCCAGACTGTAGCTTTAGGGTACAGGACCTGGAGTGTAGGGAGATTAGGGACATGGTAGCAATCTCAAAGGACAGTGCCTGCAAACAGGAAAGTGGCCTGAAGTATGTATACTTCAATGCAAGAAGTATACGAAATCAGGTAGGTGAACTTGCAGCGTGGGTTGGTAGCTGGGATTTCGATGTTGTGGCTATTATGGAGACATGGGTAGAACAGGGAGATATTGGCTGTTGCAGGTTCCAGGGTTTAAATGTTTTAGTAGGGTCAGATGTGGGGGTAAAAGAGGGGGAGGTGTGGCATTGCTTGTCAAACATAGTATTACAGCGGTGGAAAGGAATATGGATGAAGACTCGCCATCTGAGGTAGTTTGGGCTGAGGTAGGGAATAGGAAAGGTGAGGTCACCCTGTTAGGCGTTTTCTACAAGCCTCCTAATTGTTCGAGAGACGGAGAAGAAAGGATTGCGAGGATGATTCAGGAGAAGAGTGAAAGTAATTGGGTGGTTGTTATGGGGTCTTTAACTTTCCTGATATTGACTGGGAAAGCTATATTTCGAGTTCGTTAGATGGGTCGGTGTTTGTCCAATGTGTGCAGGAGGGTTTCCTGACACAATATGTAGACAGGCCAACAAGAAGTGAGGCCATACTGGATTTGGTTCTGGCTAACCAACCAGGCCAGGTGTTAGAATTGGAGGTCGGTGAGCACTTTGCGGACAGTGACCACAGTTCGGTGACTTTTACTCTAGTGATGCAGAGGGATAAGTGTGCACTGCAGGGCAAGAGTTTTAACTGGGGGCAGGGACATTATGATGCGGTGACTTAGGATGCGTGGCTTGGAAAAGTAGGCTTCAAGGGAAGGGCGCAATTGATATGTGGAGCTTGTTCAAGACCCAACTATTGAGTGTCCTTGATAAGTAGATACCTGTCAGGCCGGGAGGAAAGGGTCGTGTGAGGGAGCTGTGGTTTAATAAGGAATTGGAATCCCTTGTTAAAGGGATGAGGGCGGCATATGTAAAGATGAGGTTTGAAGGCTCAATTGTGGCGATTGAGAGTTATAAGGTAGCCAGGAAGGGTCTGAAGAGAGAGCTAAGAGCAGCAAGGAGGGGACATGAAAAGTCCTTAGTTGGTAGGATAAGGGAAAACCCAAAGGCTTCTATAGGTATATCAGGAATAAAAGAATGACAAGGTTAGGAATAGGTCCAGTCAAGGATCATAGTTGGAAGTTGTGTGTGGAGGCTGAAGAGATTGGGGAGACACTGAATGAATACTTTTCGTCAGTATTCACTCAGGAACAGGACAATGTTTCCCGATGTGAATGCTGAGTCACAAATAATTAGAATGGACGGCTTTGAGGTATGTAGGGAAGAGGTTTTGGAAATTCTGGAAAGGGTTAAATTAGATAAGTTCCCTGGGCCTGATGGCATTTTTCCTAGGATTCTATGGGAAGCTAGGCAGGAGATTACAGAGCCATTAGCCTTGATTTTTATTTCCCCGTTGTCTACAGGAATAGTGCCAGAAAACTGGAGGATAGCAAATGTGGTTCCCTTGTTCAAGAAGGGGAGTAGGGATAACCCTAGTAACTATAGGCCGGTGAGTTTGCGGATGATACGAAAGTCGGTGGAGTTGTTGACAGTGAGGAAGGATGTGTCAGATTACAGCGGGATACAGATAAGCTGCAGAGCTGGGCAGAAAGGAGGCAAATGGAGTTCAATGTAGGTAAGTGTGAAGTGATTCACTTTGGTAAGAGGAACAAGAATTTGGGGTACTGGGCTTATGCTCGCATACTTGGTAGTGTGGATGAGCAGAGGGATCT
Source organism: Chiloscyllium punctatum (assembly GCF_047496795.1). Taxonomy (NCBI): domain Eukaryota; kingdom Metazoa; phylum Chordata; class Chondrichthyes; order Orectolobiformes; family Hemiscylliidae; genus Chiloscyllium; species Chiloscyllium punctatum. Next base: position 2,578,429 of record NC_092781.1, read on the forward strand.
TGCTGACCATGTACACAGATCTGTGAAAGTTGCCACCCAGGTAAATAGTGCGGTGAAGAAGGCATATGGCGTACTGGCTTTTATTGGTAGAGTAATTGAGTTCCGTAGTCCTGGGGTCATGTTGCAGTTGTATAAGTCTCTGGTGCGGCCGCATCTGGAGTAGTGTGTGCAGTTTTGGTCGCCATACTATAGGAAGGATGTGGAGGCACTGCAACGGGTGCAGAGGAGTTTTACCAGGACGTTGCCTGGTATGGTAGGAAGATCGTATGAGGAAAGGCTGAGGCAGTTGGGGCTGTTTTCATTGGAGAAAAGAAGGTTTAGGGGTGACTTGATAGAGGTGTACAAGATGATTAGGGGTTTAGATAGGGTTGCCCATGAGAACCTTTTTCCACGTGTGGAGTCAGCTTTTACGAGGGGGCGTAGCTTTAAATAAAGGGGTGGTAGGTATAGGACAGATGTTATGTGTAGATTCTTTACTCAGCGAGTCGTGAGTTCTTAGAATGCCCTACCAGTAGCAGTGGTGGACTCTCCCTCTTTATGGGCATATAAACGAGCATTGGATAGGCATATGGAGGACAGTGGGCTAGTGTAGGTTAGGTGGGCTTGGATCGGCGCAACACCGAGGGCCAAAGGGCCTGTAATGCGCTGTATTTTTCTCTGTTCTCTGCTCTATGTTCTACTCAATACTCTGACCAATAAAGGAAAGCATACCAAGCGCTTTCTTCACTCTCCTATCTATCTGTGGCTCCACTTTTATCGAGCTGTGGAACTGCACTCCAAGGTCTCTTTGTTAAGCAACACTCCTGGGACCTTAACATTAGTCCGGCTAAGAGTTGCTTTGCCAACATTCAACACCTCGCATTTATCTAATATAAACTCCATCTGTCACTTCTCAGCACATCTGATCAAGATCCCGTTGTAACCTGATGTAACATTATTCGCAGTCCAATTTTGGTGTCATCTGCAAACTTTCTCACGATACTTCCTTTATATTAATAATGAAAACTAGTGGACCCAGCTTCTCCGTAATCCTCTGGATTGCATGAGTGTTCCAGCAGATATGGAGAACCTCCAACTTGGCACCTGCACTCAAATGTGGGAAAAACAGAAAAAAGGAGACTGTGCGCCATGCAGTCGGCCAATTATTGCGGCAAATCTGCTCGACTTATTGAGGGAGGAATGACAAGACACTTACAATAGCTGAACTCCACCAGAGGCCAACATGGTTTGCTTAAGCGGAAATTATGTTTTGTCTCGTAAAATCATTCAAAGGTTTGCTGGATTTCCCTGAGAATATTAAAAATAATAGGTTTGACAAAGAGTACCTGGTAGACAGTGAGTTTGATTTCCAGAAGTTGTTTGTACGGTGACGAGTCCGAAGTCGGCTGGTCAGTGAGAGGAAGCCAGGGGGTTGAATACCTGATGTTCTGTGTGTATAACGGAGCTCTGGATTCATTCAGATCAGCCACTATCTTATTCAATGTTTAATTAGGTTTTCAGCGCTGAATGACGATATGATGGCCTTTTTTTATTTGTGGATTTGAAATGGCACAACTGGGCTCCTTGACCTTATGTGTTACGTTCTGGCAATTGGCATTTTCCTGGAAGCGGGGATTTGTTTCAGGTATTATACTGATGATCCTCTGAACGACATGATCCAGGATATGTCAGATATGGCATTCTGCCGAACAATGTTTAACCACATTCTGTGGAACATTTGCTATCCTTGTGGGGCAACTGGACTCGAGGGGAAGATGCAGGGTGTATGGTGGAAATTGCTGCATCCTAATTTCCTGTGGAACAGGCATGCATGATAAAAGTTCTGCTCCAATTGAATGACTTCATTCTCTTCCTCTTTAAAACTCTCGAAGCATTGAATTCTTTGCTTCCGTATCGGTGTAGTTCTGAATAGTGCTGAACATTTCGAAACCATCAGTGAACAGCCCACTTCTGACTTTGCTCTGGAGTGAAGGCCATTGGTACTGCAGCTGGTGATTCCCTACAGTGCCTCATGGATGCCCAGTTTCCATTTAGTCGGTCTTTGATAAGCATGCGCTATTTCGCCACAGATAGTGCCACATGACACAGTGAGTGATAAATCCAGTGTGAGGCTGAAATTTTACATCTGTCGAGAGTGTGTGCTGTGCAATGCTGTTCGAGACAGATCCACTTGACAAGTAGTTGAGTGACAATATTTCCAACGTGTTGTTTCATTCATCATTTCACAGTCTGTGTATTTGATGCCTCGCCGTGCTCAGTTAGTAATGGGCCTGTGGAGACACTGTTTGGGCATCGACATTGAAGTACCACATCAAGAGTCCTTGTCGTTCTCAATGCTTCCTCTGACTGGTTTTCAAAACCAAGGACAAATGACTTTTGGTTGAGAAGTGCTGTAGAGGGCAGGAGTTGTTTATAGTCTGTTGATTTTGCTAACCAGTTGGTTTCTGGTATCAATGTTTCGCAAATTGCAGGGCAACCACTTTCCTGACTGCATGCAATGGCCCCACCGCCAGTGGTAGGTCTAGTTTGCGGATGGGGCAGGATATATTTTGGGATGCTGATGTTGCCATGAAACTTTATCCAGCAGTTATAATTGTGTGAGTATGACAATGTAGGACTGTTCCTTAGTCAGTCAAAATTGGGAATAAAGTTGACAATAGAATTGAGAGTAATTTGTTTCAAAAAAAATAATGGAAGGCACTCCATGTGAATGGGTGTTGTATTTTCAAAGATATTGAGGAATTCACTGCGTTCCTGACGTTATGGAGTCATAGAGATGTAGAGCAGGAAAACATACCCTTCGGTCCAACTTGCACATTCCGAGAAGATATCCTAATCCAATCCAGTCCCACCTGCCAGCACCAAGCCCTTTATCCCTCCAAATCTTTCCTGTTAATATACGCACCCAGATGTCTTTTAAATGTTGCAATTGTACCAGTCTCTGGCAGTTCATCCACACACGTACCTCTGCATGAAAAACTTGCCCCTTAGGTTTCTTTTATATCTTTCCCTTCTCATCCAAAACCTATGCACTCTACTTCTGGACACCCCACCGCAGGGAAGATACTTGTCTATTGAAGTTAAATGAATTTGCTTTCATAACATTCGAGGGACCTGGCTGCAGAATGATCAATTTTGTGTCCTGAATATCATGAGCATTTTAATTTGGCAGGGTTCGACAACAGGGTAAAGGAGGGGATGATCTTCGACTGATGGATATCATCTGTAGAATTGTAAAAGACGATCTTATATCAAATTATCAATCTATTACCTTGAATCCTGTTTGCACAGTACGGGTTGAGTCGAGTTTGGGGAGAGATGTCTTCTGTGAGATTAAATGGACCTGAACATTCTCCCCACAATAATTGGCATTTGAATTCTCATAGCAAATATCACGTTTGGTACCACAACTTCCTGCAGCACCTCATTGCCAGAGCAAATCGTCACTCAAGTGGAATTGAGTGAGCTCCTGAAATTTACCAGCATTCGTGCCACTGGTGCAAACTGTGAAAGCCCATAGTGCCCCTGAACAATCAGTCCATGTGGAACGATCTTGCACGGTCCATCATATTGACGCTGTAAGTGCTGCTTTCCTTAAACTTGTGCTGTGGAATGGACTGAGAGTTCCTCCTACTTGGTACGTACACAATCAGGACTTCCCCTGATCTCAGCAACGGACATCTATCTCGATCAGGATATAAAACAAACGCAGGAGAAGCTCGATGGATAAAAAAATAAGTCAGGAGAATGGGATTTAAAAAAAAATATTGATCAGCAGGACCGTCTTGATGGGTCGAATGGTCGAATTCTCTTTATATATCTTATGGTCTTAGGAACCGTGACAGGCATTGAAGCAAGACTTTCAGGATGGTCAGCAAAACGTTATGCCGGTCAAGAAAAAAAGATGGCGTCATTGAAAAGATGAACCACCCATGGCTGATAGTACCGCCAACCCCAATAAAACACCTCACAAACTGGAGAGACTACAAGTCGGGAACTTATGCGTTTTGAGGTGGGCACCTTCGATTTTTTACAGAGATGAGGAGTTTTAGTTTATTTTCTGTTCCAATGAGGATGCTTTGGAACTCTATTGCCAAGTGAGCGTTGGACGCAGAATGTATTGAGTACTTGAATGGAAATGGGTTCAGGAATAGAAACTAGTCAGTGGTTAACCAGGTTTGGCCGAGGTTAGGTCACAATCAGATTAGTCGCAATTTATTGTATAGTCAACTTGGTTTGACAAACTGAAGGGCCAATCGATGCGCCTAAATGTTTTGTTCCTGTGATAGTAGTGAATCATCTCTGCTTCTCTTCATGTGGCATCTTTCGGAATCTGGATCCTGATTGGAACAGCGATAGGTGCTTTCTTTGGACTGGTACAGACTGGCTGGGAAGAAGTGCCCTTTTCTATTGATCTTTATAATTCGATAGCGTTTCACGATTGATATTCTGTGGACGAGTCTGCAAACGATATTTTATCATCGACATGCTCCAGAGCATTCTGCAACTGGCATGATTTGTCAATCATCGCCTGTCAGTTAAATGAACAATAGTAAAGATCCCAAGGGGACAAACAGTGTTCCACTGAGAAAGGGACACTGTTTTGTGGTCTCCTCGGGCAGATAAGGAATTCAATACGTTTTCTCTGCGTTTGCATTTCTTCACGATAGAGGATTGACCACAATTTAGATTAAAACACCTAAACGTCTTGGCTCCATCTTTCTACAATGAACTGGGAGATGGTCTTTCACGACGGCAATGTCTTCACACTTTACATTAAGAACAGTTATGTTGTCACCGGCATCTGCTTTGGATGGTGTGGGAAGGTTATAGAAATCACTTGTGCACAAGGATCTGCATCTATATGTTTGGGGAGGGAGGGTTTCTGGCATTTTACATCGCATTGTTGTAAGTCAGAACTTATGATTTATTACTTCAGCTTCAATTACTCAAATACATATCTGAATAGATCAATACGTTTGTATAGCTCACATTTTTCTCAAGTAAACTGATAACTGACACACCAAGCTGATGTATAACTTGTTTGTTTTCCTTCCTCACAGTTAATATAGTGACGATCTTCATTCTGCTTTGCAAAGACTGTGGATTGTCTCAATGTGTCGGACGTTACCTGGGGGCCATGGCAGCGGCAGATCTACTGGTCATTATACTCGACTTGATATTGAGGCAAATTCCGATTGTTTATTACGAACAATTTTATTTTCTGTTGTCCATCCCCATGTGTAACATCCACGCCGTCCTGCTTTATGCAGTCACTGACTGTTCTGTCTGGTTCACCGTCACTTTCACCTTTGATCGATATGTGGCCATTTGTTCCAATAAGTTGAAAAGTAAATATTGCAGTGAGAAAATAGCGATTATGGTTTTGGGAGCAGTGACTGTGCTGAGCTGTTTGAAGAACATTTTCTGGTATTTTATGCTCACAGCTCGGTATCGGCTGGCGAACATGCCCTGGTTTTGTGATGTAACAGACGCTGTTCGTTATTCCCGTGTCTGGGTCACAATCGAGTTCCTCCACCACATTCTCAACCCGGTTCTCCCATTTCTCCTGATTCTGCTGCTCAATGTTTTCATTGTCAGACACATTTTAGTGACCAGCAGAGCCCGCAGGAGACTCCGGGCTCACACAAATAGGCACGTTCAGTCTGACACAGAGATGCAAAATCGAAGAAAGTCCATTGTTTTACTATTTGTGATCTCGGCAAATTTCATCCTGTTATGGTCATTGTTATTGGTGTATTTTATATGGTACCGGATGGATTGGATTGGATATCGGTCTGTGTATTTGAATGAGTATGTGCGGGAATTGGGCTTCATACTGCAGCTCCTTAGTTGCTGCACAAACACCGCGATTTATGCCGTTACCCAGACTAAGTTCAGACAGCAGCTGAAGAATGTGCTGAAATATCCCTTTAACCAAATTCATCAATCAATCCAATTTACTCATTAATCAATCCATCCGGAAATTTCAGATTTCAATTCAATGTTTCAGCAGGAAAGCAATCTGTCACTATGGCAACACATTGAACAGGCTCCAGCCTTATCACATTGTGGGTCAGAAGGCAACATTTTAATATTTCTCTCAACTTAGGGGCCAGTCAGAAAAAGCACCATCCCATCCCACTGACTATCAAAAACTTCAATTTGCAAAGGATTAAAATGCTCATTAAGACATGATAAGCAGCAGAATTAACAATATTTTCCTGTTTTTTTTGAGAAGAAGTTGAGAGTGGAGAGATAGACTGTTCCCTAAGTCCAAATTGTCAGAGAATGCTGTTGGAGGGGCACAGCAGAATCAAGTTCAGGAGTTATGTGAAAGGAACATTGTCCTTGCTTTCACCACTTGGTCACCCACTCCGACTGGGCCTCGGCAGAATTCATCACTCTCCCTTCTTTTCTCCCCTTCGTATCGTCCTCCCACGGTCAGTCTGCACCTCTCTCACTCTCTGGCCTCCTTCCATTTTCAGTCTTTTTTTTTCATTGCCCCCTCTCTATAACCCCGTTTTTCCCCCGCTCCTCCGACCTCTTGCAATTTGTATGCACCTCTCACACCTTCCAAGACTCTCTTCCTCGATTCCCGTCTCAGCTCCCTTTGTTTAGCGAACAGTTGGCGTGGGCCCACATGATATTCCTTGAGACGATAGAGGACAAAGCATCTTGGTAAAGGAACAGAATATTTGTTGGGCGGTAGGTTTTTGAGATGGAGCAACGTGGATGTTGGATCATTAGCCTTTGTCTTTGGAACAGTTTGTGTTGAAGCTGAAGGTACAGTGTGGATTGGATCCAGAGTCTTCAGCTTGACTGGCGTCGTCAAAGTGAACAGCAAACAGTGAAACCAGCCTGTGAACACAGCTAAAATAATATTCAAATTGAAAGACATCAGTTCTCTACCAGTGCCGTGCGCCAGTCAGAGTAGAAACGAAAGAATATGTAGGATGAATACGTAGCTTGATAGGCAGTGTAGGAGGGAGGGGATCCAATTTTGGGACATTTGGACTTGTTATGGGGTGGTGAGACTATGACACGTTGGACAGTCTACACCTGGATCGGGCTGGAATCAATGTCTTAAGGGGCGCTTTTACGAAAGCTGCTGGGGAGGGTATAAACTAATGTGACAGGGAAATGAGAAGCAAACAAGAAGGTTAGTTATAAGGTCATAACTAAAGCCTCTAACGAATGAGAAACTGATGTCAGCGTGACGAAGTGAAAGAGGAGGCAGGGAGCAAATGATAAACACAAAGGGACTGGTGGTCTGAGGTACTCGTGTTTTAATGTGAGAAGTGTAGTCGGTAAGGCAGATGAATATACAGCTTGAATTAGTATCTGGGAGTATGACTGTGAATTTTTTAAGTCAACTGTGTGATTGTCAACTAAATATCGATGGGGACATAAAAGGATTGGAGAAGTTGCCTTACTGATCAGAGAGGATATCACAGATGTGCTGAAGGAAAGCACTTTGGAAAACTCGAGCAATGAGGAAACATCGGCAGAGCTCAGAAAAAGGAAGGATGCGGTAATAAGGTTGGGGCTGTAATCGGGCCCCCCAACAGCGAACGTGAGATACAGATACAAATATGCACACACGTTATGGAAAGATGTCGGAGCAACAGATTGGTGATGAAAGGAGATCTTCATTTTCCCAACATGACTGGAATTCACTTTGTGTTAGAGGTCTAGATAAAGTAGGACTTGAAAGGAGTATCCAGTGGGGTTTTACAGAGAAGTGTGTAAATACTCCAAATAAGGAAGGCGTGATACTCGACCTGGTGTTGGGGAATGGTCCTGGAGAAGTGATTGAAGTTTCAGTAGGGGATTACTTTGGGAATAGTGATCACAACACCGTCATTGTTGTCCATAGCATACCCATGGACAAGGATGGGAGTGACCCTAAAGGAAGAGTGTTAACTGGGGGCAGGCCAAATACACCAAAATTCGGCAGCAGCTGGGAATGTAGATTGTAAGCTGTTTGAGGGTAGTTCCACCTATGAAACGTTGGCTGCTTTTAAAGAGAGTTGATTGGAGTGCAGAACAAATGTGTTGTTATGAAAATGAGGGATCGAAATGCCAAGATTAGAGAACCACGAATGGTGGTCAACATTGCAAGACCAGTTCAGAGGAAACGTTTAGCATACATAAGGTCTCGGCGACTGATGATGGGTGGAAATTTGGAAGCTTATCGGTAATGTTGGACCAACCTGAAATGCGGAATTAAAAGGGCTGAAAAGGGTCGTGAGATATCTTTAGCAAACAGGTTGAAGGGAAATCCCAAAGATTGTTATATTTATGTGAGGAGCAAGATGGTAAGTAGAGAAAGTATTGGCCCACTCAAAGACAAGATGGGAAAGTTATGCGTGGAGGCAGAGAAACTGGGTGAGATACTTAATGAGTACTTTGCATCAGGCTTCACCAAGGAGAGGGATAAGACGGATGTCGACGTTAAGAATAGATTTATGATTACTCCAGATCAAGTTAGCCGACTTAGGGAGGAAGTGCTGGGTATTCTCAAAGGCATTAAGGTGGATAAGTCCACAGTTCCGAATGGGACCTATCCCAGTTAATAAGGGAAGCAAGAAAGGAAATATCTGGGTCTTAACATATATTTATGCGGCATCCTTGATCAAGGGGGAAGTCCCGGAAGATTGGAGAACTGCTAATGTTGTCCACTTGTTCAAGAAGGGTAGCAGGGATAATCCAGGTAATTATAGGCCCGTGAGCCCGATGTCATTGGAAGGAAAGTTACTGGAGAATATACTGATGGTTAGGATCTATTCCAATTTGAAAGAAAATGGACGTATCTATGGTAGTCAACACGTTTTTGGGCATGGAAGGTCATGTCTGAAAAACTAAATAGAATTATTTGAAGAAGTTGCGAAGTTGATACATGAGCAAAGCGCTGTAGATGTCATATACATGGAATTCAGGAAGGCGTTTCATAAGGGTCCTCATGGTACGCTGATGAAAATGTTAAGGAGCATGGTGTGCAGAGTGTACGAGCTAGATAGGTAAAGGACAGGCTAGGAAATAGCTGGCAGAGAGTAATAGTTAAGGGCAGTTGATCAAAATGGAGAACTGTGACCAGTGGTGTTCCACAGGAATCTGTGCTGGGACCACTGTTGCTTGTAATTTTCATTAATGATCTCTGATTAGCAAGTTCACATTTGACACGAACTTTGGTGGAGTAGCAGAGAGTGAAGGGGAGGTCAGAGAATACAGAAAAGTATAGATAGATTGGAGAGTTGGTCGCAGAAACGGCAGATGGAGTGCAATCCAGACGGAATCCTATTCAAGAGTGAACTATACCGTGAATGGAAGAGTCCTGGCGAAAATTAACGTACAGAGACATCTGTGTATTCAGATCCATTGTTCGGGTTCGGTGGCAACATGGGTCAATAGACTGGGCAAAAGGCAGACGGCATGCTTTCCTTCATCAGACGTGGTACTGAGCATAATTGTTGGCAGGTCATGTGACATTTGAATTGTACTTTGGTTCGGCCACATTTGGAATACTGCGCACAGTCCTGTTGTCTGCATTACCAAAGGAATGTGAGTGCTTTGGAGAGGGTGTCGAGGACGTTCGCCAGGATGTTGTGTGGTTTAGAAGGCACGAGCAATGAAGAGAGTTTGAATAGATTAGAAAAATTTTCATTAGAAAGACGGAGGTTAAGGGGAACCTGACTGAGGTCGACAAAAGCATGAGAGGTATAGACAGGGTGGAAAGCAAGGAGGTTTGTCCCAGCGGGCGGAACACAATTACGAGAGATCACGAGTTGAAAGTGAGAGGGGAGAGGCTGAGGGGAGGATGTCGGGCAAAATTATTTAAACTGAAGATTATGCGTGCATGGAATGCATTGCCAGTGGAAGCGGGCATGACCGCGTCATTTACGATGTGTCGAGACAGATAATTGAATGTGCAGTAGATGAGGGATACAGAGCCTGAGGAAAAGAAAAGGCCACAGGTTTAGATAGAGGACCTCGACTGGCGCAGGCTTGGAAGGCCGAAGGGACTGTTACTGTGCTGTAATTTCCTTTGTTCTTTGTTCTTGTTCCTTCTCTCTGACTCCCTGCCTTGTTTGCCATCTCACTGCCATATTTATTTAAACCCTCTCCAGCACCACTTACAAGTACCTCTCCTCGAACATTGTTTCCGATCCTGCCCATGTGCAAGCTGCCCATTTTGTACTGAACCCACCTCTCCCAGCATCCCTTCCAATGACCTCAGAATTTGAATCCTTCCCTCTTGCACCAGCCTTGAATCCATCTTTCATCTTAGCTATCCTGCCATTCCCACTGTGGCTAGCACGGGGCACTGGTATTGATATTAAGATTACTACATCCTGTTTAGTTTAAGCCTAACTCCCTAAATTCAGCTTGTCAGATATCATCTTGTCTTTATTAACCGATATTGTTGTGCCTATATGCATCACGACAAGTTGGCTCTTCACCCCCTTCACCTACATAATGTCCTCCAGAAACTCTGAGATGTTCGTGCCTCTTACACCAGGATGTTAACATCCCATCTGGGACTCTATCGAACAGCTGCAGGTACACCAATTTATTCAATTTACAATTGACTACCCCATGATGATAACTCTGCCACGCTTTTCCCGCCATTCTTTACAGCAGAGCCAGCCACGGTGCCACGAACCTGATCACCTTCCCCTGATGAGCCATCTCCTCCAACTGTAACGAAAATGGTTATACCTGTGGTGGAGGTAGGTAGTTCCAGATGACCAGTGCATTTTTCCCCCGTTTTCACTTTCTCTGTTACCCATCCTCTTCCTTCTTCATTTTTTTTATTTGTGATGAGACCAATTGACTGAATGTGCGGACCAGGTTTCTCTGAGCTGGGACCACACCAAAATTAATCCAACTGCAGCTCCAGAGCTGTCAAGCGGTCAGACAGGAACTGCAGCTGAGACAGACATTCCTGCACGTGAAGGAGTCAGGGAAATCGGATTTGTCCCACAATTGCCATAGGAGGAGCGTAACACGGATTTCGCAAATCCTGCGTGCCTTAGCCCTTTAGTTCACAACAACAGCAGCAATAGCAAGAAAGAAGGAGTGAAGGAAATCTTACCATTCACTGACCTGATGCCCGTGACTTAACGAGTAAATTTTCTCCTTCTTCGACTTTGCTCTGGTGTCTTCAGCAACAGAAAAGGTTCACTCCCCCTGCGACTGCCTTACCACACTGCTGATCGCCCGCTTCACTGAAGCCCCGTTTGTATTCCCATCTTGACTTCAACCTCCTGTAACCTGGCCGCTCCTCTCGAGTTTGGCTTCGTTTATTCACTCCTTGGTGTCACCGGTGACTGAACCGACCTGTCCCCGAACCCACCTCATTCACTCCTCAAAATCGCCCTCGTTTTGGACGCTCCTGCATTACTCGCTAACATCAGCTTTTCTTCTGCATCGTTCATCGGTTGCTGAGACTGGGACAATACCTCCTAGAAACTTCTTCAATCTCTTCTGAGAAATATCTACCATATGAAAGGTACTGGCAGTGAATCAGAGGTACACACACACACTGAAGAAAGTGTTGTATGTGATGTTATTTACTCTGGAAATATGTTGCAATATTCTGCGGGACTTTAACATGTACAATCATGAACTTTGCAGACTGTGCTGATCTAGAACACACTGGAAAAATAGAACTGATCACATGAAAATAGCACTACAATCTAGGCTGGAGTATTCACATGCACTCAGGGATCATAAACAATTGATATTAGATCGTAGAGAATGTAAATATAAACCAGGTCCTGGTTGTACCGATGACGATGGTGAGTTGCACTGATTCGTATGAAAGTCGGAAACAGTCTTACTTCCATGGCCTAATCCTGAACCAGTTTTGTTGTTTGCAAATTCACAGCATAGACACTCACAGCCCAGTGAAATCGGGAGAAGGAAAGCGAAAATCACACATTCAGATGAGGCAAAATGAGATACAGTTAGAGACAAACAGAGGGAGATCATGAATGTCAGTGATATATTTCGGTATGCAGAGAGACAGGCACGGTATGTGTGTGTAGAGAGAGACAGAGAGAGATAGAGATAGAGAGACAGAGACAGAAAGACACACACAGCTAGATCCAGGTTCAGAGAGACAGTCAGACAGAGGGAGACAGAGAGATGGACTGATGATATGATAGATACGCTGGCAGTTATTTAGTTAACTTAGTGGTTTATTGCATGCCCAGAATGATTATGCTTGGCTCCAGTAACAGACAATGGTAGTGCACTATGATAGGCTGGTTAAATCACTGATAGATGAGCTAATACTGAAGAGGATTGTGATGCAATGCGATAGACTAAGTGTAATGTTGGGAAACAGTGAGGCAGACGATGAATAGTTTAGAAAGAGAAAGCAAACTAGCATGATTGGTAAAGCTAATGTTAAATGATAAGTGTGGGAACAACAACTGTATAAACTGCAGAGGAACAAAGAGCTTGTGGGCAGTCAAGGAAGACATCTTTCTGGCTACCACGGCTTTAATTTTCCAAAATTAAAGTTTAATTTCATGAAGTATCAATTGTGTGTCCTGGTAATATTTTATAAAACATTGATGATTCTTTAACAACGAGTTTTGCACCTCAGATTGGACCAGGAAGATTCCTTTTCCTCTGAAAATTGGGTGCAGCTACAGGACATTTCCCTGTTGAACTGAGAGCTCTCCTGAGACAGACAGAATAAAAGAGTTGGCCACCCAAAAAAGAAAGAGTTAACGTTTTTGCTACTAATTTGGACCATAATCTCTGAAATAAGGAGGTTCTCGAAAATGCATAAGGACAAAGCAAGCTGCAGGTGGAACACAATAATACGAAACAACAAAAAACGTTTTGATAAATTAAGGTTTGAGGAAACACAGAGGATTATAAAGGAAAACTGTGCAGGGGATGAGTCGGTACAGAGTAAAGAGACTGAGACAAAATTCCATGTGGTGTCTTTAAGTTTCTATGGATATCATTCTATCTTTAGGAAGTATATGGGAATGATTGGGCAGAAACAGGTGAGGATAGCTTTTTTGTCTGTATTAGTGATTTTGGATGAAGTTGAAATCCCGCAGATTGGAGATTAAATATTAGAAGTAAAATAGTAGACAGTAGTCATAGTGTTAGATTGCTAGTAGACTGTTGAATATTTAAGAGAAGGCCTGCATGAGAACTAGACTGTAATTTTAGAAATAAACAAAGTATTTAGGCAAGGCTCGATGTGTACGGCAGAGAGAGAGAAAGAGAAAGAGAGAGAAACTAGTACAGTGCTGAGCTCCTGGCTGCTTGCAGAAAAAGTTCTGTGTCTGTTTCAGAGAGGAAGAGAGAGAGGGAGAGAAGTTCTGGATGCAAAAAGGCTGTGCGTGTCTGTGTGTTTGTGTGTGAGAGAGAAAAGCGCTGGCTAGCAGAAAGGCTTCATATGTGTCCATGAGAGAGTGAGAGAGAGTAGTTCTAACTTGCAGAACGTGTGTGTGTGTGTGTGTGTGTGTGTGTGTGTGTGTGTGTGTGTGTGTGTGTGTGTGTGTGTGTGTGTGTGTGTGTGTGTGTGTGTGTGTGTGTGTGTGTGTGTGTGTGTGTGTGTGTGTGTGAGAAAGAGAGAGACTCTCGAGTTTCAACATTTTGATCTCGGTCATATGCACAATCACATTTGGAAGTTAAATGTTGGTGTTTTGTTTCACGGAGCTCGAGATACAGAAGAATTTTGATTTTATTTTGAATTGTAAGATTTTAACAAAGTTGTTTATAATAGGTTTTTCAAAGAACCATCAATGATTGTGCATTCTACAGATGCAATCTGGGAATAGTTTAAGCAGAATGAAGGAAAACAGATGGTTTTTATTAATTAACTGAATCCAAAGACGTTCAGGGACTGGTAGATTGGAAAGGGACGATTGCAAGTTTTAGAGTTAGGTAATACTTATAATAATTGACGAGGCGCTACTGGACTTATAAGGTATAAGGGAGTGAACAGTGAGAACAGAGATAATAGATTAGCAGGAATGAAATATCTGTCAGAATGATTAATGGGCGTGCAGGTGAAAAAATGAGTAAGAAATATCCAGTCTCAAGAAGTGATATCGTTAAAATTTCTGAAAAATGGGAAAGAAGACCGAAGGAGGTATGAACTAAATGGCCAAAAGATGATACCTTTGCAATAAATAGATGAAATGAAATGGATGTGTCAATTAAGAATTACACACCTGAGGATAACTCAAAGAAGACAATATTGAAGAGGAAACAGGAGGTGGAAATTTTTAAGTTCTTTCGAGTTGAAGGAGAGGAATTGCAGAAAGTGTTTCAGGCACCAGGCACCACAACTGATGAAGATGCCAGAGAGCAGAATAACTGTTTTCTCGACACAAAGGCTGGGGATGAGAACTTCTCCACGTGCTCAGTGCCGAACAAATATTCTTCATGTATGAAATCCGAGCAGCGGACCACATTTATATATCCCCGGTTGGAAGACTTGCAACTTCACGCCCACCCCACCTAATTACGTGGAGTTAATGTAAAATTTTGCATTGTAAAAGGTGGTCAGTAGAGGCAGAGCGAAATTGAATTGGGAGGAGGCTGACCCAGATCAGAATTTGTTACGAATAGAACGAGAGGCAGAAGAGGCGAGGATGCAAGTAGAATTAGAAGCTCTTGCCCTCGAGAAAGACAGATTGCAATGTGAAATTCGGGAACTACACAGATTAACCGAACGGAGGGATGATGCCACATATTTAAATCATTGCAGAGATGTAAGGAAGAAACAGCTGGACAGTAATAGGGAAATAGATAGGGAAAGCGATAAGGGAAGGAATACAGAGGAAGCAATAATGCTGTCCCCGAGCAGAAAAAGATTGGCAAGCGATCGAAGCAGGATCTGATGAGGAAACAATGTAGCAGTTTAAACAAGGGAACGAAGCCCAAGCAGGGGAAGATACGGCCATTGTTTACTAAAGGGGGAAGACAGCCGCAATACATTCCTTGGGGAACCCAGGATCTGGAACGGTTGAGGAATATGTTGCCCAGTTTAACATGAGAGAGCGGGAAAATGGATTAGAGCCTGAGACTTTTACCCATCTAAGATCGATCCCGAAGCTTTGAGAAGGGATCCACTTACCGATATTGAAAACAAGCTGAAAAGCCCGAGGCTTGATATAGAACGACATATGGGAGGTAGCCAACTGTTAACCACAATGTTCTGGAGTGCTACTATCGAGACACTGCTCATCAAGTCAAATCTAAATTAGAGGAGGTAGTGAGTCTAATGTCCATGGCCCTCCAGGGATTCAGAGATCATGTGGACCATGCGTTCGAAAGATGAAAAGAAGCTGGCTAAACAGCAGGAGGACTTGAAAAGAAAGTAGACACGACTGCAGCTCCTGCGACACATCTGCTTTATCCTCGATCATAACGTCTTCAACTTTGACAACCAGTTATTCATCCAGTCACATGGGACACCTGTGGGGACCAACTTTCCACCTCAGTATGCCAACATCTTCATGCACAGTTTCGATCAAGAATTCTTCTCTACGCAAGACCTCCAACCAACATTATACACCAAGTACATTGACGTCATTTTCTTCCTCTGGACCCATGGCGAGGAGTCACCTATACAACTGCACAGTGATAGCAATAAGTTTCATCCAACCATCAAACTCACCATGGACTACTCTCAACTATCTGTCTCATTCTTGGACACATGCATCACCATCAAGAATGGACTCCTCGGCACCACACTCTACCGCAAACCCACAGACAATCTCACAATACAACACTTCTCCAGCTTCCATCCATAACGTTTAAAAAGAGCCATCGCCTATGGGCAAGCCCTACACGTACACCGGGTCTGTTCAGATGAGGAGGAATGCGCTGGGCACCTGGAAATACTCAGGGATTCCCTTATAAGAACGGGGTAAGACGCTCAAGTCATCGACCGCCAGTTCCGACTTGCCACAGCAAGGAACGGAATGACATCCTCAGGAGACAGACACGTGCTGCAACCGACAGGGGACCCTTCATTGTTCAGTACTTCCCAGGAAGTGAATAAAAAACTATGCCATGTTCTTCGTGACCTGCAACACATTATCATTGATGATGAGTACATGAGAAAGCCCTCCTCCACACATCCACTGCTTACCTTGAAACAACTACCAAACCACAAACATATAATTGTTCGTAGGAAGCTGCCCAGCTTTCAGGACAACTCCATGCAACCTTGTCACGATAGGCGCTGCAAGTCGTGTTAGAGTATAGACAAGGAATGCCACCATTAAACGTGTGGACACCTCCTACCATGTACCTGTCAGGTATTCATGTGACTCGGCCAACGTTGCAGCCAAGGATGCCCTAAGGCGTGGTACATTGGGGAAACTGAGCAAAGGCTACGGCAATGGATGAATGCGCACCGCATAGCAGTCAACAGACAGGAGTGTTCCTCCCGGTTGGGGAATATTTTAACTGTCCAGGACATTCGACCGCAGACATTTGGGTGTCCATTCTCCAAGGCTGACTTCGACACAGACAGCAGTGAAAAGTAGACGAGCAGAGGCTGATAACTAAGTTCCATATCCATAGGAAGGGCCTGAACAGGGACCTTCGGTTCATGTCATCTGCACGTGACCACCATTGCAGTATATATACACAGAAAATCCTACACACTCACTCATACACACACAAACACACACACACACACACAAAGACCCACATGCACACATATACATATAAGTTTGTGGGTGAAAGGGACTTGCAGAGTTACATTGTACTTTGCTCAAAAACTGCACGAATTCATGTAAGACTCAGTTTTCTCACTTTTTAGATGAAAATCAGTCTAAATATTATGGCACAGACACAGAGCACAGGACTGGAATCTGGAAGTGGTAATAGTTGCTCAAAATCTTTCGAATTTGTAGAGACAAGCAGACATGAAATCGGGAAGAGGTAATAACTGTTCATAAACTGCAAGATGGTACAGAGACAAGCAGGAGAGAAATCTTGAAGAGGTAATTGATGATTATGACCTGCAGGATGTTGCAGAGACAAGCAGGAATGAAATCTGTAAGAGTTAATAGTTGTTTACGATCTGACGGATGGTATACAGACAAGAAGGAATTAAATCTGGAAGAGGTAATCGATGTTTATGGACTACAAAATGTTAACGAGACAAGGAGAAGTGATATCTGGTAGAGGTAAAATTGTTTACTGTCTGCAGGATGTTACAGAGACAAGCTGGAGTGAAATCTTGAAGAGGTAATTGTTGTTTATAATTTGCAGGATGCTACAGAGATAAGCAGGAATGAAATCTGGAAGGGGTAATGCTTCTTTCTGATCTGCACGATCTAACAGAGACAAGCAGGACTGAAATCTGCAAGAGGTAATAATTGTTAATGGTCTGCAGGATGTTACGGAGATGGCAGGAGTCAAGTCTTGAAGATGTAATAGTTGTTTATGGTCTGCAGGATGCTACAGAGGGAATCGGGAATGAAATTTGGAAAAGACACCGTTTTTTTCGATCTGCTGAATGTTGGCGCAAAGCAGGATTGAAATCTCTGACAGGTAATAGTTGTGGTACTCTGCAGGATGTTACAGAGACACGCACAAATGAAATTTGGAGTAGGTAATTGGTGTTTATGGACTGCAAATCCGCACCATCCCTTCGAATCTTAACCCACCCAGACACATTCTCCTATCCTATTGCTATCCATTTACCTCAGACTAATGCACCTAAGTCGCACGTCGCTGAAAGCAATGAGCAATTTCTTGCAGCCAATTGACGTGACCTTCACATCGTTTTATTGTGGGAAGGAAACGTAGCAGCCGGATCAAACCCACGTAGCTTTGAAGAGATTCTCCACACAGATAGTCGCTGGAGGTTCTTTTTCCCGAGGGTCAACAGGGAAGGAGTACTTCATTGTCAGAGGGTCAATGTGAGGCAGCCTCTGTTTGTCAAAGAGTCAGTACACCGGATGTTTGTCGTTATCAGTGGGTCAGAATTGCATTGCATCAGTAACAATGAGTCAATATTCAGCCTGGTCCTCTTTGTAATGAGAACAGAATTGTTAAACTATAAGTACCAAGGAATTGCAATTCACTCAGAAGGTTGGTTCTGAGGGAGGACCTCATAGCCAGCGTGTTAGTACTGAGATAGTTTCTCATTGTCAGAGGGTCAGAGCTGAGACTGTACATCACAATTATATGCTTAGTGGTGAGGGAGTGTTTCAACTTCATTTGAGGGACAGTTCTAAGGGAGTTCCTCATTGTCGGAGGATAAGTTATGAGGGAGTTGCCCATTGTCAAAATGTCAATTCTGAATAAGTGCCTCCTTGTCTGAGGATAAACAATGAGGCAATGCCTCAATGTATGATAGTCAGAATTGAGGATGCATCACACATCTGGAGGGAGCGCAGTTCTGCCAGGAGACCAGTGCTAAGCTTGTGCTGCACTGGTGCAGGATCAGTACAAGGGAAAGTGCCTTATGATCAGAGTATAAATATTGAGAAGTTGTGTTATTGTCAGTTTCAGTTTTGAATGTATGCCACTTTTAAGAGGGTCTATTCTGAGGCAGTGCCTCAATGCAATGGGGTTAGAAAGCAGGGAATGCTTTCTGATCAGAGGGTTAAGGACTGAGTTATTTCAGCACTGTCAGATGGTAGGACCGATGGAGGGAATCATTGTCAGCATTCCAGTTGAGGGAGTGCATCTTTGTAAGAGAGTCACAACTAAGGATATGCCTCATAATTTGATGTTCAGTACTGGAGAACTGCAGGTCTAACAGAGAGTCAGTACTGTGGCTCTGCCTGGTAGTTTGAGGGTCAGTTCTGAAGGTCGGCTTCTTTTAAACAACATGACATGCTGGCCCATGCTGTTCCAACGCAGTTCAGTTCAACAGGTGAAAGCAGACCTCTTACTAGAGGCTGGTAATAATGCTTGATATCTTTTTTATTCTATTCAGTTCTCTGTCCTCAACACAGTGTTTATGCCACGTCTTACAATCGTCTGTGTTTCATCTTTCCAAATTCTATAACAGTCCTAATCTCTGTAACTTCCTCCAATCCCGGCTACTTTCCATATCTCTGTAACTTGCTCCGGTATCTAAAACATGCCCAATCTCAGCAATCTCGTCTTTGAATCAATGCAATAGTCACTATCTTTCCCAGTGCCTCCAGTCTCTGTAAAATCCTACAACCTTCCTCATTTGTGCACTCTCCTCCCGCCCCTGCAACACTCTTTCCTCCCATCCCACAGAAAATCACGAGTTCTGTAAACTCCTCCCGTTACTAGAAATCTCCTGAACTGCTTAAACTTCTCCAAACATTAAATTTTCCCTCCACGTGTAACTTGTACCAGGCTCGAGTACACTCAGTATTCGTTCCAAATTCTTAAGCTACCTTGACCCTCCCCATGTGTGCTAACTAATTCAGTCTGTACAATCTTCTCTGTCTCTGACCTTCTCCTGTTGCGACACTGCTCCTCATCTCCACTTCTTCCAGTCACGACGAGCCTTCGTAAAGCTGTAATCTCCTGCAGCCGCTAAAACTTTCATGTTCATGCAACATTCTCTAGACTTTGGTAATCACCTCCAGTCCCTACTGCTGTCTTTCTGTCCTTCCTTACCTCCTTCAGTATGAAGAAACGTTGCTAACTCTGTAACCTTATCCATTGTTTACAGCTCTTCATGTCATTATCCTCACCCAGCCTTGACACCAATCCCTATATCTGTAATCGCTTGCAACCTTCCTATTCTTGTAACCTTCTTCCATCCTTCCAATAAACACGAATTGATTATCCTCTTTCTGCACTACATACGACGTCTGCTTCCTCCTCTTGCCTCTGCAACCCTTATGAAACCTGTAACCTTATCCAGTCTGTGTCTTTGTGTCGTATTGTAATACTGCATATTAACTGTCACATTAGCGCATAATATGTCTGCAGACAACCAGCAGCAAACTACACTAATCTCATTTCCCTACACTTGGTCGACAAGCTAGAAAATTCTGGAATTTTAATTACCCATTCAGGTGCTTCTTCAATGTTGTGAGATTGTCAACCTCCACCATGCTCTCAGGCAAACGTTCCTGTGGGTTAAAAAAAGTATCAAATTTCCTCCAACTCACCTGCTGAAATTAGATTACCTACAATGAGGAAACAGTCCATTTGGCCCAACCAGTCCTCAAAAGAGTAATCCACGCAACCTATTGCTCTTTTTACCGCCAATTCACTTGACCTGCCCATCTTTGGATTGTAGGAGGAAACCAGAAGAAACCCACACACACGTGGAGAACGTGCAAGCTCCACACAGACACTCGCCCGAAGTGGGAATCAAACTTGGGTTGCTGGCGCTGTGAGATACCAATGGTAATCCACTAAGCCACCGCGCCACTCCTCATCTCAATCGTGTGCCCTCTTGTGTATGACAGTATGCAATGGGAAAGAGATTCTCATAATCTATTCTGCCTGGATCTCCCATAGGTTTGGAAACATTGGTCAGGTTCCTCCCTCAGCCTCTCTGCTCCAACGAAAACAATCTCAGCCGATCAGTCACCCCCCATAACTGAACCTTTTTTCATCCAACGCAACATACTGATGGGTCTCTTTTTCACCCTCTCCAATGCAAGCATATTTTTCTGACCGTGTGGCAAACAGAACTGCGCACAATATTCCAGATGTTGTCTCACCAATGTTTGAAGAAAACTTCCTTATCAGTCATTCCTGACGAAGAGCTCATGCTGGAAACGTCGATTATCCCGCTTCCCGGACGCTGCCTGACCTGCTCTGCTTTTCCAGAACAACACTCCCGACACCTGACAATGAAGACAAGCATCCCAGATGCCAGCTTTGTCAACCTGTCTGCCTGCACTTATCCCTTCATGGATCTATAGACCTGTACGCCACGACCCCTTAGTACTCCCCAAGAATTGAGCATTTACTGTGTATTTCCTTAATTTACATTTTCCATTTCCTGTCTAATTTACGAGCTCATCAGTAACAGACTGGGACCATCCTCCTCACTACCAACAGCGTCTTCAAAGTGTCATCTGCAAACTTTCTAATTTCAGCTTCTACATTCACGTCGAATCAGAGAGTGATACAGCATGGAACAGGTCCTTTCGTCCAAACTGGGCAACGCTGACTATGACGCCCACAAAGGTTCTTCCAAGTGACCACATTTCTTCCATATCCCTCGCCACCCTTCCCATCCATGCGCCTATTAAAAGTTTTTTTAAAGTATTGCTATTGTACCTGCCTCAGCCACTTCCTCTGGCAGCTCAATCCATATGTACACCACACTATGCCTGATGAAGTTAGTCCTCAGGTCCTTCTTAAATCTTTCCCCTCTCACCTTAAATCAATGCCCTCTAGTTTTCACTTCCCCATCCCTGGGAAAGCAACTATGTGAAATCATTCTATCTGTGCCCCACGTGATTATATGCACCACAGTGAGGTGACCCCTCATTCTCTGAAATTCCAAGGAATAAATTTCTACACTGACCAACTTCTCCCTATACGTCAGGCCTATTTGTCCAGGCAACATTCTCAGATCTGCTTTGCACTCTTAACAGTCTTCCAAGTCATTAACATAACTAACAAACAGCAAGGATCCCAGCGCTGAACAATGTGGCATACTGCTCGGCAGAGGCTTTGCGTTGCGTGGACAAACCTGTATCAATACCCTTTGTCCCGTATTTACAAGCTAAGTTTGAATCCAGTTTGCCAAATTGTTTTGGATCCCTACCCTTTGTACCGGTTTTCCATGTGGGATGTTGTCAAATGTCTTACTTAAGTCCATGTTAACCACATCAATTGCACTATCCTAATCAATATATTCCAAAACTTCAATTAAATTAATCTGGCCCCATTTCTGTCATCTTGTTTTTTTCACTTTGCCTCGTTCCTACTACCCTCTCTACCTCTGTAAATTGTATAATTCCGAAAATACTTCTCGTCAATATAAACTTCTCCTGTCCTTGCATGCTCCATATGACGGTAACCTCTTACCATCCAGAGGAACAATTGTGACTCGAATATTTGTCATGAGTTACAGCACCTGTAACTGTTCCCTCCACTAACCTCTAAAACTGTCCCTGTCTCTCATTTAGCTTGTCCACACCTCCCTTTGACTGCAACCTTCCCTCCAGTCCCAACAAAAGTCTTTATCTGAACAATGTTGCCATGTTTCGACAACCCTCATGATCGCTGTAAATTCTTCCCATCACGAAAGCACTGATTACCGCTATAACCACTTCTCAGGTCGACAAACCGTTCTCTGTCCGTAACCACCTTTAGTTCATACACACGTACTATCCCTGTAAGCTTCTTCAGTTTGTCAAATGTACTGTTTCAGAGTAATTTTCTCCAGTCGGTACAATCATTCCTATCCCTGTTAACACCTCTTCTAATACAAACCTCCCTGACTCTTCAGCTCTTCAAACTTCCTTCTCTGTGAACAAGTCTCAAGTACATTGTGCTGTCCCTCTATGTGGAGCTTCTTCCAGACCTGAAAAGCCGTTGCAAGCATAAAAAGTAGCTTCTTCAATGTACTCTCTTCCTGCATCAACGCTGTAAATGGACTAAGAACCTGCACTCCAAGGTCTCTTTGTTCAACAGCACTCCCCAGGACCTTACCATTAAGTGGGAACCCTGCCCTGATTTGTATTTCCAAAGTGCAGCACCTCACCATTCTCTGAATTAATTTCCATCTTCTACTCCTCGACTTGTTGTCCCATAAGATCAAGTTAATGTAGTATAGTGAAGGAACCTTCTTCGCTGTCCGCTGCACCTGCAGTTCTGGTGTCATCTGCAAACCTACTAACCGTGCGTCGTACGTTCTCATTTGAAGCTTTTATGCAGATGATAAATAACAGTGGAGTCAGCACTGAACCTGTGGCACACCGATGGTCACAGGCCTCCAATCTGGAAATCAAATCTCCATTACCATCCTCTGTCTTCTGCCTTCTCTGTTCAAATGGCTAGTTCTCCCTCTGTTCCATGTGATCGAACATTGTTAACCAGTCTACAATGGGGATCCTTGTCGAATGCCATACTGAAGTCCACATAGATCATGTCCACAACTTATCGATTATCAATCTCTTTGTTACTTCTTCAAAAACTGCAATCAAGGCAGTGAGAATCAATTTCCCATGCAGAAATCCATGCTGCCTGTCCGTCATTTGTCCATGCCTTTCGAGTACATATAAATCCTGTCCCTCATGAATCCCTCCAACAACGTGTTCACCATTGATGTCAGGCTCACCGGTCTACAGTTCCCTGGCTTTTCCTTACCACCCGTCTTGAATAATGGCATCATATTAGCCAAAGATATCTCATGTCCCCTTTTTGCCGTCCTGATTTCCCCCTTAAGTATACTCCTACTGCCTTTATACTCTTCTAGAGATTCATTCGATCGTTGCTGTTTATAACTGACATATGCTACCTCCTCATTCTTGATCAAAATCTCAATTTTTCTCTTCATCCAACATTCCCTAAACCTTTCAGCCTTGATCTTCATCCTTACAGGAACATTGTGTTGCTGGACTCTCGTTATCTCATTTTTAAAGGCTTCCCATTTTGCAGCCATCACTTTACCTTGAAAAATCCGGCCCCAAACAACTTTTGAAAGTTCTTACATTGTACAAGAAAAATTGGCCTTCCTCCAATTTAGAACTTTCACTTTCACCTAATAAGGTCCGGACTAACCTTATAATCGCTATTTTAAATCTAACAGAGTTTGACATGCAACTGGACAGAACCATACCTGCTTTTGTGAAAATGCATGCAAAGTGATATTTTATTCATAAAATATACTTTTGAAATAAAAAGAAGCCAAGCTCGATGTGAGGTGATTGTATTCTTGAGGAGCAAACGGGTCTCAGAGAGATAGTCCTGCCTGGCACAATACAGGTGTGGTTGGTGTGGATCACCAATCCCAGAGCAGACCTGACCCGGTTGGGGCTGACTTTAGACAGGATTTTGTGTACTGTATTCAGCAATGATATGAATTGCCAATTTGTAATTTCCTTCCTCTCCACTTCCGCTTAATTGATGACGGTGAAGATCTCTTTCCTCATGAGATTCGCTCATGATACCTGCCAGAAGCAGACTGTACTGCACCCCCAGTAATCAAAGGGATAGAGCATCAGTCGGTCAAGTTCCAAAGGACATGGACATTTCATTCCCTTGATTTATCTTCGCTCACAAGGCCAATTTGAGTACAACAGAGCTCAATTAACCTTGACTGGTAAGCTATCACTTCCAAGAGTTTATCATTTTCTAAGCATTCGCGGCCCATTGTCAGCTCAGGCACAGATAACAGTAATCCATCCTCCCCCGTGTGCTGCTGAGACCTCTATGACAGATGACAGGAACGACTGGGAGGCTGCACTGTCTGTGGGCTTCATGTCATGCAGACTGGCATAAAGGGATTTGCTGATCCTCAGGATGTCAGATTGAGATCGCGTTCGCAATCCAACTTCTTCCTTCAGGCTGCTGTCCACAGCGCTCTACTTGTGAACCTTCAAAAAGAAGCACGTCTCATCTTCCTCCATGATGTGGACCCTGGAACGGAAAAGCAGCTTATTGGCCTCCGAGGCAGAGAGCTACGCCTGCTGCCTCTTCGCTTCCTGGAGATTTTCTGCCACATCAGTCCCCAATGTCTACAGCAGGAATAGATTTTGCATGGCGTTGTGAGTTTGAACACCCTTTCCCTGCTCTCTCTCTCTCTCTCTCTCTCTCGCCTTTTGAACACCTGTGAGGGTAAAGGGCCTGTTCTCTTTCAATCTTTCCCTCGAGGCCGGTGGAGACTCGTAGAAGGATTTCAAGGTTCTCAAACCCGTATAATCCATTTTAAGTTCCTCAGTGATTTCTGGGTTCAACAATTTCACATTCGGCTTCCATATTCCCTTGCTAGCAGTCTGGTCATCCTCTATACAGCTGGCAAGCAGGTGGCAGTGGCCAGACAATAACATCGGCTTGGCATCGATGGATCTGTCCGAGAATGTTCGGGACAGAAACAGGAAATCTATCCTTGAATGGATACACCGGCCTGGTTGGGACCAGGTGTATCTACACTGCGCTCCGCCTGCAGGGGGATGCTGGAGAGGTTGTGTAGCTTGGCGACTTTACCCTTTCTAGTGTGAATCTGGATGTGGAGTCTTGTTCACTGTCAACACCTCTGGATCAACCATCCACATCGAAGATGCTTTTGAATTCGCCAGTCAGATTCATGGAATCCCTGAAATGTGAAACGAGGTCATTAGACCCATCATGTCCACACCGACCCTCCAAACAGCATCTCAGCCAGACACACCCTCATCCTATTCCTGTTACCACCCATTTCCCAGTGGGAGCTGCTGCAAAACTGTCAGCCGGTCACACTTTATCACTGAGGTATACACATAAGTTTGGCGGTATCTGTGCAGTTCCTCACAGTAATATGGTGACTGTTAAATGTCTCACAGTGAGCCTAGCCTTACCCATGCTCCCCCTACTATTCCGTTACTGTGATCAGTGATTCTGGCCTAATTTATATGCCACCCTCAATCGACACAGTGATTGCGAAAAGTCTCACGGTGTCCCTGGCCTCAATTAAACACCCTGCTGTAAAGATACAGTAATTTTAAGCTGTCTCACAGTAACGCTGACCTCATGTATGCACATCTCAGTAATTAACAAGAAACTATGAACAGCCTACCTTCAGCTAAACACCCCCCAATAACTGTAAGTTCACTTTAAACAGTCTCAAAGTGAGCCTGGCCTCATCTACACACCGCCCAAAATCTAATCAGTGACTGCAACGAGTCTCACAATGAGCCTGACCGCATGTGCACACCACCCAGTAAATACCTAATGGCTGTAACCAGTATCACAGTGAGCCTGTACTCCGACCAGTAACTCCACAATGTCGGTGGCCTGTTTCACAGTCATTCTTCCCTGATCTTCTCTTTCTGTGATTGAATCCTTTGTGTCCTCTTCCATTTCGACCCTGCCTTTGGGAATGTAGCCAGATTCCCCTCCAGGCCACATTTTATTCTCCTCACTGTCTTGGTGCACCCATGTGCACCACTTGTCTCTCTCTATCTCTCCTGAATAGTTCTGGTGAACCCCAATCCCCTCCTTGACCCCACCATCCAGTTGCAGTGTCGGGGAATACCCACCATGTGCACTGTCATTAATTCTCCAGCTTGTTCATATTTCCTCACAAAACAGAAACATGACTTTTCGACAGGAGTCAGTGACAGGTGAATGAGATAAATCATACATCTGAATGCAGGTTGGTGTTCACTGGTGGAATTAACGTTATTTTATATGTATATAACAGAAGCAGGTAGGTGCTATTTTTGAGAACACTTATAGCTCAGGTTGAGGTTCAGATTGCAAGGTTTCTATCTGAGCTGGTAGATGTGTTCTCATAAGTTCTATCACCATGTGAGGTAAAACCATCATTGAGCCTCCACTGAGCGCTGGTATTGTCTCCCGCTTTCTACTTATGTGTCTGGGTTTTTTTTAAGAAGCAGGAAGAAGTATGTGTTATTAGGCATGCAATCCATTTCACTGAATGCAAGGGTGCAGAGAAATGATTTCTCTGCTTTTCAACCAATTTCAACAGCACAGCATTTCACAGAGAAAATTTGGAAATGATATAGAAACTGCAGAGGACTTAAAGAGGATTACAAATCAAGATCGGGGAACCTGAAGACATGCTCTGTACCCAAACGCTTAAACAATTTCACAAATGGAATGCTTTATTTCGACACCTAAACCTGTCTTCCTCATTATTTATTTGTCTCCTTCCCATTCAATATTTTTTCCACTGTTGGGCCACACTTAACATGGAGCTCCCTTTCTCTCCCCAGTATGGACTTATCCCTTCCTTTTCCCGAGGTATGGAACTGTTTCTTTTACATGTGTGCTTTATTTCCAGGGACATACTGCAGTGGTTGTGACCAGATCAGCGAGCTGGACCTCATTGAATATGAGTTCCCTGATTCAGACTGGAAATCAGGCAAAGCCATCAGGAAGGTTAATCAATCAGGGAGCTCTGCCTGACACATAATAAGGGGGACTGTCAGAACATCTGAAACTCTGATAGCTGTCTCTGTATCAGGCAGTATTGAAGTCAAGGATAATTCATGTATTTACAAAAGGTGACTTGGAGGTGGCCATAGGCCTTAGTGCCATTATTTCACACACGTCTCCAGCATTACGTTTGAAGGTTATTGTATACGCTTCCCATTGTTGTCAAGCATCTCTGCATACAGTGAACAGCAGGGGTGGAATAACAATGATAAGGTGAACATGGGACCAATGCTGGTTTGCATTTGCAGAAGTGTTGATGGATGGTAAAATATTTTGTGAATGGGATTGATTTTGACTGTAAGGGATTCTTGAAATTATTGAGTTGATAATTGACTATTTTTCTCCAATGACATTTTGTCTTATTAATTGAATTAGAAGCAGAAAGAATATCATTGTTAAATTCTGATTTTTCTTCTGATTTCAAATGTGGTAGATGTATTTGAATAGGCATGACCCACTGTTTGGGAAATTCGCAGATGCCATCATATATTTATTGAATCCTTGGTACTTGGATGATGCAGTATTCCAGTACAGAGCATTCTGTACAACTGAGTAGAGCCTGTATATCACACCTCATGTTGGAACCCAGTATTTTCCACTGCAAACAGATTTCCTGGTGTCACCTCACATCTGCATCATGTACAAATGTTTTACTGACGGCAACATACTTGTGAATGTCTGGTTCAGTCCATATGTCTTGAAATGGGGAACTTTGCAAGACAGACATGATCTCACAATACCCCGTGTTACTGAAACAGTGATCTAGACATGGGTTGTAGGTGGTGGAGAGAATAATACAGCCCACTGGCTGATTATTGTGCGGTGTTCTCTTATTCAGCAGAGTTTCAAAAAGCTGAGCGGCAGTGTCGTTCCCATTGACCTGAGCTGGGTTCGGCAATTTACTTCCTGGGCAATGACTGCCACTGTTCAGGAAGACAGTGAGGTAACGTCCGCCTGGGTAGTTTCGGAAAGCGTTCACATTGGAGGTTATAATATGACACGTTGAATTGCTGGATTTCAAATCTTCGTCTAATTTGGGATTTCCACACTGGGAAGCAGGTAATGCCACCAGTAAAGTGAAATGTTCTCTCCCATAATCAGTCACCCAGTGCCCAGGTGCCTTGTGGAAACTGAAAGGGTTAAAGTAAAGGGACAGGCTTTGGCTGAAACCTTCTCTGTGCAGTGTCAGCGGGACCATTTTGGGATGAGTTACTTGGAAGAATTGCCATCATATTAGAGACATCGTGAAAGTCGACAATTCCCCTTACAAATTCATGGATGGAAAGCTCAACGTTGCTTCACTTTTTATCCCTATCACAGTAAATTCTGGGATCAGTGAGAGGTTTAAAGAGAGAATCAGGGTAATGTGACAGAGAGCAGAACATTGTTACTTACTTTTTTACAAATCCTCCCGCAATGAATCACAGAATACCACTAGCTTTCTTGATAACTCACTGTAACATTATTTAACGTCCTTTGACTGACGCCCTATGCCATACGTGATTGTTAGAAATAGATAGAGACAGGGAGAGAGAGAGAGAGAGAGAGAGAATCAGAGCTTCAGGAACAGTCCGCGGAAGCTGCAGGTAGAGAGAATCCCGAAAGATTTGTTAACCAGAAAAAAGATTGGGGCATTAGCACAATGTGTAGAGCAAATAAAAAGCAAGGGAACAGAAGAAAGAGATATAGAGAAAAAAAGATTGCAGGCCGACTGGAAGTGGGATAAAAGCGATGGGGACAGAGGGAGACAAAGGGAAACTGAGTGGTGAGTGATATGATTCAGCAAACAGTAACATTGCCTGTGTGTGGAATTTGAGCATTCTTTCAAAACCTCACTCTGATGTATTTCACACTCTCCTTTATTTCGTGGTCAGCGGATGCTATCGATTTCACTCTTCGTGATGTGACCCCAGTAAATCTGGAGTTTCCCTGTAAGTCTGTTCCTCACGAAATAATGGGAGCCCTGGTTCGTAAGTGAGACTTACTTCCTACAGCTACAGAGCACTCCCGATACCTGCCGTGTCCTCTCCATTTATTATCAGACTGCTCCAGGCAACCAGGCTCCGATTTGACCTAACATTGAGCACAGCCTCCAGCTTACAGAGCTGGTCAGGAAAGATCTGTTTCACTGACACCGAATCAACGATAATGGGAGCCAAGGCACTGTTATCCAGTCCAGCCGCATGTGAAATGGAGATTGTGAGCAGCACCAACAGGAACAGGAAGAGTGTCGGAATGTTGAGATTTGTCAGCATCCTTTAACTGTACTATAGGGAAAACACAGAAAAAAATGAAACGGATAAGCAAAGCAACTTGTTGAATTCATGTTACAATGGCAAGCGGGTGAAAGAGATACAGGGACACACATGTCGGCAAACAAATAATGTTTCTCTATCGGCCTGGTGGTGCTTGCCCATACATTAAGCAGAAGTTCAGGTTATCTCCCATGGGTAAGATTGGAGTTTATTCCAGAAGTTACAGGGTATAGCTAATATTTCAGAATGGGCGGTGTTGCTGTCGAATGTTAGAGGCAGTGGGACGCTTGTTGGTGCAGCAGAATGATAAAGGGAGAGGCAGTGGGCGAACGTGCGTTACAAATTAACAGGGATAGTGGGTCGCTGGAGAGGCGGGAAGTGTCCCATGAAAAGGGAGGGATCAGGTGTTGGAGAATGTTGCAGGGAGAGGGTTAGGTGAAGTGCTTGAGAAGGTTACAGGAATGGGGCGGGATGGAGGTACTGTAGAATGTCACAGTGAGAGGGAGAAGTGCAGGTGCTGGAGAATGTGACATACAGAGGAAGGCTGTCGTAGCTGGGGAATGTTACAAGGATTGGGAGAGGGTGTACGTGCTAGAGAATGTTTCAGAGAAAGGGAGCGTTGCACATGCGAGAGAATGATCATGGACAGAGGATGGGGTATGTCGGGGTTGGAACGAATTGCAGGAATAGGAAGTGGCTGTAGGCGCTGGAGAATGTTCCAATGATCAGGAGTGTGGGTAGATGCAGTAGAATGTTCCAGGAAAATGGAGTGCACGGACCTGCTAGAAAATGTTACAGGAAGATGGAGTGGGTGCGTGTGGTGAACATTACAGCGATAAGCAACAGTGTAGGTGATGGAGAACAGTACAAAGATACGGTCTGGTTTAAGTGCTGCACAATGTTGCATGAATAGGGAGAGCTTAGGTGTGGCAAAATTTCGCAGTAATTTGGAGTGAGTGTAGGGTTCAGTGATGTTAAATGGATACAGTGTGGCAAAGATGCTGGTGAATGTTATAGCTATAGACGGGGTGTAGATGGTGAACAATGACACATTGACAGGGGACGAGTGAAGGAGCTGGAGAATGTACATCAATAGGAATTTGTTGTACAGTTTGGAGATGTTACAGGAAAAATGTGTGGTACAGGTGCTGGAGAAGTTATGAGGGATCGTGGAGGGTTTAGGAGTCTCAGAACGTTACCAGACAAGGTGAGGTGGCGGGGCTGGAGAGGTTACAGGGATAGTAACAGCTGGAGGTGCTGGAGAATGTTAGAGGGACAGAGAACGGTGCAGGTGTTGGTGAATGATAAACGGATATCGAGAGATTGAGGTGCTCGACACTGTTACATGGATAGCGATTGGTGTAGGTGCCAGAAAATGGAGAAGGATGGGCAATGTGTGCACGTTCTGGGGAACAATACAGCGATAGGCAGATATGTAGGTGCGGACAACGAGACAGGGATTGCGAATGGCTCTTGGTGCTTGACAACTTTACACGTATAGTGAGGTGAGTTGTTGCTGGAGAACATTTGAGGGATAGGGACGGTAGTTGGTGCTGCAGAATGTTCCAACGACTGGGAGAGGCTCAGAAGCTGGAGAGTCTGACCAGAAGAGAGAGAATTGTCATGTCTGCAGGAGGTTACAACGATAGGGAGTGAGTGGAAGTGCTGGAGAATGTTTTTGGCATAGAGCGCTGCGCAGGTGTCAGAGAAGCATCACGGATAGAGGATGAGATATGTCGGGTTGGACAGGCTGACAGGAATAAGCAGCGGATGTACGTACTGGTGATGGTTACCGGGATAGGAAGAGGTATAGTGCTGGAGAATGTTATGGGAACAGAGAGGGGGTGTCGGTGCTGGGGACTGTTACATGACAAGGGCGGTGCCTAGGTGCTGGAGAATATGAAAGTAATACGGACGTGTGTCGGTGCTGCAGAGTGTGGCAGGGATAGTGAGTGTGTGAGGGGTCCGGCTCGAAATGGTAAGTGGATTGGGAGGGATTTGGGCCCTGGAGAATGTCACAGGGATGGGGACGGGTTTAGGCTTGTAAGAATTTTACAGGGACAGAGAAGGGTGCAGGTGGTGGAGGATGTCATCGAGCAAGGGAGCGTTTTTGATGCTGGAGAATTTTACAGGAATACAGAGTTGGGCAGGAGCTGGAAAACATAACCGGGATAGTGAGGTGTGTATGTGCTGGCGACGTAAACAGCAATAAGGAGGGGTGTTCTTGCTGGAGAATGTTAATGGGATAGGGATGCGAGTAGGTTCTGGAAAATCTTTCAGGGACAGCGAGTGCGTGTAGATGCTGGAGATTGTTATTGTGATTGAGAGTGTGCCTAGGGGCTGGAGAATGTTACAGGAGTACGAAAACGTGAGCGTGATTGTGAATTCCCAAGAGGGAGTATGTGCCAGGGCTGAAGATTGTTAAATGAATATGGAGTTCATGTCGGGGCTAGTAAATTTAGAAATAAGGAGTGGGTGCATTTGCTTGACAATGTTCCAGGGCGAGCGAGGGTTGACAGAGCTGGAGAAGCTCACATAGATTGTGAGGGTGTAGGTGCTGGAGAGTTCGTAGAATAGGGCGGATGTGAAGGGGCTGGAGAATATCTCGAGACAGGCATTGGGTGTAGGTGCCGCAGAATGTTTCAGGTGTAGTGTGGGCGATAGAGGCTGGAGAAGGTCACAGCACGTTGTGGGGGAATAGTTGTTGGAGAAGCTTACAGAATAGCGAGGGCTATAGGGACTGGAGAAAGTTACACTTTGAGGATGGATTTTCAGTTGTTGGAAAATGTCACGGAGAGTCAGTAATTGTCGGGGCTGGAGAAAGTCACAGGGAATGGGAGATGTGTCCATGCTGGTGCAAATCACATGGATAGGGCGTGTGTTTAGGTGCTGGAGAATTGTGCAAGGAGAGAGAGTGAGCATGTTTGCCAGAGGATGTTGCAGGGATAGACGATGGGCCCAGGTGAAGGGGAAGGATACTTGAATAGGGTATGGGTGTGGATGTTGGATAATGTTTAAGTAATACAGAGATTTGCAGGGACTGGAGAACGTGGGATGGATAGGGAGTGAAAGTAGTGATGGAAACTGTTACAGGGACATGAACAGAATTCGGTGCTGGAGAATGTGACAGGGAAATGTTGGGCTGTACTTACTGGACAAGGTTACACGGATTGGGAGTGAGGGTTTCTGCTGAAAAATGCTGCAGGGACTGTTTCAAGGTATTGGACAAGTTATTGGGATAGGGATTTGTTGCAGTGTTCGAGATGTTACAGGGATAGCAAATGTTCTAGGCCATGGAGAATGTTATAGGGAAAGGGCTGCATGGACGTGCTGGAGGATGTTACGGGGAAAGGCAATGGTTGCAGTTGATGGAGAATTTTAAAGTGTTATGAAGGAACATTATTGCTGCTGAATGTTTCAGGGATTTTGGAGTAGTTTTAGGTGCAGGAGAATATTACAGATGTTGGGTGGTGTGCCGCTGCTGAAGAATGTTACAGGAAAATGGAGGGGGTAGGTAACGGTGAATGTTTCAGGGATGTGGTGGGATTAGGTGCTGGAGAATGTCGCAGGATTTCGAGGAAGTGTAGCGGCTGGAGAATGTTGCAAGGATTGCGTGGGGAATACGCTCCGGAGAAGGTTACAGCGGTGGAAATGTTGGAGAAACTGACAGGGAGAGTCATTGTTTGGGTGCTACAGAAGACAACAGGGCTATGGAGTGGGTGTAGATTTTTCAGAATGTTCCAGGGATCGGGACTCGTGTCGTCGCTGGAGCATGCTGCCCGAAGAGGGATTGATTATAATTCCGAGAGAGTGTTACAGGTCGAGCGAGTGGGTGTGCGTGCTGGAGAATATGGTTATGGTAGTGAGTTGGTGCAGGTGCTTCACAATGTGACAGGTACAGGGAGTGACTGTGGGTGCTTGAGAACGTTACAGAGATAGGCAATGGTTTCAGGTGCTGGAGAAGGGTCAGGAATTAAGAGTGGTTATAGGTGCTGAAAAATGTTATAGGATAGGGAGGGATTCAGGTGCTGGAGAGTGCGACATGAACAGAGAGCGGGTATTAGTACTCGAGAATGTTTCTGGAGTAGAGATTAGGTGCAGGTGTTGAGGAAAGTGACATGGGCGGAGAGCGGGTGTCGGCACTTAAGAATGTTTCAGGGACAAGGAGTGGGTGTAGGTGTTGGAAAATGTATCAGGGATAGTGAAGTATGGAGGTGCTGGATATTGTGACATGGAGAGGAGTTGGCGTTCGTGCGGGAGAATGTTGCAGTGATAAGGAATGGACGTAGGTGCTCAACAACGTTACATTGAAATGGAGGAGTGTCAGTGTAGGAGAATGTAACATGGCCACGGATTGGGTGTTGGTGCTGGAGAATGTAACAGGGATAGGGATTAGTGTAGGGGCTGGCGAAAGTTATCGGAATCGGCATTGGGCGTAGGCATTGGATAATGCTACAGCAATAGGTAGTAGAGTCGCTGTTGGAGAATTTTCCATGGAGTGGTACAGGGGCTGGGCGTTGTTACACGGATAGAGGGAGGTGTAGTTGCGCCAGAGTTTTATAGAAATGCAGAGTGAGTGTAGAGTTTGGAGATGTTAAATGTACACGGAATACTGTAGGTGCTGGTGAATATTCCAGGTATGGGGAAGTGTAGATGCCAGAGAATGTCACAGTGACAGGGAGTAAGTGAAGGTGCCAGACAATGTTATGCCAATAGTAAGTGGGACGGTTGGAGAGCGAACAATAATATTGAATGGTGCCGTTGGGGATGTGTACAGGTTTTGAAGTAAGTGACCGGGATAAGGTGATATCACGGGGCTGGAGAATGTTACAAGGATATCAAGGGGTGGAGGTGCCGGAGAATGTTACATGGATAGGAAGTTGCAGAGATGCTGGACAATGTAAAATGGACAAGGGGTGTGTGTTGGTACAGCGATAGGGAGATTTGTAGTTTCTAGGAAACGTAACAGGGATCTGGCATGTGATTAGGTGTCTGACAAAGTTACACGGGTAGTGTGGAATCAGTTTCCCTGTATTGCAGGAATAGGGAGCGTGTGTACGTCCTGGATAATGTTACAGAGATAGTGCTAGGGTTATTTCTGGAGACTGCACGAGGGATAGGGACGTTTGTTGCTGTTGCAGAATGTTTTTGGGAGAAGAAATGGGTGAGGGTGTGAAAAAGAAACGAGGAATTGTGCATCCTTATAGGGCCTGGAGATGTCACATGGATAGGGCGTGGTGGAAGTCCTGGGGAAGTTCAAGAAATGGGGAAGGGTGTCGTTGCTGCAGAATGTTACAGGGAATTGGAGAGTTGCAGGCTCTAGAGAATGTGACTGGAAAAGGGAGGGTGTCGTGGTTGGAGAAGGTTCCAAGGATAGCGAGTGGGTGTGGGTGCTGGAGAATGTTTCAAGGGTAGGGAGCGGTGTAGATGCCAGAGAATGATTATGTGTAGAATCCGGGGTGCGTCGACGCTGAACAGAATAATACCAATATGCTGTGACTATCCGTGCTGGAGAATATGACATGGATGTAGTGTTAGCACAGGTGCTGGAGAACATTACAGGGATAGGGAGTGGGGAAATGGTTCTTCGGAATGTTACAGGAATAGGGAGTGAGTGTCGTTGCTGGAAAAGTTTGGACAGATAGACGTGTGTGAATGTGACACAATGTGACAGGACGAGGGCGTCTGTTTCGGTGCTGGAGACGTTGGAGGAATATGGAGTGATGTAAGTGTTAGATAACGTAACAGGAATATGGAAGAGTGCAGGTGGATGAGAAGGTTGCAAAGATCGGGGTCGGATGCGAGGGCTTACGATTGTTCCAGGAGTAAGGAGTTGGTGATGGTGCTTGAGAATGGTCCAAGGATTGCTAGTGGGTATCGGTGTCAGAGAATTTTGCAGTGGTCGTGAGTAGCATTCGGTGCTACAGCACGGTATAGGGACAGGTGATCATTGTGGGTGCTTGAGAATCTTACAGAATTATGGAGTGGGTGAAGGTGTTAGAGAATGCTACAGGGATAGAGAGCGTGTGTTGTTGCTCGAGAAGTTTACAAAGATAGGGATTAGGTTACAGATACTGGAGAATGTTCAAGGAATAGTGAGTTGGCGCACCGGCTGCAGAAGATTACAGTGACGGGTTTGGGTGTAGATATTGGAGAGTGTGGTAGAGATGCGGAGTTCTGAACGGGTTGGAGAATGTTACATACATAAGTGCTGAAGAATGTGACATACGGAGGTCAAAATGCAGGAGCAAGGGAAGTATCAGGTACTGAGAGTGAGTGCAGGAGGATGTTAAAGGGGTAGCGAGGGTTGAATGTGCTGGAGAATGTTCGAGGTATAAGAAATGGATTCGGTATTGCGGCATTTTAGATGCTTAAGGGGGGATGTCGGTGATGGAGAATGCTACAGGGACAGAGAGTGGTGTTGGTACTGGAAAATATTACAAGGATAGGGAGTAGTGTAGATACTGGAGAATGATACAGCGTTGGAAGGGGTGCATGTGCGATAGAATATTCCATTAGATTGTGGGATGTAGGTGCTGGAGAATGTTACCTCGAAAGGGGGAGAGGGTGTGTAATTATTGGAAAATTTTATAGGGATAGGGATTGCCTGGAGTTGCCTGAGAATGTTACAGGGTTAGGGATTGGGTGTGGGTGCTGGAGAAGGTTACAGAGGCAGGGAGAGCGTGTAGGTGCTGGACAATGTTTGAGGGATAGGGATGGGTTTAGGTGCTGGTGAAGATTAAATGGATAGGTAATTGTTGCAGTTGCTGAAGTAGATTACAGAGATAGGGAGGTTTGAACGGACTGGAGGAAATACAAAATGGAATTGAATGAAGAGCATTTTACTGACAGAAGTATGGAACACGGAAAGTGGTGATGACAGAATTTTGGAAAAGTGCATATTTTGGCCAAAGTTACAGAAATAAGCGGGAGTGAAGTCTGGAGGAGATAATCGTGCTTTTGCCGAGGGCCTGATTCCGCACATTTGGGAATCTAATCTAATCTTAACAGCAAAGTATCTTTACAGAAGGACAGACATCCTTGGATAGTCCGTACTTTTCGATTTTTCAATCAGCAGAAAATCCACCCATCTATTCAGTTTACTTTCGTGACTCAACATGATGAAAACAATGTACAAATCACAGCAAGTGGTTTTGAGATGATGAGTTACCACACACAAGAACTAGTTCTTATTAAGTGAAAGGGCTCAATGAAAATGTCCCTCTATATGAGCGAGGAAGATTGCGTCAAGTTCCACTTGTTTCAAAACCATGTTGCAACATATCATAATAGATTAATATTCAAAGTTCTACACTAAGGAGCGAAGTGCGTAACTCGGTTAGCTCAATCAGTTGGATAGCTAGTTTGCAATGCAGATTAATGCCAACAGTGTTATTTAAATTTCCATACTGACTGAGGTGACTGTAAACGACTTTCCTACTCAACCTCTTCCTTATTTGAGGTTTGATGACTGTCCAGTTAAACTACCACCAGTCGACTATGTCTAATGAGAGAACAACACTGTCATCCCGTAGAAGTACGATGCCTAAGCTTTCCACTTCTGATCGACAGGCTCACCCAAAAACACCTCCCCCAGGAAACTGCTGCAGATCTATTCTGGAGCTGAGATGGCTGCTCTGAACCAACCCCAACCGTTTTCTTTCTACCCGTTATATCGTCAACCAGTGCAGAGGCACGAAGAGGAACGGTTTAAAGGAGACCTGTAGGACAGGCCTCCCAATTCTTTACCGACCCCGAGGCGTTAAGAAGGATGACTTTGCCGGGTCCAAAGTGCTTTTTACTTTTGTTCCAGTCAACCAAGGAGCCTTCCCTGTGCCGTCTGTGACTGACACCTTGGTCTTTTGATTGCACCCGACAAGGTGTCGTTCATTCCGTTCCTCCATTGTATATTCCACAGACTTCTACACTGTATTCTGAATTAAGTCATTACCCAACTCAGTTATTAAACTGTCCACCAGCATGTCTGTGTCAGTTAATTATCATCTTGATGAT
Organism: Chiloscyllium punctatum; assembly: GCF_047496795.1. Lineage (NCBI taxonomy): Eukaryota > Metazoa > Chordata > Chondrichthyes > Orectolobiformes > Hemiscylliidae > Chiloscyllium > Chiloscyllium punctatum. The sequence continues at coordinate 2,615,769 of NC_092781.1, forward strand.
CCTGCAGTGATCCTTCCATCAATCATCAGATCGATCTCTGCGGTCATGCCATAGTTAGTAATAAAAGATGGGATACAATGAAAGAGAACATTGAAGTTGGTGGCTGCTCTCCAAAAGCGAAATCCGCAGTTTTGGGGGAGTGCAGCACACCAGCGAAAAAGTAAAGACGCTGCATTTGTAATAATCTTCAGCCAGAAACGCTGAGCAGATGATCCATTTCAGACTTCTTCAATGGCCCCAGAATCATAAACCCCAATTTTCAGTCAAATTGATTCACTCCACACACCATAAGAAATGTCTCGAAACACTGGAAACAGTGATTCAAGTCAAGAGCGCGCCATATTTCCAATCACGCTGTTCCAATCAAGCAAGAACACCGATATGTACCAAACATGTGATAACTTGCCTAAGTATTTCCTGTACAGAACAAATCAAACACGGCACTTGCATTTAGCGAGTCACTGAGACATCAGTGTAAATGTGAAGGAAGTTGGAAATAATCATGTGATCGATCAGCAATAACCTATTCATTGACGTTCAGTTCGTGTCCCACCAAGCTCACTCAAATCCTGACACCATTGTAATCTAAGTTCAAAATAGGTAAATTTCAATGAGACTAATAACTCTGAACATCAAGCACCAATTTACAGTCGTTAAATGGTACCTGAGTAAAATTTTAGGAGGCTGAGTTAAATTGTAGATCATCAGAATCGAGCGGAAGTACTCTCTGGGTTGGAATACTCACCAGCAACAAAGCTGATTGTTTTCAATGTGGGTATGTCGAAACCCAGAAGTATTCTGCAGCTCTTTCGCGGGTAATAGTGTCTGAGGCTCAAGCATCTTCAACTATGACCATCTCTCCATCTTAAAGTTCGACTTGGGAATGTTTACGGATTATACCATTCCTGGAATAGGCTGTATTCAATGCAATAAGACTTGGGAACTATCCAGATTTTTTTCAGGCAAATATCCAGTAATTCCCAAGCCACAAAAAGCTTTAAATAAATAATACAATAAAGAATCAAATACTTCATCTTTGATTTTCAAAAACATTACCAAAACTGATATCTGAACGTAGTATCAATCAGTATCCGGTGTCCTATCATGATCACAAATTACCCTGGCATCGTCATATAAATGACACTGTCTTCAAGAGTAGATCAGTAGCCAGGAGTTCGGCAGTGAGTCATTCAGCTGGTGACTTTCCAAAGCCTTTGATAGATTGCAACTCAGGAATAACCCAGGACAAAAGCAGCAGATTTACTTGCTCTTGCTTTCACGAACAGAAATTCCCTCAGTGGTAGCAGTGCGCACTCACTACAAGATTCACTGCACCAACATCTTCCAAACCCACTGCCATCCAGGAGACAAAAGGCAGCAGGCACTTTGCAAAAACAGCTATCTGCAAGCTCGTTCCTTCAGCCATTCAGATAAACATACGTTTTCTCATGAGTTTATGTTTTCAATTCCTCATATCACAAGATCAGTCAAATGCAGCAAGTCTTGGACAACAGTCAGGCTTGGGCTAACAAGTGACAAGTAAAATTTGTGCCACCCAATTATTAGACAATGACCACCATAAAACATCTCATCTTTGCCTTTCACCACCCAAAGATTTTGCCATTTCTTATTCCATTGACACCAGAATTCGCAGGTTTATCCAAGATGAAACAACTGCGATGGTAAGAACATCAGATCAGAAGATATGAATCCTGCACCTCGTAACTTTTCTCCTGTCGTGCTAAACTCTGTACATTATCTCCGACGTTCAAGTCAGGAATATGATGGAATAATCTCCACTTGTCTGAATGAGTTCAGCTCCAACAGTACTCAAAGAGTTTGAACGATTAATGACGATGCAGCCGACTTGAATGGTACCCATCCACAATCACTCCCTCCCTCCACTCCCGTCACTCAGCAACAGGTGTGAGTGCCATGGCATTCGTTAGGCAGCCTGTTCCACGCTCATTACCACTGCCATCTGGAAGATAATGGACAGTATTTCGGGAATAGTGATCAATTTAATTCGATTCTAACATAAAGATTGTAACAGACAAATGTAGAACAAGAAATGGAGTCTTAGCATAGACCTGCCTAATTTCATCAAGCTGAAATGGGATTTCATTCAAGGGAAAAGGAAACAAGAACGAGAAGATCAATCAGAATCAGAGCAGGGGCAGACATTCTGAGAAGGGATTAAATTTGTTCACAGAAGGTCTGTTCTCACAAAGTAAAAATGGTCGTGCGGCTGAACACAGAGCTCACCGGGTGTCCATAAGCACAGAGAGAGAACTGAAAAGCTTATGTCAGACAGTGGGAACGCAATGCAACAGAAAGCTGAGTGGTGTGAGAAATGTGGAGGGGTGAAATCCACAAAAAAAGAGAAAACAATCAGCGTGAGTTCAATGATGATCGCAAGCAACAAAAAGCAACCTTCAGCAGATTTATTTTTCAATACAGAAAACACTTAACACTAATTAGTCCTTGGGTGTGGTAACTTGACTTATTTCAAAACCCTTTACTCTCATTTGTGCACTTTTTTCATCATATTGAGTCATGAACGTTAACCGAGTAAATGAGTGACATTGGTGTCTATTGAACAATTCAAATTAGGGATCTTGTGGAAAGAGACTTTGCTGTTAATTATCAGAACAATTCTACAAATGATACTACTTAGTCGCACACAACGAGTTTGGGGTAGGACCATGCTGACAACAGTAGAGTTCCACAATTCTGCTTCAATTCTGATGTTGTGAAACTGACATACACAAGATATGTTTTATGAAGGAGACAATGTAATTACCAAATGCTGCAGATATCCATCACATTCATAACACATTCATTCAGGATCGGGTTCAATGTGCAGAATTAAAGTTCAAGTGGCATAACAGAAGAGATAAACTTGCAGGACATGTTTGCTGTCAGATGGGATTTTACAAATGTTGTACTGTGTTTAGACCAACACACAGCCCTATGCTAGTCCTTCGGCGAGTCCAGCCCACACATATTTCCTGATGTTCAGGTATGTCTCCAACTTATCTGTTGTGACAAACACGTGAATAACTGTCCAGTTCCAGTTCGGAAGCTCTCCGGTTAGATTTTGGAGATGGCAAGTGTGTTAGAGACAGTGGTGCGGCAGAGGAGTACCGTGTCTCAATTCCACCATTTTACAAAGACATTTTCAACAGTTTTGCTGACTACAAGATGGTGCGTTCACTGACCTGAACATGAATCAGCTGTTTCCTACAGTCACTGAATTGTGCAATGTTTCGGTTTGTACTCTGGTAGTTTAATTAATGTTCATTTCAATAGTTTTTAACTGAAAGACAATGTTGTTTGGTTTGTGTTATATTTTTAAGAAATAAAGTGATATTAACTCTTCATTGAATAGTATGCAAAGGTATACTGCCATATATTTCACAGAGACTAATCAAGCAAAATGCAGACAGTAAAAGTAAAACAGGATTCGTTGAGCAGGGCTATGTATCAAGCAGCATAACATCCTCTCTGGTAAGTTCTGTCCGACTGACAAGACACAGCCAGGCAGAGGGGGGCAGATCATTGAGAACAGTCAATATAGTGCCCAGCATTAATGCTTGATTCTGTGGCTGCTCGCCTCCTCTCTCACAGGTTATGAGGAAACCAATAAATGGAAACATATAATTGACCGCATCGTCATCAATCTGGCAGCTGCAGATACACTTCTCCATTTGATGTGCAATGCACAATCTTTGTGGGAGTAATGGGCATCTTTACATCTGTTCGACCCTTCCCAACATTTTATGTAGCAACCTGTGTGGTGAATGGGACAGACTTCAAATAGATCGGGCAACATTCGACGAGGTGTCCATGAGGGGCAGTGGGCCACGGGCAGCAACAAAGTCATAGTCTGCAAATCATTCAGACTGTAATCTCATGACCCGACGTACCTCCTACTCCATCGGTAGCATTAATCCAGGGATTCGCCTTTGTTCAATGAGCAGAAGGACATGTGAGTAGCAGCAGTAGGCAGACCTAGACATGAAGGGACAACCTGGGGAAGCTGTTGTCTTCACCAACCAAACAGAATGTCTTCAATGCTGAATACTGTAGGCAGCAAGTGATGGACAAAGCTCCGTGATCCCACCATCGAAGGTTCAGATCTATTTCTGCCATTTAATTTATTTGTAAATTATCGGATTCAATGAAAAAACATTGAAGGACGAGGCTGCTCTCCAAAAATGAAATCTGCAATTATGGGGGACAGCAGCACATCAGGAAAAAAAATCTATATTCGCAACAATCTTCAGACAGAAGGGCTGAGCAGATGATCCATTTCAGTCTCCTTGAATGGGCCCCAGCATCTCACAGTCCAATCTTCGGTCAATTTGCTTCATGCCACACAGGGTTAAGCAATGCCTGGAAATACTGGAAACTGTGATTTAAGTCCTGAGATTTTCCCGTCCTAGCCAAGCTGTTCCAGAAACAACACTAACAATTACCAACAATGTGATAAATTGCCTAAATATGTCCTGTAGACAAAAAACAGGTCACTTGCATTGCAGCGAGTCATTGACCCATCGGTGGATGTGTACCATTTAAATGTGAAGGAAGATGTTAACAATAATGTGATCGATCAGCAAGTACTTGCTCACTAACGTTCAGTGAGTGTCCCATCAAGCTCACTCAACTCCTGACCCCATTGCAAGCTTCGTGAAAAAAAGCGAAATTCCAAAGGGGCAGTGAGATTAATTACAATGAACCTCAAGGCAGAAGAGTTCTGCAGCCCTTCTGCAGAACAGAGAGTGTCCTCGGCTCAACAATTTACAACTGTTGCAATGACCCCGTCTCCATCATGAGGTCAGACCTGGGAATGTTCACCGATTATACCATTCCTGGAACAGTACATGTTAAATGAAACATGTTTTGGAAATATCGAGGTTTTGTCTCAAAACCAAAGAAGTAACGTTCAAGCCACAAGAAGTATTTCACAAAGAGGACATTAAAGAATCAACTCATTATACTTTGATTTTCAATTGTATTAGATTAGATTACATTACAGTGTGGAAACATTGCCATCACTCATATCTGAACATGGTGTCAATCAGCATCCTGGGTGCTATCATGGTCAAAAATTACTCTGGCATCACCATATAAATGACATTGTCTTCAAGTCCCAGGAGGTAAAAGAGAGGACTTCAGATGCTGGGAGCCAGAGTTGAGATAAACGTGGCGCTGGAAAAGCACAGCAGATCAGGCAGCATCCCAGGAGCAGCACAATCCACGTTTCGGGAAAAAGCCCTTCATCAGGAATCCTCATGAAGGGCTTTTGCCCAAAACGTTGATTTTCGTGCTCATCGGATGCTGACTGACCTACTGTGCTTTTCCATCACCACTCTTATCTAAACTTCATGAACCAGGAGTTCAGCAGTGTGTAACTCAACTGCTGACTCCCCAGTGCATGCGCCACTTTCCACGCTTATTACCACTGCCATCTGGAAAGTAAAAGACAATATTAAGGGAATAGTGATCTAATTAACTTGATTCAAATGCAAATCTGGTGAGGACAACGCTGGACTAACAGACGGAGTCTTAGTATGGTTCTGTCTAATTTTATTAAGGCAAGAAGTGATTTTATTCAAGTGAACAGGACGAAGAGATAAATCAGAATCAGTGCAGTGACAGGCATTATGAGAGGAAATTAAAGTGGCTCCGAGAACATGTGTTCTCACAAAGGAAAAATAGTCTGGCTGCCAAATGCAGAGCTCACTGTATGTCTAGTAATACACAGAGAGAGAACAGCAAAGCTTACGTCAGGCAGTGGGTGATCAATGCAACAGAAAGCTGAGGGGTGTGTGGAATGTGGAGCGGTGAAATCGAAAATGAAATAGGAAAGGAAACTGTGTGAGTGAGATGATGCTGGCAAGAAACAGGAAGTAATCTTCAGCAGATTTCTTTCCAACACAGAGAACAAAGAATCAGCTTAATATGGAACATAAGAAGCAAACAATAGAAATCACATGTAGATGTAAAAGGTTTGTATATTTTAAATTTCAATTGATGGTAAAAGGGTCCTCCACAAGTGGGCTATAGTGATAGAATGCTAGAGCTTAGCACTGCCTCATCGGCCCTCGATGTTGCACCGACCAGTGGATTCAATCTGAAAAATATCTGTCCTACACCATTCTGTTTTCATCCATAGCATTTTTTCACTGACCAGTTAAAAGCCCTGACCGTCGGTGAGTCTACTACTGGGAGAATCTGGGAGAATTGTCTGAGAAACCATTCAGACACTTTTTGATGTTGTTGCATTAAGGACTATGAAATCTAGCATTCGAGACAGGTTGGTAAGAATGGCAAATTTGCGAACGTTTGATGACAAAAGCAATTGTGAGCTCAGTCAAAAAGAAAAAGCAAGCACATCTAAGAGTTTGGAAAATGAAGACAGTAGGTAGGAGGCCGCAAAAAAATCTTAAAATAAAAACTGGAAAAATGTAAACAAGTAGTTCGGTGAGCTAAAAGGCACAATAAAATGTCTTCAGCAAACATAATTCAGGAAAATCCCAAACCGGTTTATCAGTTTTAATAGGGTAATCAGGGAAAGAGTAGATCCATTCAATGACAGAGGATGGTATTAATGCGTCGAGCTGGAGGAGGTGGGTTAAGTCCTTAAGGACTGCTTTGCATCGATAGTCACAAAGCCGAAGGATGCTTTGATACTGAGTCAAGAGAAGGACATGTTGATATTCCAGAACATTTCGATGTTAAAAAAATTAGGAGATGGTTTGAAAAGCATGAAGGTAGACACGTCTCTGGGATATGATGAGTAAATCCCCAAGAATACTGACGAAAAGGCGAGTGTAAATTGCTGGGGCCCCGTGCAAACGCTTTTCTGTCTCTTCAGTCGCAGGAGATGTTCGAGAGAACTGAAACACAGCTAATGTTGCTTGTTTGTTGATGAAGGGCAACAGAGATAACCCAAGAAATTTCAGCTCCTGAGACTTACGTGGGTGGTCCGAGAGTCTTTGTGATAGGACTGACTCTCATTTTGCAAAACATGTAGACATATGAGCGGAAAGAACCACGGCCTTGTGTTTGGCAAGGTCGTGTCTTACAAACTTGATTTAATGTTTTAAGAAAGAGACGAAGGTGATTGATGAGGCCATGGGGCTGGATGTTGGCGGGAAGGACTTAGCAAGGCCCTTGATGTGGTTCCTTTCGGCAGGCGCAGACAGAAGGTATTGGCAAATGGGATCAGCATTTAGTCAGTCAGGGGGAAAAGAAAACTGTTTCATCAACGTAGAGAGGCGTTTTGAAGGGGTATTTGTGACTGGATATCTGTGAATAGTGTCGCTGTGCTGCGGATCATAAAAATGATTGCCAGAGAATACAGCAGGATATATGTCGGCTGGAGACCTGGGTGGAAAAAAGACAGATGTCAGATAATCTGAGCAAATGCGAGATAATGCATTTCAAAGGTCAGCTACAGGAGAGAGGTATGCAGTAAATGGAAGAACACAATGTAGCTCGGCGAGCAGATCCACAGTTCCTTGAAATAGGCAATACAGGTGGATTGGGTGGTTAAGAAGGCCTATCGCATAACTTCGTACACCCATCAGAACACAAAGTGTAAAAATTGGCATGTCGTGTTGCAGCTGCATAAAACTTTATTTCGGCCATATTTGTAATATTGTGGACAGGAAAATTACCAGATCAGTAAAACAATCTCCGAGGTGTTGGAGACGATTTGAAAAACGTTTACAAGGATGTTGTCTGGTTTGCAGAATGTGAGCCCTGAGAAGAAATTGGACAAACGTCATTTGCTTTAAATTGGACATCAATGGTTATGGAGCTCCCTGATAACCATTTACCCTTTTAATGAGGGTACAGATATCAAACTACGTGGAGGGCCACAAGTAAAAGGGGGAAAGGTTCTAGCAGATATGAGGAGCGAGTTTATTTTTCTGTTCCAGAATGTGAAAGTGCCTGGAGAGCGCTGATAGTGGGGAAGATAAATGGCAATGTTTAAGGGCTAAGTGTGACGCAGAAGAGGAAGCGGGGAGTCGAAAATCCCTAACTTTCAATCCCGGATCAAAACGTCCAAGTTAGCATCACCCTCTTGACCTGTCCAACCTATCCATGTTCATTCCCACATCGGTTGAACTACTTTCCAACTTTACACCATGACCCCCACATCTATCTAAATTTTCCTTTCCAACTATCTTCACCCGAGCCCCATCTCCCATCCATTTATCTTTGAGCCGCTTGGACTTCCACCACATTTCTCATGATGAACCTCTCGTTGAAACGTCAACTCTCCGGCTCCTCAGAAGCTGACTGACCAGCTGTGCATTTTCAGCACCACAGTTTTCGACTCTGATCACCAGCATCTGCAGTCCTCACTTTCTCCGAGCACAGGCATCAGGCAGACTTAGGGGCAGGGACAGCAAATAGGTTAGAGACATAACGAGAGAAAGTGCTGCATGCAGTGGGAATGGGAGAACATGAGTCTTGGTTGGAGGCGGGTGCAGTAATAGAAATAGAGTGAATGCGAGTTCGCAAATTGTCGATGGTGGCACTTAATCTGTTGCAGTGGAGAAGGTCACTGACCACAGTCCACACTGCAGGGCATTGACCAGGAAGCCTGGCACCTCACTGACCCTTAGGTCAACCTTGCACGATGCTGGCAGAGTCTGTTGTCATCGCCTCCCCTGCCATTCCTTGAGCAAGATAATGTCCCTCTCCAGCACCAGACCACCTAGCAGAAACCCAGGGGCTTGTCCACAAAGTGTGGAACTAGTCTTATGCCCTCTGCCATGTACAGGGCAGTTTTGGATGGAGAAGACAACAGTATAATGACATCTTAAAGATGGCCGCTGCAACAGTGAGGCCAGTCTATGCTGCGAATTCCAGGCAGTGGACAGTTTTTAGAGACGTGTTTGAATGAAAAACAATCTGGTGACTGTCAGATTAAAGGAGGAATTTAGGGCCACGGAAGGTAGATTATGAGACAGACTTGTGTTAGTATCTTTAATAAATTAATTTAATTTTGCAGCGATATTCTATCCATGGCACACGACCAAAATGAAACCTGACCAAACTATAATAAGATTCAAATTATTGTCTGTGCCAAAACTAGGAAGCAGTTTCCAGGCGTTGTCGTGTGACATATTAAAGTTAAAATGTTAGGGAGTGTAATTGTGAAGGAGATTCACATCCTTGAAGTGGTTAACACAATGTCCCCGTCCGGTAGACGAAGCTGGGATAAAATCCTCGCCCAGTGTGTTCTGACCATCAATCTTCACCAGATAGATATGAGAGTTTTATCAGACACAAAAAGCTGATAGATGGACGTCACACTGTGACATGTGAACTGAACTGCCCTACATCGTAGATCATAGTGAATAATGCAGATACAATTCCCAGCAGTAGAAATGAAGTCGGTTCTGTCACAAATATTTCTCAATTCTAACATTTCAGGAAGTGAGAACTGATTCTAATCGGCTGCTGTGTTCACTTTGCCCCTCGTCAAGAATATTCCTTTACATTTATTGTCTGTGGGTGTCATTTCTGATCTAACAGTTTCATTTCAGAATCGCATTGAGACACAAACACAGAATAGGTAAATACTGAACAAGACTCAGGATATTAGTTATTTACAGATACTCGCATCCATTCTAAAACTGAGCTCCCAAATCCGATTATGAAATTCACAGACTCTCCCAACCTGTTCAGGATAGGCTGCGGGCACCTCTTCCAGTCCTAATTCCCTCAATCAGAACAGACCTGTCGTAGACTCGATAATAGGCCTATGCATTTTCAACTGAAAAGCATATATTTCTTTAAATCGACAGCCAGGCAGGGAACAAGCAGATTATCTTCTCCCTGGTGACAATTGCCAGTCTCTGTGACATCACACATATTCTTTAACCCATCCTCCCTCTGTAAACAGTCCAGTTTCTGCAAATATCCCTACATTTAGAACATCCTCCAAATCTAAGCAGCTCTCCTGTCTGGAAACCTACTTCCTGCTGTGGGAGAAGGCAAGAGAAGTACAGTTGGATCGAGTTTATGGAAGAGGTTAGGGAGTGCAAAAGACAATTTAGCTTCGGGAGTATGAGGTCCAGAGCTTGCAGAAAACAAATAAAATTATATTAATTCTACAGGAGATTAACAGAAGGCTTGAGAGTAAAGGACGTGAATTCATTTGAAGTATTTTGAGGAGGTGGAGTTGTAGTAACTGGCAGAGGTTTGAGAGACTTATAGATTTGAAGGGTGCAATGAAGGTGAGAGATACATGGACAGTTTTGACATCTGGTGGTGATTACAGAGATCAGGAGGACTGGACGTGCTATCACAGATAGGGAGGGATTTAGGATGCGGAGATTACAGAGATAGTGAGCTGTGTCGGTGCAGAAGGTTGTTTCACCAAGGGGAGCAATACAGGAACTAGAAGAATTTATACAAACGATCACAAGTTGGAGTAGGTTGCACAATGGGACAAATTCTAGGGTCTGAGGAAGTTAAAGAGATGAGTGGATTTTTCGCTGCTGGAGAATATTGGCCATATAATGTCTGTAGTGGCTGCAGGAGGTTATGGAGATAATGTCATTTGTCAGGACAGGAGAGAGTGAGTGACATTGATGCCTGTGTGGACCGGAGGAAATGGCAATGATTTGGAAGTTTCTATGGATCGAGGAGTTACAGAGAAAGGGAGATCTTTAAAGACTTGAGAAGTATTATACAAAGAAGGAGGATCGTAGTTACTGTGCGAGATTCATTTCAAAGAAGTTTTACATGGCTTGTATGAATTGCTGATGTGAGGTGGGCTGAATTAGCTGACTGACTCCTTGACTTGTCCGACCTGCCTATCCTCTTTTCCACCTATCCACTCCACCCTCTCCTCCTTAACCTATCACCTTCATCTCCTCCCCCACTCACCCATTGTACTCTATGCTACTCTCTCCCCACCCCCACCCTCCTCTAGCTTATCTCTCCATGCTGCAGGCTCACTGCCTTTATTCCTGATGAAGGGCTTTTGCCCGAAACGTTGATTTCGCTGCTCGTTGGATGCTGCCTGAACTGCTGTGCTCTTCCAGCACCACTAATCCAGTATTTGATTTTCAGCATCTGCAGTCATTGTTTTTACCTTGAATTAGCTGATGGACGATGTCGTAATCCAAATGGATGATATGGGATCAATGAGGGTAGAGAGACAGGATATTACTGTGTTTGGAGGACTCTCATGACATCACAATGAGCCACACAGAGGTCTGACGGCACAGGAGGATGTTTCTTGGCCGATCATGGTTCTTCAACTGAACTCATGGCTAAGCAATGATCTCCTTCTTCCTCTCAAATCCTGATACGTTAATTTTAGACAAAATAATCATCCAATTCCCTCTTGAATGTTTCTATTAAACATGCGTCTTGAGCATATCCAAACACGTCATATGTACCCACGAAATGAAAATGTTCTCAGTAAATTCACTGTGTCTTCTTTCGTATATCACTTAAAATCTGTTTCCTCTCGATCTTATCCCTTTTATAATTGGTTGCAGACTTCTCCGATGTATTCTATTCAGGATTGTTATGAATTTGAAAAATTCCATCGTATCTCCTCTGAACCACCTTTTGTCCAATGAGAACATTTTCATCTTTTGCAATCTGTATTCATAACTTTTCATACTTATCCCAGAACCATTTTTGTGAATCACTCCTTCATCCTTTATGTGATCACCGATCGTCCAATCATTTGACAAAGAGAGATGCATACGATACTCCAGATGATGTCTAACATGTGTCTGATAAAAGTACAACATCAAGTCCCCGTCCTTGTACTATATATCATTGTTAAAAAAAACAGGAGTAGTGCATGTTTTACTTGAGCGTTATGTCCTACCAACTTCAATGATCAGTGCACATACAACCTTTAGTCTTGTGTTCCTGTACTTCTTCAGTTTATACACACTATTTTGTAATGTCTTTTAATATTCTTGCCAGCAAATGGCGCGGTCTCTTGCTTCTCTGTGTGAAACTTCATCTACTACCTCATTGATCATTTTACCAAATCGTCAATCTTTTTTGGCGTTCTATAATATTGCATTGTCTACAATTTCTTTAAGGTTGGTTTCAACTGTCAACTTTCAACTGGGTCCCTGCATACCAGAAGAAGATCGTTCATACAAGCCAATATAAATGTGGGTCCCGAAACGGACGTGTGGGGAATTTTAAATGAAAGTCTTTCTCCGCCCCAAAAAAAGTCCAGTTAACTTTCCTCTCGAATTCATAACAATCAGTCTAATTATACACACATTGACACAATCCATTTTATTCATTGAACGAGTGAATGATTGAATTACTTTTGTGTTTTATATATAGAGGATGAAACAGTGGAACTTTTTGTCGCCCCTTCCATAAAGTTCTTCCTCATCGTTTTGTGTTATCTTTCCAGTAACCGAGTTTCCACCTGTTATGCATTATGGTCAAAAAGGATGGTAGAGAGGATAGTTGGGAAGGAACATGGATACGCCGGACAGATCAAGACAGCAGTGCTGAGTTGGAGGTTTGGGATGGGGTGCAGGAGGGGATATGACGAACCTGGTGAAGTCAACGTTATTGCCATGCTATTATAAGGTCCCAAAGCAAAATATGTGGACCAAATCCGAGCCACCCAGTGATTATAGGAAGAACACCACAACTTCCTCCTTGGACCCGCAAACCACTCGGCATCAGCATCAATTTCACAAGTTTCCTGATCTTCACTACCCGAATCTTATCACAGACCCAAACTTCCAACTCATTCCTAACATGTTGAACTGTCTGTCTGTCCATCTCCCTTCCCTCCATCTTCCTCCCTCTAGCTGGGTGGCTAGGATTTGGTCCTCATGTTCTGCCTTGGGATCTTACAATCACATGGCAACATCGTCGATTTCACCAGTTTCCTCATATCCCCTCCCGCACACACTCTTCGACCTATCACTATTATCTAGGAGACAGTAAGGTCTGCAGATTCTGAAGATCAGAGTTGAGAGTTTCAGTCCTGATGAAGTGCTCCAGCCCGAAACATCGATTGTCCTACTCCTCGGATGCTGCCTGACCTGCTGTGTTTTTCCAGCAACACACACTCAACACTGTCACCATTACCTTCCACTGCATCGACCTATCGCCTTCCCAGCTACTTTCCACAAAGCTCCAGCCCGATCACCTCCTATGTATTTTCCAGGGCCCTTCTACCACCAACTTCCTGGATGAAGGGCTTATGCATGAAACGTTAATTCTCTTGCTCCTTGGATACTGCCTGACCTGCTGTGTTTTTCCATTATCATTACCCCTGGATGATTTCATTTTCTCAATACGACTATTCTATGCAGATGCAATCACTCTCAAATTTCCCTGCAGTTTTATTCTCTCCAGCCTTTGCACTAGTTGGTGGCCTACAAACGGTATATTACAGTGTAACTGCACACTTATTGTTCTGTGTCTTCATTCAAATTAATTGTGTCGTTGGAGAAATCCTATCTTTCTTGACCTCTAACGTAATTTTAAACCAATATTTCCACTCTTCATCATTCCCTTTACATCGCTTATTAATACTTTATATCTAGCATTATTTAACATGGATCAACCTGCGCTGTCATATCTCAAAGTGAAACGCATTTAGTCTTAACTAATAACTTAGAATAAAGTCATAATCAATGAAATTCATTGAAGATTAACTTATTATCCACCTGCAGCTTCCTGAGATTTCTATGTGAGCTCAGACTTTCACTTGTTCCTGATATTTCTGAGTTCAGCCTTTCATTCAGGAAAACAAGAGGAGAAATTGCGAAATTGAAGTCGTCAATGACAGTGTATTATAGTGCAATTAACTTCAAGTTTTTTTTCTGTGATGTCCTCAAGTTCCTGCTCCAAGTTGCTCTCTAACATGATCACTCCGTCTGTGACTCGATACTGATTTTGAACGTTCGCTCACTGCTTTTTCTCCACCTTTAAGTCCCAGTAGGCCTCGATCATCTTTGCTCATTTCTATTCTCCAGCTCTGTCCTGCTAACTCTCTCGTTATCTGCCTCAGCTAGATATAATACGTCCCTTTCCACACTGATCCCTCACAGGATCGCAGTCGTGCCTGCAAGACACTAGAATGGAGGATCGAAGGATTGAGTATGCTATCAGGGAAGAAACAAGTTGTCTGGAGAGATAGGGAGAGCTGTAGGACCTGCCGGAGGCGTAGGGAGAGTTTCAGGCACCGAAGACAGCAAAGGGATGAGGGAGGTGGTGAGGTGTTTTGTTCTAAGTGGTTACTCCAGTGAGAGCTCTGTATGGTTCATAGAGCTTTTAATTAATTGGTTACAGAGATATGAAGACTTGAAAAAAAGCCAAAATGACAGGCAGGGAACGTTGGAGGTTTTTTACATTTTTGGATGTTAAAAAGGTAAGAATCTTATGGTGACTGGTGTGAGTAAAGACTTAAGGACCATTTTGGAGACTACTGGTGTTCATGTGCCCTCACAACTCGAGAAGGTACAGAGAATGGGAACAATGTTCAGGGCTGGATGAGATTATTGGAATATAGCAGTTGCTATATTGAAGAACTGGCACAGATAGGGAGTTCTGGAAGTATCTGAACTATTTTAGACCACAGTTGGACATGTCCAGCCACTGGAATCTAGAGCAATAATGGGAGGTTTTCCAATTGGTTGAAGGGATACTGTCCGTTCTAGGGCATTGTGCGAGGTACATGTTTAGACGAGGGCTAGGCGACAGGAATTTTAAACAAGAATACAGAATTTTGCACGGAAGGGAATGGAGGAGGTGCTATAATTTGTGAAATTATAGGAGTTGCATATAGCGAAGGATGTCTCCTACAAAGGGGGAGCTGCAATCCAAAGAGAAAAGGTGGGGTATCAGAGCAACATGGGAATGAGGCTAAAGACAAGCAGAAAGGAACAGGAAGAATAGGGAGGAACAGAGTAGAAAATAGAACTGCAAATCCAAGAATCGGTTCGTGACTGGAAATCATGTTGAAATAATCCATTATAATGGTCTGGTCTTTGAATGGATAAAGTATCTGGAAGAAGATATATGGACTTGCGACATTGAGATAAGTGCGATATAGTCACCAAACACACGTGATTACAGGGTGAACAGAAGATAGAAACTTGCACGTTTGTTTATTTCTACATGCAGTAAGGCTCTCATGGTCTAGTCCAACATGCATTACTCACTGCAAAATGCACGGAGGCTGCTCAGAATCAACCACGTAGCTGTGGGTCTGGTTTCACATGTAGACCACACCAGGTAAGAAAGTCAGATGTTCTTCCCTAAAGAACAAAATGAACCGGATGAGTGTTTCCTGATGTTCAGCAACAGATTTACGATGGCCTGACCAATGTCCTGTCCAGCCACAACATGATGTTTGAAATCGTATTCACAGTGCTCTGAACAATGAAGGCAAACGAGCCAAATTCCTTCCTACCTGTGAAGGCACTTTCATGAAACTGTATACCTGCACAAATAGTTTCTTTGTCTGATAAGTCTGGCCAGGGTCAGACCAATGACTGATTATGTCCTGCCCTGGTGTGGCCTTCCAAAATGGAACCCCTCGCGCTTACACAAATTAATCTCCATCGGCTGTTCCTCAGCTCCCTGGCCCAGCCGATCAAGATCCCGTTGTGTTATTACATAAACATTTTTCACAGTCCATCGTTGTACCCATTTCAGTGTCAGCCACAAACGTATTAACAAGGATTCCTATATTGTCATCTAAATTGTTCAAATTAATGATGCACAACAATGGACCCAAAAATTAACCTCATGGCACATCACAGATCACAAGCTTCAAGTCAGAACATTAACCCTCTCACACCAACTTTATCACTGATCATCAAGCAAGTTTTTCTTTCATTTGATCATGTGTGTTCTAACAATGTTACGCAGTGTACCATGTGAAAACACGTCGAAGGCCTTGCTGACGTCCGTGTATTTCTTGACCAAAACACAAGCAGATTTCCCATGCCCAAGGCCATTTTCACAGGCCTTATCTTTCAAAATGGATGTTGTTTTAGAACTAAATGCACGTAGTTCGTGTCTCTCAGAATCTCCACCTCCAACGTGCCTACCTCTGAGGTCTGTCTCACTGGTCTGTAGTTTCCTGGCATCTCCTTGCAGCCCTTAAAGTTCTTGAATAACGTTAGTCGCCCTCCAGACTTCCAGAATCTCACCGTGATGATCGATGATATAAATATCCCTGATAGCGATACCACAATTTCTTTCCCAGCTGCCACAGCCCCCTCGGATACACCTAATGAGCTCCTCAGAGTTTTTCTACCTTTATGATTTTTAAGACCACCAGAACGTCCTGTTCTATACTCTGAACTCTCATGACGACATCACTATTTATTTCACCAAGTTTCAATGGTTTTCTTCGCAGTAAATAGTGATGTAAAAGTTTTGTTCAGGATCTCAGTAACTGTTCCACATTTAGAAGATTTCGTAAATCTTTAAGGGGCTCTATTCTCTGTTTGGTTATTCTTTTGGCGCCGACTGAAATGGATCAAAAGGCTTTGAAATTTCAAAAATATGTCCCCCCTTACCACCACTCCCCTCCCCACGCTTATCTATTCTGGCATGTAAAGCCACACCAAAGATAAAATTCAGCAGATTCAACAAAAGTGTTTTCCTTTTTTAAAATAATGTATCTCTCATTGGTCCTAAGTGCCCTTCAGTATTTATTGTTCTATCCTTTAAAATACATTCTGGCACGTTCCTAACTTGCAGTGTGACTAACACCGATTGGTTTCAGAATATTACGGATCAGGCAAGACAACTCAAAACATTTTTACTCAAACAACCGAGGCCATAACTTTACAATTTGAATCGATACGTGTGCAGTGAAGTTTATACTGAGTAAGTTAGTTAGGTTGACTTACAGGTTTTAAAACAGACAAAAAAATGACAAAATTCTGAAATGAAACACAAAGAACAGAATATAAAACGCCTCCAGAACTCAGACTATCCAAACTAGTCTGAATTATGTTGTTCCGAATACACCCAGCTGTCTCAATAATGAAACCCCATTAGGTTTCAGTAAAAATGAAGCGAAGGCTTCCAGGTCGGAGTTTGAGCAGCAGAAGGAGAGAGAGTGCAGCAGCCTGTTTCCACACAGCTCCACAGGTGAACTCTCTCACTAGTTGCGGACTAAATTGCTCAGCTTGAGAACTGGCCACGCCATCCTGACTGATATAGGTTGGTTAGAAAACGTAAAGGCTTTGTCCGAAAGAGGCATCCTTTTATGTATAAACGAAAAGACCTTTCATCTTTGTACCAAACCCACGCGTTTCAGAGTCCAGCCTGGTTTGCGATCTCTCTGAAAAGAAAACAAAGGCACAGTATTGTTGAGAAACGTAACAGCTTTTAGCAAAAAAAAAGACGAGCTTTGTGAAAAGACTGACAGCATAAAGCGTTTTGGAAGACTTTGTGTATCAATCTGAAAAAAACATAGCTTAGGATTTCAGCCTTCAATAGAAAAGGCAAATGAAACGCTGGCACTTATTACACAGAGGATGAAATCAAAAAATAGAGAGATCTTGCTTCGGATAAGTATGGATCAGACCACACTTACAATATTAGGAACAATATGAGTGCACTAAGGAAAGATATTCTTGCATTGGAGGCAGGCCAGAGAATACTCACTGTTGGCAATGGAGTGACGTTGTAATGAGAAGAGGTGGAAAAGATTGCTTGCCAACGCATTGGAGTTTAGAAAAATGAGACAGGATGTTTTGGAAACTTTGGAGATTTTGAGGGGCTTTGCCAGCATAGATATCGGGAAGTTAGAAAATAGAAAATTACGGCACAGCGAAAAGCCCTTCGGCACACCATTGCTGTGCTAACCGTGTTGTTCTTTTTTAGTTATCCCATCTGCCTGCACATGGTTCATAGCTTTTTATTCTGAAACTGACTAAATGCGATGTAAACCCTTTTCTAATGTTTCTGTTTCTATCAACTCTCTGGGCACCTTGCACTATCTTTTTATAAAGATAATTTACCTCAAACAGTTTATTTAAACTTTCTCTTTCTCGCCTTCTCTCTGATGGTAGAGATTGTAGAAACAAAACATTGCCAGGGTGGGATGGATCTTTCCGAATGCTGGCTGCCTTTCCTTAACAGCCAGCATGGAAGATGGATTTCAGAGATGAGAGGTTGGCCTTTGTGATTGTCCGAGCCGAGCTCATAACTCTCTGTAACTGTCTCCGATCTTGAATGTCACATTTGTCATACCAGGTAGTGATAAAACCAGACAGAATGCTCTCGATGACGCAACAATAAACGTTGGCAAGTTATTCACCGTCATTCAAAATTTCCTCAGTTGACTGAGGAAGAGGAGATGTTGTTGGCCCCTTGTAACCAGTGCGTCCACATGAAGAGTCCAAGAAATCTTGCTGTGGAGCACTACTCTCCGGAGCTTCACGCTCTCCACTCGGTCCACCTCTGTGCTGTTATCGTGGAGGGGGGCATGAGCAACATCCCACTGAAAGTCAATATTGAGTTCTTTGGTTTTGATAACATTGAGAGAGAGGTTGTTCTTATGGCACCATTTTTCCCAGGTCTTCCACCTCCTGTCCATAGTCTCTTTCGTCGCAATCTGAGAATGAAACGGACATGGTGGTGTCAAGAGCGATCGTGCAAATGGCATTATTCTGGCATTTACCAATGTCGTCATGGATATACAATGAGTTTAGCAGGTGGCTGAGTACGCACTCCCGTTAGGCTCCAGTGTAGAGTGTTGGTGCCGATGAAATATTATCACCAATCTTCAGCAATTGTGGCCTTTTCGTCAGGAATTGAGGATCAAGTTGCAGAGAGTGTTGCTGAGCCCGACATCACTGAGTTTAGTAACCAGTCTCCAGGGAATAATAGTGTTGAAGGCTGAGGTGTAGTAAATGTTTAGGATTCTTACGTAGCTCTTATTGGTTTCAAGATGTTCTGGGGAGATTGAAGGGCAAGCGATATGACATCTGACGTGGACCTTGTGGTCCGATAGCAAACTGGAGTCGGACAAGAGTAGTGGGGAGGCTGGAGTTGATGAATGCCATGACCAGCCTTTCATAGCACCTCATGAACACTGAAGATAGGGCCACTGGCCATTAGTCATTGAGACATGCTACATGAGCCTTCTTGGACACAGGGATGTTGCTGGCCCTCTTGAAATAGGCAGGGACAGTGGCGTGCTGCAGGGCAAAATAGGACTATTTGGCGCCGATCATTTGGTGGCGCCGTTTTGGCTCTAAATTTTCTGGCGCTCATTACTTTGGCGATGAGCTGTTTTGGAGACAGTTCAGAATAAAAAAAAGTCTTGTAGAGCCCGTAAGAAATTCGTTTTGATTGCATTGCAAGAAATAAATCTATTTTTTTTTATTCATTGTCTTTAACCTATTCATTATAAAAACGAATTTCTACATTTTCCACATTTATCAAACAAATATAGAGAATCATTGTCTCTCTTGCTTAGAATGTTTTCAACCACTTCTGGTATGGGCTCTACAAGAAAATAGAAAGAAAATTGTATTACAGCTTTCCGATGTGAAGACAGAAGTGCTTAAGTACCATCAAGATAGTAGATGACTATTAACAATTGTTAAATGACGAAAGGATTACTAAACCTTTTTAGGTATGTCCAAGGCAAAAAAATGGTTAGGACAAAAATTGGGCCCTTGAAGACAGAAACGGGGGGATATATTACTGGGAACAAAGAAATGGCAGAGGAATTAAATGGGTACTTCAGATCTGTGTTCACTGGGGAAGACACAAGCAATCTCCCTGAGGTAACAGTGGCTGAAGGACCTGAACTTTAGGGAATTTATATTTGCCAGGATTTGGTGTTGGAGAGACTGTTAGGTCTGAAGGTTGATAAGTCTCCGGGACCTGATGGCCTGCATCCCAGGGTACTGAAGGAGGTGGCTCGGGAAATCGTGGATGCGCTGGTGATTATTTTCCAGAGTTCAATAGAATCGGGGTCGGTTCCTGAGGATTGGAGGGCGGCTAATGTTGTGCCACTTTTTAAGAAGGGTGGGCGGGAGAAAGCAGGAAATTATAGACCAGTTAGTCTGACCTCAGTGGTGGGAAAGTTGCTGGAGTCTATTATAAAGGATGAAATTACGGCACATCTGGATAATAGTAACAGGATAGGACAGATTCAGCATGGATTTATGAAGGGGAAATCATGCTTGACTAATCTTCTGGAATTTTTTGAGGATGTAACTCGGAAGATGGACGAGGGAGATCCAGTGGATGTAGTGTACCTGGACATAGAGAAAGCTTTTGATAAAGTCCCACACAAGAGGTTAATGAGTAAAATTAGGGCGCACGGTATTGGGGGCAAAGTACTAGATTGGACAGAGAATTGGTTGGCTAATAGGAAACAAAGGGTAGTGATTAACGGCTCCATTTCGGAATGGCAGGCAGTGACCAGTGGGGTACCGCAGGGATCCGTGCTGGGACCGCAGCTTTTTACAATATATGTAAATGATATAGAGGATGGTATCAGCAATAACATTAGCAAATTTGCTGATGATACAAAGCTGGGTGGTAGGGTGAAATGTGATGAGGATGTTAGGAGATTACAGGGTGAACTGGACAAGTTAGGTGAGTGGGCAGATGCATGGCAGATGCAGTTTAATGTGGATAAATGTCTGGTTATCCACTTTGGTGGCAAGAACAGGAAGGCAGATTACTACCTCAATGGTATCAAATTAGGTAAAGGGGCTGTTCAGAGAGATCTGGGTGTTCTTGTCCACCAGTCAATGAAGGCAAGCATGCAGGTACAGCAGGTCGTGAAGAAGGCTAATAGCATGCTGGCCTTCATAACAAGAGGAATTGAGTTTAGAAGCAAAGAGGTGCTTCTGCAGCTGTACAGGGCCCTGGTGAGACCACACCTGGAGTACTGTGTACAGTTCTGGTCTCCAAATTTGAGGACAGACATTCTGGCTATTGAGGGAGTGCAGCGTAGGTTCACGAGGTCAATTCCTGGAATGGCAGGATAGCCTTACACGGAAAGACTGAAGCGACTGGGCTTGTATACCCTTGAGTTTCGAAGACTGAGAGGGGATCTGATTGAAACGTATAGGATTATGAATGGATTGGACACTCTGGCAGGAGGGAACATATTTCCGCTGATGGGGGAGTGCCGAACCAGAGGACACAACTTAAAAATACGGGGTAGACCATTTAGGACAGAGATGAGGAGGAACTACTTCACCCAGAAAGTGGTGGCTGTGTGGAATGCTCTGCCTCAGAGGGCAGTGGAGGCCCAGTCTCTGGATTCATTTAAGAAAGAATTGGATAGAGCTCTTAAAGATAGTGGAGTCAAGGGTTATGGAGATAAGGCTGGAACAGGATACTGATTGGGAATGATCAGCCATGATCATATTGAATGGCGGTGCAGGCTCGAACGGCTGAATGGCCTACTCCTGCATCTATTGTCTATTGTCTATAAACGAGATTTCAATCTCCAACGGGTCATTACATTTTGACTATCAACTCTTGCTCGGTGTGAAAATTACATCGGGTCATTCGTCATCCTCCATTCTTTAACCAAACAAGTCTTTATTTCAATTCTGAATTGGCGCCAAAATACTCAGCGCCAAAGTAATGAGCGCCAAAAAAGGTTAGAGCAGAAAAGGCGGCTCCAAAACGCACCCGACCCGCTACAGCGGCAGGTTGAAGATGTCTGGGCAGACCTCTGCCAGTTGATCTGCGCATGCTCTAAGTGCATTGTCTGGAATTCCGTCTGGTCCCATTGCTTTTCTTGGATTCATAGAACATAGAACATAGAACAATACAGCACAGAACAGGCCCTTCGGCCCACGATGTTGTGCCGAACTTCTATCCTAGATTAAGCACCCATCCATGTACCTATCCAAATGCCGCTTAAAGGTCGCCAATGAATCTGACTCTACCACTCCCACGGGCAGCGCATTCCATGCCCCCACCACTCTCTGGGTGAAGAACCCACCCCTGACATCTCCCCTATACCTTCCACCCTTCACCTTAAATTTATGTCCCCTTGTAACACTCTGTTGTACCCGGGGAAAAAGTTTCTGACTGTCTACTCTATCTATTCCTCTGATCATCTTATAAACCTCTATCAAGTCACCCCTCATCCTTCGCCGTTCCAACGAGAAAAGGCCGAGAACTCTCAACCTATCCTCGTACGACCTACTCTCCATTCCAGGCAACATCCTGGTAAATCTTCTCTGCACCCTCTCCAAAGCTTCCACATCTTTCCTAAAGTGAGGCGACCAGAACTGCACACAGTACTCCAAATGTGGCCTAACCAAAGTCCTGTACAGCTGCAACATCACCTCACGACTCTTGAATTCAATCCCTCTGCTAATGAACGATAATACTCCATAGGCCTTCTTACAAACTCTATCCACCTGAGTGGCAACCTTCAAAGATCTATGTACATAGACCCCAAGATCCCTCTGTTCCTCCTCCTGACCAAGAACCCTACCATGAACCCTGTATTCCGCATTCTTATTTGTTCTTCCAAAATGGACAACTTCACACTTGGCAGGGTTGAACTCCATCTGCCACTCCTCAGCCCAGCTCTGCATCATATCTAAGTCCCTCTGCAGCCGACAACAGCCCTCCTCACTGTCCACAACTCCACCTATCTTTGTATCATCTGCAAATTTACTGACCCACCCTTCGACTCCCTCATCTAAGTCATTAATAAAAATTACAAACAGCAGAGGACCCAGAACTGATCCCTGCGGAACTCCACTTGTAACTGGACTCCATGCTGAATATTTACCATCTACTACCACTCTCTGACTTCGACCGGTTAGCCAGTTTTCTATCCAATTGGCCAAATTTCCCTCTATCCCATGCCTCCTGACTTTCCGCATAAGCCTACCATGGGGAACCTTATCAAATGCCTTACTAAAATCCATGTACACTACATCCACTGCTCTACCCTCATCCACATGCTTGGTCACCTCCTCGAAGAATTCAATAAGACTTGTAAGGCAAGACCTACCCTTCACAAATCCGTGCTGGCTGTCCCTAATCAAGCAGTGTCTTTCCAGATACTCGTAAATCCTATCCCTCAGTACCCTTTCCATTACTTTGCCTACCACAGAAGTAAGACTAACTGGCCTGTAATTCCCGGGGTTATCCCTATTCCCTTTTTTGAACAGGGGCACAACATTCGCTACTCTCCAGTCCCCTGGTACCACCCCCGTTGCCAGTGAAGACGAGAAGATCATTGCCAACGGTACTGCAATTTCCTCTCTTGCTTCCCACATAATCCTAGGATATGTCCCGTCAGGCCCAGGGGACTTGTCTGTCCTCAAGTTGTTCAAAATGTCCAACACATCTTCCTTCCTAACAGATATCTCTTCTAGCTTATCAGTCCGTTTCACACTCTCCTCTTCAACAATACAGTCCCTCTCGTTCGTAAATACTGAAGAGAAGTACTTGTTCAAGACCTCTCCTATCTCTTCCGACTCAATACACAGTCTCCCACCACTGTCCTTGATCGGACCTACCCTCGTTCTCGTCATTCTCAGGTTTCTCACATACGCATAGAATGCCTTGGGGTTATCCTTGATCCTATCCGCCAGGGATTTTTCATGCCCTCTCTTAGCTCTCCTAATCCCTTTCTTCAGGTCCCTTCTGGCTATCCTGTATCCCTCCACTGCTCTGTCTGAACCTTGTTTCCTCAACCTTATGTAAGCCTCCTTCTTCCTCTTTACTAGACATTCAACCTCCCTCGTCAACCAAGGCTCCCTCACACGACCATTTCTTTCCTGCCTGATCGGTACATACATATCAAGGACACGTCGTATCTGCTCCTTGAAAAAGTCCCACATTTCCACCACATCCTTCCCTGACAGCCTATGCTCCCAACGTATGCTCCTCAAATCCTGTCTTACAGTGTCGTAATTTCCCTTCCCCCAATTGTAGAAACTTCCTTGTTGTGCGCACCTATCTCTCTCCATAACCAAGGTGAAAGTCACAGAATTGTGGTCGCCATCACCAAAATGTTCACCCACTAACAAGCCCACCACTTGTCCCGGTTCGTTACCGAGTACCAAATCCAATATGGCCTCCCCTCTGGTTGGACAATCTACATACTGCGTTAGAAAAGCTTCCTGGACACACTGCACAAACACCGCCCCATCCAATCTACTTGATCTAAAGAGCTTCCAATCAATATTTGGGAAGTTGAAGTCGCCCATGACTACGACCCTGTGGCTTCTGCACCTTTCCAAAATCTGTTTCCCAATCTGTTTCTCCACATCTCTGCTGCTATTGGGGGGCCTATAATAAACACCCAACAAGGTGACTGCACCTTTCCTATTTCTGACTTCAGCCCATACTACCTCCAGAGGCAGATCCCCCTCAAACTTCCTTTCTGCAGCCGTTATACCATTTCTAATTAGCAATGCCACCCCCCCTCCTTTTTTACCACCCTCCCTAATCTTACTGAAACATCTGTACCCAGGAACCTCCAACAGCCATTCCTGTCCCTCATCTATCCATGTTTCCGTGATGGCTACAACATCGTAGTCCCAGGTACCGATCCATGCCTTAAGTTCACCCACCTTATTTCTGATACTCCTTGCATTGAAGTATACGCACTTGAGCCCATCTCTGTGTCTGTAAGTAGTCCCTTTTTCAAGGACTTTTTCAAGGAGCAGATACGACGTGTCCTTGATATGTATGTACCGATCAGGCAGGAAAGAAATGGTCGTGTGAGGGAGCCTTGGTTGACGAGGGAGGTTGAATGTCTAGTAAAGAGGAAGAAGGAGGAACAAGGAAATCTCATGTGACCTCTGAGGCAGAGACTGTTGGGATAGGTTCGTCAGGGCTTGTTGGAATAGGTGCTTACGCTCCGCCGAAATGTTGGCTCAAAGCGATCACAGAAGGAGTTGTGACAATCTGGAAGGGAAATGTCATCGTCTGCTGTCTTGCACTGTCTCTTCCTAGAACTTGTGATGCCATTCAGCCCTTGCCACATTCGCCGGGTAACTAGTTTTGATCAGTATTAGTCTTGACTGTCTAAGTGTCTCCGCGAAGGTAATAATTCGATTCATTATATTTGAGTGGGTCTCACGATCTGAAGGACTCAGGCCTGGATTTTAGCACGTTCTGTATGTCGTGATTCCAGTATTTCCTGTTGCGGAACACTCGGATTGACTTTCTTGGTATGCAGTCCCCCACACACTTGCTGACAACCTCTGTGACGGTCGTGGCATAGTCTTCCATGGTACCTGCATACTGTTTAAACTGGGCCCAATCAACCAATTCCAGACAGCACCGAATTTGATCATCTGTCTCCTCCGACCAGCACTGGACCTATATCCGCCAGGGGATTTACTGCTTGAGGCTTTGTCTTTAAGCCAGGAGAAGAAGCAAGGTATTTTGTTCAGAGTTCCCGAATTGAGGACAGGGGATAGAGTGGTGGCATCCTTCACAGTGGTTCAGCAGTGGTTTAAATTGTTCGGAGCCCAGTTAGACAGGTAATGTTCTTTTGATCCTTGGGCAACACCTTCCTTAGATTGGCTTGATTCAAGTCGCTAGTGACAATAAACAGGGCCTCGCGATGTTCCATTTCCAAGGTGTTACCGATGAAGTAAAGCACATCCAGAGCTTCCTCAACTTTTGCCTGTGGCGGTATGTACAGAGCAGCTAATGTAGCAGCGGTAAATCCCCGTGGCATATGGAAGGGGAGGCATTTGATTGTGATGGGTTCACAGTGTGGGGAGCAACGACAACCCAGGGTTGCTATGTCCATGCACTACAAGTTGTTGATTACAAAGCAAATTCCTCCATTCTGTATCTTACCCGATGATGCTGTGCAGTCAATACGATGGCGAGATAAACCATCATCCTGACGTGCGCATTTAGGAAAGGATTGGTTGAACCAAGTAAGAAGAGTGCGCAGCAGTCCCGTAGTTCACTCTGGAAGCTGAGCGGTGATCTGAGTGTGTCCATCTCGTTCTTCAGAGATTTATATTTGCTTGGTGTAAACCAGGAAGAGGGGCGTCTAGAAACCGTGTCGTCTGTCTTACTTGCAGGCCCAGCTTCCTTACAAATTTCACATATATGAGTGGTCAAGTGGTCTTTTGGAGTGGATTGTGACTCCTTCCAGGAAGGTTATCCTTCCTAGGAGCTCGTAAATCAGGTAGGCTGCAGTTTGGTGTATCTTTGCAGAGGGTTGCTGAGGAACCCGTATTACAAGTAATTTACTGTATGCTTTTGTTTAACCAGAGGGAACGTGTTTAAGACCCAGGAAAGATGGTAATTGTCTGTTTTTGTTCCGACTTGTCCACTTTCTTCCTTGGTTCAGTTGCTGCCAAAATGTTTCCATCAGGTCAGCCATGTTTTTTGCGGAAGTGATTGGGCTGCTCTCCAGGTAAGTTCTGATAGATTACATTGCATGTCAAGCAGGTGTCTTATCGGGCCGGGACGTTTTGTTTTCTTTATCCTTCCTGGGACAGGTTTCTCGGTGCCTCCATTTTCTGGCAGGCTCCAAGCCTGGGGTTCACGACGGATGCCTCTGGCTGTCCTGACCTTATGCCGGGGTTGTCGGATGCGTCGTGGGCACCACGTAAATGGCTGCCTTCATTGAAGAAGCTTGCTTTGAAAATCAGAGGAGGTTCAAACTTGTCTGGTTATATAAAACATAGTTATTAGTAATTTTTAAACTTTATGCTCTTAGGTTTACAATGTGTAGAACGATTGTAGGAAATAAGAAAGTTAGATCTGCATGCACGAGCTAGCAAGGAGTCGTCCGTATCCGGCACAATATTGCAGGGAGAAATCTGGCTGGTGAAGATTACAGAGATGGGAGATGGGGGTGGGGGGATTGACTGACTGCAGGGGTTTACAGCAATAAGGAAGGTAGGAGCAACTGGAGGAGGTCACAGAGCTATGGAGGATTATACTGACTCGGTGAGGTTATGAGATTGGAGTCAGACGGACTCAGAGAGGTTACAGAGATAGGGATGTTAAGACTGACTCGGGTGGGTGACATCGATACTGAAGTCTGGAGTGACTGGAGGAGGAAAGTGAGATGAGAGGGGTTGGAATGGCTGGGCGATTATATAAAGAGGGAGAGAGGAGTGACTGGAGGTGTTTACAATGATAGGGGGGATTGGACTGGATTACGGAGGCAGGGATGACTGGAGTAGCTGAAGGAGATGACAGAGATCGGGAACGTGTAGTGGCTGGACCAGGTCGCAGAAACAGAGAGGGTTTGAGTCAATGGAGGAGGTTACAGAGATATGGAGAACTGTCGTGTCTGGAGGAGATTATAGCGATTGGGAATATTCGAGTGACTGCTGGACGTTACACAAATATGGAGTGTTGGATTGGCTGGAGGAGCTCACAGAGATAGGGAGTATTGCAGTGACGCCAGGAAGTTTCAGACGCAAGGAATGTTGGACTGATTCGGTTAGGTCACAGAAATAGGGTGGATTAGAGTGAATGGAGGAGGTTACATAGATAGTACATGTTGGAGTGACGAGGGAATGTTACTGAGATAGGGATGGATAGACTGACTCAAAGCTGTTGCAGAGATAGGGAGGAATTGACTGACTGGACTTGGTTACAACGTTCGGAAGATTTGAAGGGTTTGGAGAAGGTTACAAAGATTGGGACGGTTGGAGTGATTGGAGGAGATTACAGAGATGGGATGGATGGAGTGCTTGTAGGAGGTTATCGAGTCAGAGTAGATTGGAGTGTCTGCACGAGGTCACTGAGATAGTGAGAATTGTAGTGTCATATGGATGTCACAAATATAGAGAATGTTAGAGTCATTCTCAGATGTTGCAGTGATATCGAGGAATATAGTGACTGGGAGGATACAGAGATAGGGAGAGATGGGATGGCTGAGTGATGTTACTGAGATGGAGACATTTGGTGTGCATGAAGTATGTTAGACGGATACAGAGTGTTGGAGTGACTGCAGGAGATTACAGAAGTAGGGAGGAATCGACTGACGAGGATATTACTGAGATAGGGAGGGCTGCAGTGATTCGGGGATTTTACAGTTTTATGAGGACTTGGAGTAAAAGGCGGAGATCACAGCGATAGAGATGGTGGGGTGATTAGACGAGGTTCCAATGACAGTGAGAGTTGAAGTAACTTGGCGAATTTGAAGATTTAGGTAGCGTTGTAGTGATCGAAGGAGTTTACAGTGTTAGGGAGAATTAGATTCCGGAGGCGTTTGCAGTGAGTGGGAGGTTTGCAGTGACTGAAGGAGTTTAAAGCAATAAGGCGGTTTGGAGTAGCGAGGTTCAGGTGCAGAAATAGGGAGGGAAGGAGTTAGTGGTGGAGATTAGAGCGATAAGGAGAATTGGAGTGGGGGGACTAGGTTACTGAAAAAGGAAGAGTTGAGTCGCTGGAGCAGGTTGTACAGATTTGAAGGGATTTAGTGACTGGAGTAGGATACAGAGATAGGGAGGTTTGGATTGACTAGTGGAGCGAACAGGAATAAGGCGGGAATCGGTGACAGGAAAGGTTCAGAGAGGTAGGCAGGCTTGGAGCGATTGTTGGCAGATTCAGATACAGGGAGTGTTGGATTGGCTCAGTTAGTTTACAGAGATAGTGAGGTTGGCAGTGTTTTGTGGGGTTTAAGAGATATTAAGTGTTGGAGTGACTCGGGGGATCAGATATGGGGTGAATAGTGTGACTGACGGAATTTATAACGATAGGAGGGATGGCAAGACTGGAAAAAGCTTACAGAAATAGGGAGGGATCAGGCAACCGGAGGCAGTTAAAGAGAGTGGGAGAGTGGGAAAACTGCAGATGCTGGTCGTTAGAGTCAACTGTATGGTCCTGGAAAAGGACAGAAGGTCAGACAGCATCTGGGGAGCAGGATATTCGACGTTTCAGGGTAAAGCCATTCATCAGGAATGAGGCTGTGAGCCGAGGGATGGTGGTATAAATAGAAGCGACTTGGGGCTGTTGGTGAAGGTAGGTGAGATTGCGATAGTTAGATAGATATCAGGCACTTTGTGATACGTCAGAGAAGGGGGTAGAGTGGGTAAGTGGGAAGGAAAATGGACCAGGTAGGACAGGTCATGAGCGGGTGGAGGTCGTTTGGGGCCTCTGGAGGAAGTTAAAGAGATAGTAAGTGTTGAAGTGACTAGTGGAGATTCCAGAATAAGGGAAGGTTGGAGTTATTGATGGAGGTCACAGAGATAGTGTGGAATAGAGTAACGGGAGGAGATTAAAGAGAGAGGGAGGTCTGGAGGGATTCCGGGAGGTTACAGGTATATGGAGTTTTGGAATGCATTGGGAAGGTGAGAAAGATAATGAAGGTTGGAGTGACTGGAGGTGACTTCAGAGATAGTGATGGTTTTAGTGACTCGGGGAGGTTTAAGAAATCGGGAAGGTCGATGTACCTGGAGGACATTTTATTTTAAGGAGACTTGGAGTGTGTGGCGGCGGCAACAGTGAGAGGGTGGTTTA
Source organism: Chiloscyllium punctatum (assembly GCF_047496795.1). Taxonomy (NCBI): domain Eukaryota; kingdom Metazoa; phylum Chordata; class Chondrichthyes; order Orectolobiformes; family Hemiscylliidae; genus Chiloscyllium; species Chiloscyllium punctatum. The sequence continues at coordinate 2,645,238 of NC_092781.1, forward strand.
GAGTGACTGGAGTGGTTGCAGAACTGGGGAAGGTTGGAGTGAGTGAAGGAGTTTGCAGGGTGAGGGAGGCTTGGTGTAACAGGAAGAGGGTACCTCCAGAGGGAGGTTTGGGGTAATTGTTGGCGGTTAGAGAGATAAAGAGTTTGGAGTGACTGGAGATGGTTACAGAGGAAGCGAGATTTAGATCGACTGGACGAGGCTACAGGGGGAGGGAGTGCTACAGTGATTGGAGGATGTTTGAGCGATATGGAGGATTGGAGTGACGAGGGGAGATAACCGAGTTAGGATACGTCAAAGTGACTGAATGAGGCTCCAGAGATTGCACAGTTTGGAGTGACTGGGGTATATTACACTGTTAGGGAGTCTTGGAACTTGTGGAGAAGGTTACAGAGGGAGAGAAGGTTGAGTGGTTGGAGGAAGTTACAGAGATTGGAAAGGTTGAAGTGACCGGGGAATTTAAAGAAATCGGGTGTGATGGAGTAACGTGGAGGAGTTTACGGAGACAGATGGGTTGGAGTCCTTGTCTACAGGAATAATGCCAAGACACTGGCGCATAGCTGCTCCCTCTTTCACGCATGCAAGTAGAGACAACCTGGTAATTAAATTCTTCGATTGTGGTAAACGTGTTGGTAATGGTTGTGTGAGATAGGATTTGTAATCATCTACAAAGCTGATTAGCGATATACAACACTGTTTTGTGAAGGGAACAGCGTGCCCCACAAACACTACTGCGTTCTTTGTGAAGTTGAACAAAAAGGTGCATAAAGATTAAAAGGGTCATGTGGTGTATATGGATTTCAGTGAGGCTTTTCATAAGGTTCCCCACAGGAGGCTATTGATCAAAATACAGAGTCATGAGATTGAGAGTGATTTGGCAATTTCGTCAGAAATTCGCCAGCTGAAAGAAGACAGGGGATAGCAGTGGATGGGAACTGTCCATCCTTGTGTTTATTTGAAGAGTGGTGTCCCGCAAGAATCTGTTTTGGGTCCACTGCCGCTTGACATTTCTTTACATGGCATGCATGAGGGCGAAGAAGGATTGCTTAGTAAATTAGCGAATGACGTATTAGTCAGTAGAGTTGTGGATAGTGCCAAAGGATGCGGTAGATTACAGAGAAACATATATAAGCTGCAGAGCTGGGCTAAGAGACGTCAAATGGAGACAATGCGGACTAATCTGAGGAGATTTACTTTGGAATGAGTAACAGGAATGCAGAGATTTGGTCTAATGGTCGGATTCTTCACAGTGTAGATGAGCAGAGAGATCTCAGTTTCCATGTCCATAAACACGTGAAAGTTGCGACTCAGTTGATAAAGTTGTTACGAAGCCATGCAATGAGTTTCGGAACGATGAGGTCATGCTGCAGCTACACAAAACTCAGGTGTGGTCACACTTGGAGTATCGGGTACAGAATGCGTCACACCAATTTCTGGAAAGATGTTTGAGCTTTGGAAAGGATGCAGAAGAGAATAACGAGGATGTTTACTGGTATAGAGGGAAGATCTTATTAAGAAAGTCTGAGGGATTTGAGGTTGTTTTCGTTAGCGAGAAGAATGTTGATAGGTGACACAATTGAGACTTATAAGATTATAACAGTGTTAGATGCACTAGACAGTGAGAGCTATTTTCCTCGAATGGTGATGGCTAGCACGAGGGGCATAGCTTTAAATAAAAACGTGATAGACATAGGACCGATGTTAGAGGCACTTTCCTTATGCAGAAAATTATAGTGGCGCGGAACGCACTGCTAAAACAATAATAGACCTTAAGCGTATTTAAGTGATCATTGGGTAGACAAATGGAAGAAAATTGAAGAGTATAGATTAGATGGGCTTCAAATTGGTTTCACAGATCCGTGCAAAATCGAGGGTCAAAGGGCTTGTAGTGCACTATAATATTATATATTCTATGAAGTTACAGAGAAGGAGGGACCTGGATTCGACTCCATAGCTGGTGATTGATGAAGACTGTGGATTGTTAAAGGGGCGAATATGAGCAGGGCGTGGAATCATTTAGAAGAATAAAGAATGTGGTGTATTCAACGACAGTTGTGGTGTCCGGCGAATAATGATGGCGTAGGAGGGGGTTATCTACTGGAGAATATTTTTGGGATAGGAAAGCTAGTGTGGACTGGAGAACGTTAGATACGTATAAGATGTCATACACTGGAAGATATTTGAGAGAGTGTGAATGTTGTGCTTGCTGAAAGCTGTGACAGGGATGGGGAGGCTTGTTGAGACGGGAGGATGTTACATTCATAGAGATGGTTGTGAGAAACGATGTGTTTTATGAGCATAGGATGTGTGGCGGGGAGAGAAACTGTTTACATACGAAAATAGAATATAATGGCATCAGAACAGTCACACCGGAACGGTGGTATATCGCAACTGGAGGAACTTACACAGATAGGGAAAATTGTCAGAATTTGAAGAGGCTCGGCACATTGGGAGTGTTGGAGGGACTTGTGGAGATGACACTAATAGGGACGGTTTGAGAGACTAAACAATGTTAAGAAATAAGGATGGATGCAATGGTGACAGCATGTTTCTGCAAATTGGCGGCCCTCGGCCTGAAGGAGGTTACACAGTTAGAGATAGCTGTAGGATTTGCAGGGAGCTACCAGCAAAGGAGATTGCAGTGACTGGAGGCATTTACACAGATTGGGATCTTATTAGTGTTAGATAGAATGCACAGTTCTGCCAAGGATTGTAGGGGCTGCAGGACATTACAGAAATGAGGAGGGTTGTTTAAAATTGATTGTGTGCACAGGCAGAAGAATTTGTGGGATTTGGAGCAGCTTACCATTGTTATGAAGTAGACAACAGGTACTGTACCCGTAAGAGAGTGTGAATGTTGTCCTGCACTGAGAGTTTGCATGAGGAGTACAGGAAAATTGAAAATATACAGCGTTTAGTCATGAAATACATACATGAGTTGGTTACTGTTCTGACAACATTTCGAATTTAAGCAATTGTGTCAAATTATAACCCAGGATACTAACACGCTATCGAGATAGAATATATTGTTTTGACAACACCGAATCAATTACACTATCCGATATTAGGGATAGAAAAATGCCAGTTATTTTGAAAATCAGAGAGAGTAACCGCTGTCGAGCGAGAGACACAAGACATTCAAGCAGTCCATCAAAGGTGTCTTATCATATGAATCATATATGCAGGATAAAAGAAAGAATGTGACCCAAGGAGATCTACAGCCAGAAGAACAAAGGCACCAAAGACGAAAGCCACTGCATGGCTTTGCAATTAATTTGGTTTATTTTTAATTATTGTTTCATTGGTACAGCACATGGTTATGGAGGTGGAGGTAGGTAATAAGCAGTTAAGAGAAACGGGCTTAGAGTTGTGAATCATTGTTGTTTGGTGTACACGTTCAGACATAAATAATAAATTGATATTATTTTTCTTGAAGCGTGGGATTTTGGAGATCTCTGCCATTCATATTTCAAAAGATTGCGAGGTGAGGTTGGTTTAGTTAACATAAGGGTTCCCGTCAAACTGTAGGGGCATGGTTTTTGGCGCTCAAGGACATTCCAGAAATAGGGAGGTCTGAAGGGGCTGGATCAGTTAACAAAGGCAGGGAGAAATTTAGGATATGGAAATGGTGAGGGCTGTAAGAAATGCAGACAATTAGGAAGACTGCAAGAGCTGGAGAGTTTCAAATTGACAAAGAGCAATTAGGAAGGGGACGAGTTTAGAAGGAAGGCGTTCGCAACATTCACATTCATTTGTGGTTTGGAGTAGACTGCGGGAAGTGTCAGAATGAGGAAGGGTTAGAGCAACATGAAGTCATTGCAGGAGCATAGAAAGATATCAACATCTCATTTCAGTAATGTTCTACACTGGGTCGTTAGGAGGATAGACGTCCTCATTAAAATGTACAGATCCTCAGGGGAACTGATAGGGTGGATGGGAAAGGGAGACAGACAAACATGGAGATTCAGTTTGTCAAGGATAGAGAAGAGGAGATTATGATTTTATTCAGTGGTGCAAACTTATTTCCAAAAAGTCAAATGAATGCAATCAGATCACAAAGAATGAGGTATTTTGGAACTGCAAAAGATACGAGATAAAGGACAGGTTTAAGGGCTGGCTGTCGTTAGACAGAAAGGAGATGTTCAACAGCTGGTGAGATTTACAGTAAGCAGACACTGTCAGGACAGGAGAACATGACAATTTTACTTATGAGAGGGAGCTAACAATATGGCACAAGGCCAAAAGCAGTAAGATGGCAAACACACGGTCATTTACTCAGAGAGTTGATCTCACTCAGTCTGCTGTCAAGCCTCATATGCAAAGAGCATTAGTTTTCCAAGTTCCTGGTGCTCAGAGTGCAATGCACAAATGAAACAGTCGGTGAGGTATTTACACTGTTATGGAAGATATAAACTGGTAAATTCACACTCTACAACTCAATTCAAAAGTTGTATTCAAATTCGTTGTTTCTACAGTACTCTAAGTGATAGTGATACAGAACAACAGAATACACAAAACTCCATTGCATTGTTCATCGTCAATGATATGAATGCCATTATCTCAAGACGCACACTTGCCACTTCCTGCATCTTGTGAAACGAACATTTAAAAATAATGAATAAAATGAACATTCCAAACGAAGTATTTAATGAGGTGAGCTGTAGTCAGTCATGTAGATCTGGAGTTTATCAGATGCATGGAGAGTGTTTTCTATTGGAGCAGCCGTATCAGGCACACAGGCTGAATGGACAAAAGGATTACGTCTGAAGTCGCATTTCCCAGCCTTGGAATTGGAAGCTGTGTACAGGCGTTCGGGTGAACAGCTCCAAAATTAGGTCATCCACATCTGTCCAATGGTCAGATCAAAAAGGATCTGTGATAGTATTTGTAACATCGGAAAGCTATTCTACCATGGTCACATCCTGCAGGTTTTATTCATCCCGCTACCTCTAACTTCCTGCAGCATCCATGCCCCTTCCTACATTTGTACCATGCTCCAGGTTCTGAAGCCCTTCCTACCACTGTAACATGGCTTGGATTCTATAACTGGTCATTCCACTGAAATGTTCCCCCAGAATTGCACCGGGGGATGATGGAGGTGACAGAGATAGGGAGGGATATCAGGACTGGAGGGCTTTGCGGGTATTAGGAATATTGCATTGGAATAATGAGCTGAAAGTAATGTTGACTCTTCATGGTATAAAAGGGTTTACAGAGTTAAGCAGGATTGCGAGCAAATTACTTGGATTCACAGTTCATCAGTCTTTTGGGATTCGAAGACGATATTAAGATAGAGAAGGTTTAAGACTGGAGGATTCTGCAGAAAAAAAAATCGTTTGAATAAAGGCAGTATTTTTGACAGTGTGGAAGAACAGATTGATCTTGTTGTCCACGTCCATAGATCCCGAATAGTTGCTACCCAAGTTGAAAACGTTTTTAAAAATACATATATGGTGTGTTGGCTTTCATTAGTGAGGGATTGACGTTAACAGCTGCGAGGATTTGCGGCAGATCTAAAAATTCCTGATTAGACCACATTTGCAATATTGTGTTCTGTTCTGTTCGTCTCATGACAGGAAGGATGTCAAAACTCCAGAAAGAGTTTCAGAGGTGATTTACTAGGATGCTGCCTGGATTGTAGGGCAGGTCTTAAAAAGAAATGTAGTTGGAGCTGGCCTATGTTCATTGGAACAAATAAGAATGAGTCGTGATTGATTGAGGTGTACAAGATGATGAAAGCAAGATAGAGATGTTGGCCAAAGACTTCTTTTTCCCAGGGCGTAAATGGCTATCACGATGGGGTATAATTTTAATAAATTGGAGCAATGTTTAGCAGAGATACCAGCGTTCCCATAGAGAGAGGTGGTTGTGAGGAATGGACTGCCATCAGTGATAGTAGAATCAGATACATTAGGGATAATTAAACGACTCTTGGACAGGCACACTGGTGATAGGAACATTTACGGTATGTAGGTTAGTTTTATCCTAGATTAGGTTAAAACGTTAGCACAACATCGAGGACCGAAGTGAACGTATTGTGTTGTACTATTCAATGATCTGTGTTCTAATTAGGTAAGGCTACAAAGGCAGGAAGAAGTATCAGGAATGTGAAGAGATTGGATCTGAAGGAACGGACACACCTAGGAACGGTTACTAGGAGTGCCTGAGGTAACAGAGACAACAATGGTCTGATCTGGAACAGATGACACAGATTGCGAAGGCTGCGGCGGTGGGTTCACAGAGAGCGTGGACAATACAGCGACATGGGGTTACAAAACTGTATGGCCGACAGGAGCTCATGGAAATGGGGAGTTTGAGTGGGACGGGGCAGTTTACAAGCATAAGGATTTTGGTAGAATGGTGCGGGTTACACAGTCAAAGCTTTTGGATTAATGCAGCAGATTGCAGAGATAAAGTGGGTTGTGTAAACTGAAAGAACAAACAGACATATGCAGGATATTCGTGACTGAAAATGTTGATAGATACAGGAAGACTTAGGATCTGGAGGTTATTTAAATATAGAGGGTGTGGAGTCTACAAGATTTTCCAGAGGTAAGGACACTAATTTTGTTAGGAGACTGTTAAAAAACATATGGCTGTATTAGCAACCTCCTCCAGATCCGTCAAATAAGGAGGGCTTGTGGGGGAGTGTGACGTTTACACTGATGGGGATGTATGACCTGTGGAGGATGATGGAGATGTATATATGGATGGAGAGTCTGGAGGAGCTTACATTGTGAGGGTGATTGAGAGCAACTGAAGCATGTTAGACAGGAAGTGAGTCTTATAATAACTGGATATGGAGGGTCACAGGCACTGCAGTGGTTTCTACAGATCAGGAGTGTTTCATGGACTTGAGACGATTCACAGAAAGGGATGATTTTAGAGTGTTCACAGGTTGATCATGTTTTTATGACTGAAAGTTGATTAAGATGCAGATAGCCGCAACCCGATTTATTAATTTTTGTTGTGGACAGCATCCTCAATATCCCTCGTCAGCCAGCGATCCCTAAATCTCCCAACGTTTTCCCTTCACCCAAACAGGCACATACGTTTCCTGGATTCTTGATATCATACATTTAAAAGCCGCCCATTTGCCAGTTGCTTATTTTCCTTCAAACTGACTCACCCAATCAACCTCTGCTAAATCTTGCCTCATGGCCCCAAAACTGGTCCCAGGTTAGCACCTTTAGGTTTTGACCTCTCGTAAGTTTCTCCATGGTTACTTTAAAACTAAGAGAGTTAAGGTCACTGGACCCAAAGTAGTCTACGCCTGACAGTTCAGTCACTTTCTAAAGTTTGTTGTTCGCAGAGGAGGTCCAGTGTTGCTCCCACCAGAGTAGGGTCCTCCAACTATTGATTTAGGAATTTTCCTTGGATGCATTTTCATATTTCCACACTACCTGGGCCTTTTACAATCTGGACAAACCAGTCAAACCACAGGAAATGAAAATCAGCAATAAAGAATGCTCTATTATCCCTGTAGGTATCTATAATCTCTCTACATACCTGCTCATCCAGTAAATTCTGGTTATTTGTAGATCCATAATACAGACCCAACAGAGTGGCCAACCATATCTGTTTCTAGATCCTGACCATATGGCTTCATTTGATAACATCTTGAGAGTATCCTCTCTGAGCAAAATTGTTATTTTCTCCCTTATCAAAAGGGCAACGCCTTCTCCTCACATACCTGATCTTTTGTTCTATCTGCAACGTCTGTATCCTGAAATACGGTGCTTCCAGCCCTGCCCTTCCCTCAGCCATGTTTCCGTTATGGCTATAATATCTCACTCTGCAGAGACAACCCATACTATGAGCTCGCCTACCTTACCAAAAAGGCCTCGGACTTTGAAATAAATGCGCTTTAAACAAAAATATATTTCCATCTGTTTACTATTTCCCTGGATACTGTTAATACTGAACTTGCTCACGAAGGCCATTGATTTTCCCCCGACTTGTCTCTGACCCCTGTCTTATTCAGAGTACCCCTGCCCCACAATCCGCTCTCCTCACCCGTCATCCCGCCAAACAATCTGATTTAAATCCTCCAGGGTACTACTATCAAATCTCCCCTCAAGAATATTGGTTCCACTGCGGTTCGACCCCAGAAGATATCACAATGAACTGAGAAGTGAAAACCCTGCCCCCTACACGCAAACCTCTGCCACACATTCATCTAATCTATATCTCTATTTCTATCTTCACTGGCGCAGGGCACTGAGAGTATTCCTAAGATCAGTGTCCTTGTGATAGTCATTTCTAATATCGTACCAAAATGCAGACACTCATTTCCCAGGATGCCAGCTCTTTATTTGTCTATGCCATTTGTACCGAAGTGCACTTTTGGCTTTCCGGCATGCCTCTTTGGAATGTTCTGCATACACTTAGGAACACCGTTGAACCGAGCACCCGGCAGGGAACACACCAAACTGGTCTCTGTTCTGCAACCACAGAATGGAGCAAGATGGTGCTGGATATGGTCGACTCGTAGCGAACTCCTACGTGCAGATCTAAGTTTCTTATTTCCTGCAGTATTCCTATCCTATTTAAACGTAATAGCATGCTTTCAAAAATTACTAACAAATTTGTTTTATCGAAACTCACAGGCTTGAAGTTCCTCCGGTCCTTAAAGCCAGTTTCCTGGATGAAGGTAGCAGACCACTTGGTGCACAAGATGCATGCGACCACCCCGGAATAAGGCCAGGCCAGCTGGATTCAGCCTAAGTGAGCGCCAGGCTTGGGGCTGACGGGAAAATGCAGGATCCCGAGAGGCCTGCCCTAGGAAGGAGAACCGACACGAAATGCTCCCAAACCCATAAGACACTTGCCTAACATGAAACCTAACATGAAACCTAACATGAAACCTAACATGAAACCTAACATGAAACCTAACATGAAACCTAACATGAAACCTAACATGAAACCTAACATGAAACCTAACATGAAACCTAACATGAAACCTAACATGAAACCTAACATGAAACCTAACATGAAACCTACCTGGAGAGCGCCCAGACATATCAACAAAAACGTGGGTGGCTCTGGAGCAGTAATGTGGCAGCAACTGAAACCAGGAACTAACTGGAAAAATTGGAACACAAGCAGAAACGTATCTTCTCATTGATTCCTAAACACTCTTCCTCCGGTAAAATAAATCAGGAAATTACCTGTATTACTGGGTCCGAAGCAAACCCTGTGCAAAACTACACCAAACAGGAACCTAACTGCTCCACGGGGTCCCTGGAAGGATAACCGTCCTGGAAGCATTCACAATCCCTTCCAAAAGGCCACTTGCCCACTCAAAATAAGAAACCCTTGAGGAAGATGGGCCTGCTACTAAGACAGAATACAGGGTTTCAAGACAGGGGTTCGAGAAAATGTACAATCTCTGGAGAACGAGATAAACGAAATCAGATCATGGCTCATTTTCCAGCATGAACTAGCGGAATGCTGCGTACTCTGCTTCACAGAAATGTCGCTCAATCCATCCTTACATGACTGACTGCGCACTTCAGGCTCATGGTTTATCGATCCATCGTATGGACTGCACAGCGTCCTCGGATAAGACCAAGAGTTGGAGATATTTTCTTTTTAATGAACAACTTGTGGTGCATGGACACTGCAACTCTGGGCAGCCATTGCTACCAAACCCAGAATTACTCGTCATCAAATGCAGGCTCTTTTATCTCCCACGGGAATTTAACGCTGCTATACTAACTGCTATGTAAATACTGCCACAAGCAAAGAGTGAGGGAGCTATGAATGTGCTGTACTCCACCAAAAAACACCCTGGAGACGGAACACCCCGAGGTCCTGTTTATTGTGATTGGCGACTTGAACCAAGCCAAATTAATGAAAATGTTGCTCATGCCCTCCTCGGGTCCTAAGCATTTTAGTCTACTGCTAAGCCGCTGTGAAGGATGCTTACTACTTCATCCCACGCCCTCATTGCGGGAATTCCGCCGTCTTCTCGCGGCCTAAAGGTAAAAGCTCTCATATAAGTCCTCCAGCCCTCGCGGATACAGCTCCAGTGCTGATCGGTGGAAGGCAGAGGATCAACATCTGCACTGTCTGAGACATGTTCAAACAGTACACAGGTCCCTTGGGCGATTACGCAAATACCTCACAGACTGTATCAGCAAGAATGTGGAAGACTGCATACCAAGGAAGTCAATCCACGTGTTCCCCAACAGGAAACCCTGGATGAAGCAGGACATACAGAACCTGGTAAAAACCAGACGTGAGGCCTTCAGATAAGTAGACACACTCAAATATAATGAATGAAATTGTGACCTTCGCAGAGCCTTAAAACAGCCTAGGAACAATACCAGTTCAAATTAGAGACATGGAGAGATTCTCGGTGACTATGGCAGGGACTGAATGCCATCATAGTTTCTAAAAATAGAAAGTGTAAGATAGCAGGCTTGGACATATCTCTCGCAGAACGTTTCAATGCCTTCTATGGACACTTTAAGCAGAATTTCGGCAGAGAGTTAGCACCTATTCTAAGAAGTCCTGACGAACGTATCCCAACAGTCTCTGCATCAGGGGTGCGGTCAGTTTTCCTTGGTGTGAATTCAAGGAAAGCAATGGGATCAGACGGAGTACTGGCATGCGCATGATCAACCAACAGAGGTCTTCTTCTGCCAAACTCACCCTGCAACTTGCCACTGTCCCTGCCTCTTTAAAGAGGGCCAACATTGTCTCTGTGCCGAAGAAGGCTCACTCAGCATGTTTCAATGACTATCCCCCAGTGGCCCCAACTTCGATGGTCATGAAGTGCTTTGAAAGGCTTGTCATGGCATTAATCAGGGACAGATTGGTGGCTCGGTGGTTAGCACTGCTGCATCACAGCTCCAGGGTCCCAGCTTCAATTCCGTCTTCAGGCGATTATCTGTGTGGAGTTTGCACATTTTCCCTGTGTCTGTGTAGGGTTTCCTCCGAGTGCTCCGGTTTTCTCTCACGGTCCAAAGATGTGCAGGTCAGGAGAATTGCGCATAGTGACAGGTGCATTCGTCAGAGGTAAGTGGGTCTGGATGAGTTCGTCTTTGGATTGTGGGTGTGGACTTGTTGGGTCGAAGGGCCTGTTTCCGCACTATGGGGAATTTAATGTGATCTTCATGAACTCCATGCCTCCACAGTATAATTGAACCACTCCAATTTGCCTGCCGGACAATCAGATGCACATCAAATTCCATAGCACTTGTCCTTCGCAACTGCCGAGAAAATATTATCACCAAAACAATTGTGTAAGAATCTTACAAATGGACTACAGTTCTGCCTTCAACACTATTATCCCCTCGAGACTGAATACTGAACTTTGTGATCTCGGATTAATTTCCGCTCTCTGCCACTGGATCCTCGGTTTTCTGACCCAGGGGTCACTATCAGTGAAGATCGGGTCAATATTCCATCATACTAACACTCAATGCTGGAGCCCTCCAAGTGTGCACACTCATTCCCCGACTGCACGCACGACGACGACTGCATCGCCAAAAAACACACTAATGTCATTTACAAGTGTACTGATGACAACACCATAGTTGGCCCAATCTCAGGTGGCGACGAAACAGACTACAGACTGGAGGTGGTAGTCCTGGAAAAAATCTGCACTGAAAACAACTTACTTCTCAATGCCAGCAACACCAAGGAACTCAATATTGACATTCAGTGGGATGTTACTCATGCCCCCCTTTACATTAGCAGCACAGAGCTGGAACGATTGGAGAGTGTAAAGCTCCAGGGTGTGGTCATTCACAACAAGCTTTCTTGGATGCTTCATGTGGACGCTCTGTTTACAAAGTCCCAACAACCTCTCTTCTTCTTCAGGCAGCTGAGGAAATTTGATAAGTCGGTAAAAACCGTTGACAACTTCCATAGGTGCACCATTGCGATCATTCTGCCTGGATGTATCATTAGCTGGTATGGCAACTGTACCATTCACGATCGGAGACGGTTATACAGAACTCGGCCCGGACAATTATAAATGCCAACCTCCTCTGTATAGAATCCACCTACCAGGTGTGAAGGAAAGACCACCGGCATTCTGAAAGATCCATCCCACCCTGGCAATGTTTTTCACAATCTCTACCGTCAGGGCGAAGGAACAGAATCCTGAACACACACAACAAAATGTGTTTCATGACTTCTCTTCCAAATCATCAAAAAGAAATGAACAGCAGCAGACTAATCCTTGTCACACAACGCTGGTCACAGCCTCCAATTGAACAACAAATCTCTCCCAGCACCCTCTTTCCCCTACTATCAAGCGAAGTTTCCACCTAATTGGCTAGCTCTCCCTGATGCCTTGTGACCGAACCTGATTTAACAGGTTAGCATTTGGAACCCTCTTGAGCCTCAGTAAGATCCATGCAGAAAACGTCTGCTGCTTTAAATTCATCTATATTCTTGATCACCTCTTAGAAAATTTCAATCATTTTGTGAAACACGTTTTCCCTCAAGCAAAGCTATTCTTAATATCCCTAATCCGTCCATGTCTTTCTGAATGCATATACATCCTGTCTCTCAGAATTTCCTCCAAACATTGACCTCGCCGTGACTGACCGGCCTGTTTTTCCCTGGTTTTCCCTTGCAACCAATTTACACTAAGGTTACAAGATTAGGCTTCTTCCAGTCCTCCAGCACCTCACCTGTGGCTGTCGATGATACAAATAAATCTTGAAAGAACTGCGCATGCATAAATCGGAAACAAAGCCAAAAAGTGCTGGGTAAGCTCAGTTGGACTGGCAGCATTTATGAAGAGAAAACAGAGGTAATATTTCGGATCCAGTGACCCTTCCTCAGAACGCGAAATAATGAGACATATAACTCAGACCAGGACCCCACAATTGCCTCCCTAGCTTCCTGCAATGAGCTGGGATAAACTTGAACAGCTCGGGTGTATTTATCGACGATTACGCATTTTAAGACCTCCAAGAGTTGCTTATCTGTAATGTGGTCTCGTTTCAAAAAGTCGCTATTTCTTGTTTCTACGAGTTCTCTCGTGTTCTTGTCTTTCACCGCAGTAAATGCTGACGCGAAGTACTAATGTAGGATCTCCACTACTCATGAGGGATATTTTAAGATGTGAGGAAAAAGATTTATAAAAGTCATGAGAGGTAAATATTTTAGACAGAAGCTGGCTTGTGTGTGGAATGAACTTCCAGATGAAGTGGTGAAAGCAGGGACAGTTACAACATTTAAAGGACATTTAGATCAGTCCATGGATAAGACATCAGTTTGGATGGTGCTGTGAGCAGCTGCCCTCTTCCTCCCCGCGTCTGAATGAATCCCTGTTGGTTTTCACTCTCTGTCAATGCCTGTGCAGTGGCGTGGGGAGGCCACCAGAGGGTGGCATTGCATCACTTTAAGAACCACAGAGACTGGCAGACCTGCCCCACACAGAGACACACAGATATACACACGGGAATTGTTAGGACACGGCGGGAAGCTCATTTGGTAACTTAAACTAAATATAAAAAATGCTCAATTCGCCTCGTAAACTATTAAAATATGAGGGACAGAGAACTCCCAAATTCCACTGTTTAAATAAAAACATCAATTTATTTTTTCACTCTGACAGTGAACATTTTACATTAACTATTCACAACTCTGGGACCCCCTTTCTCTTAACTGCTTATTACCTGACTCCAGCTCTCTGGGTTTTCTATCCTCTCATATCTCAGGTATTTGTAAGCTCTCAGTTCAGAACAGCATTCCCTCTCCCTTAAAGGTATAGTACACACTTTCAACTTCATCACATTTTACCCTGATGAATATCAATAAGTGGCATCTATCCGATTTCTCTTGCTCCGTAGTTTGTCAATATTTCATTCGCTCCCTCTGGTGTCAGGACTTTTGTTGCCCCATTGACAGCATGTCATTATTCGACTTTGTCCACAGGAATATATCAGTATTTCACTTGCTCACACTCGTGTATGTGGGTCAGGATTTCAGTTGTTTCATGGGGACTGTGACACTATAACAATCTCAATGTTTGTAGATGGCACCGAACCTGGAAGAACTCTGAAGTCTATGGAGGACAGTGTGTAACTCTAACAGGACAGTGATACGTTGGAGTAGTGTTCAGGTGTAAGGCAGATGGGTATCAGTGCAGAGCAGTGTCAGGTGATGTACTGTGGTAGGAAGGACATTGAAAGGCAGTTGAATACAGGTCGTACCGTTATAATGGGGCTGCAGGAACTGAGAGCGCTGGGTGTATATGAGCACAGATTGTTGAAGATGTCAGGACAAGTGGGGAGAGCAGTAACTATCACAGATCAGTTTCAGTATCTGAGCTGTTTACAGGGGGAGGTGTAGGAGGGAGTCTCCGTGCTCCCTTCCTGGGAGGTGGTGGTGACGATGTGTTGTGAGCCCACCCTCCTGCCCACCAAGACCGGGGGGATTCCATTTGTACCAGCTCGACACAAAAGGGAGATGGCATCAGGGCCACGGCTTCTAAGTTGTGACGGGGGGAAACGGAGCTGCCAATGGGTTTAATGTGAGAATTGCCCTTCACTGAACATTGCTCCTTACTTGGTCGGTGGTACCTGGATGTTTCGGAATCTCCACACGAGGTGCCCTGGTCCTCTCCGGCTCCTACCAGTGTCCTACCCACATGGCAGGGCGAGGGGGTGAGGGAACGGATATTAGACACCCCACCACCCGGCTTGGCCCTTTCTGTCCTATTCCAGGCTGTTTCTCCTGGAATGGGAGGAAGAAAGGGAGGGAGTGAGGGAGGGAGTGGGTGTTGTCCTACTGTTAGTGTTAGTGTAGATGTGGAGGGGGTCATGGTGAGGTGTCCGGAGGGAGTCAGTCCACAGTGTTGTATCCATGCAGTGTTATTGATGTGGGGGGTAAAGTGGACGGGGTGACAGAGAGAGACAGAGACAGAGAGTGACAGACAGACAGAGAAAGAGACAGAGAGAGAGAGGGAAGGTGCTTCATGCAGCAATGACAGTGTTGGACCATGAGTCTTGTTCGGGGGTCGGTGCTATAACGGATATACAGTGAGTGTGAGGGAGCAGAGAGAATACAGTGACCCTTATCCTGACAGAGCAGGGAAGGTTATTGATGCTTGTCCTGTATTGCTGTGCATTTCTTCAGACCCCAGATATTGCACTGAGCTGGGTGGTGAGCTCAGACCATGCTCGGTGGGTCTGGTGGTGTGGCCTCTTCTGAAAAGAGAATGGTCTCATTCTGTATTAGCTCATCCACCAGCACCTCCGTGCCCCTGTCGACAAACAGCGGGGTAATCGCCCATGATCTGCCATGCTCGGGGTAAACGTTGCAGGACAGCTCCGAACTAAGAAAGACCCTTGGCCTTTTAAAAATGGCACCAGTGCCAGGGATCACGCAATATCCAGGGGCATCCGGGCGATGGTGAGTACCACCCACCATGATGGATCGGAGAATTGGGCTGGCATTATATGAGTGGAGCACCATGGGGTGGGCTGGGTAGTTAATGAGATGAGTCCAATACGACAGCACCAGGAAACTCGCTCAGCCTCGTGTGGACGATCTCTCTGTCACACTCAAGGAAAATCAAACAAAGATAAACTATTGTAAGAATCTGCCCAATGAGTCATCGATTCTGTTCAAAGCAATTCCAGTTACAAAGATGCAGAACAAATGTTCATTGGCTTCACACCAATATCCCTTTTTCCCATCTTTCTTGGGAAGATTGGCTCATGTTACAGGATGTTATCGAACTGTCAACATTTCAGCATTCTGCAACCTGGGAACACATCCTTCCATGACACTGTCTCTCAGTCTCCCCCTCTCGGTCTATTCCCCAAACCCCTCCCATGTGGTGATATTTAAACTGATTCCCCCACCATCTCTCTCTGGCAGTGATGTTCACACCCATAGCCCCCCCCTTGTCAGGGCAACAATGGAGATATGGAGCTGGAAATGGGTGGGAGCTGCATGTCCTGTCACTTGCAGCCCGGGCTGCAAGTTTCCCCACACTGAGCAGGGATCTAACACAGTGTTACTGAGGAATGCACTGGGGTGGTGTACACAGTCCTACATACTGGGAGGGTAACTGCTCCTGGTTTACAGATCAATGCACTGGGGTGGGGTACACAGTCCTACATGCTGGGAGGGTAACTGTTCCTGGGTTACAGATCAATGCACTGGGGTGGGGTACACAGTCCTACATGCTGGGAGGGTAACTGCTCCTGGTTTACAGATCAATGTACTGGGGTGGGGTACACAGTCCTACATGCTGGGGTGTGTGTGTGTGTGTAACTGGTCCTGGTTTACAGATTAATTCACAGGCAGACTAACTGGTTGAGGTTCATAGATAATGCAATGGTGTAGTCTGTGCAGCTCCACATACTGGATGGATATTTCTTTCATGTTCAGACATTAATGCACTGGTTTATAGATCAATGCACTACTGTGGTCTACACAACGCCCCGTATTCCTGTGTAGCAGCTTTGAAATGCTGAATGTTCCCTTCCGTTTCCTGTGTAACAGGTATGAGAGATTAAAAGATCTGCTCCAATCGCTGAGTAACAGCCTCCATTGGCTGAATGGCCTCATTCTGTTCCTGTTTAAAACTCTTGATGGGCTGAATAGCCTGCTTCAGTATCGGTGCAGTTGTGAATGGTGCTGAACATTTTGAAACCATCAGTGAATAGGCCACTTCTGACTTTATGATGGAGGGAAAGCCATTGATGCTGCAGCTGTTACGAGCCCACAGTGCCTCATGGGGCCAGTTTCCATGCGCTCAGTCCTTTAGAAGTATGTCCTACTTCACAGGAGGGAGTGCCACATCACACAGTGAGCAGTATGCCTAATATGATTTATCTCTCCATCCCGGAGTCTCTCAGCCTCATTGGTGATGAAGGTCTGCTGCCCGAAACGGTGATTTTCCTGCTCCTCGGATGCTGCCTGACCAGCTGTGCTTTTCCAGGAACACACTAATCTTGAGTGTGTCAAGTATGAGGCTGAGACTTTCCCTCCACCAAGATTGTGTGCTGGCTGTCAGGGACAGATCCATCTGGGACATGGAGTTTGGGGAGAATGTTTCCCCCAGTCTGGCTGTTGTGTATTGAAGCCTGTCCCTGCTCAGGCAGCGGTGGGCCTGTGGGGACACTCTTAGTGATGGACATTGAAGTCCCACACCCAGAGGATGGCCTGTGTCCTTATCACCCTCAGTGCTTCCTCTGATGTGTTTCCAAGAGGAGGGGTGGTGGGCAGGAGATAACCATCCTCAGGCGACTTCATTGACCATGATCTGTTACCATGAGATTTCCTGGGTTCTGGAATCAGTGTTGGGGATTTGCAGGGTAACTCCTTCCCTGACTGTATCCCAGGGTGTCCCCACCACTGGTGGGTCTGTCCTGCCGGTGGGACAGGATATACCCTGGGATGGTGATGGGGTTTCATGAAACATTATGCGCGACACGGTGGCACAGTGGTTCGCACTGTTGCTTCAGAGCACCAGAGACCCCGGTACAATTCCAGCCTCTGTGTGGAGTTTGCACATCCTCCCCGTGTCTGCGTGGGTTTCCTCCGGGTGCTCCGGTTTCCTCCCACAGTCCAAAGATGTGCAGATTGGGTGAATTGGCTATGGGAAATTGTCCGTAGTGTTCGATGAAGGAGTAAATGTAGGAGAATGGGTGTGAGTGGGTTGGTCTTCGGCGAGTCGGTGTGGACTTGTTGGGCTGAAGGGCCTGTTTCCACACTGTAGGTAATCTAATCTAATCTAAATTACACATCAAGCCTGAGTTTGTGAGTATGACGGTGTCAGACTGTTTCCTGACTGGGAGTGTTGTGCTGGAAAAGCACAGCAGGTCAGGCACCATCAGAGGAGCAGGGGAATGAATGGTTCAGGCATAATCCTTTCATCAGGAATGAGGCTTGTGGGCTGGGGAGCTGAGAGATAAATGGGAGGGGGCTGGGCAGGAGCTGGGGCTGAGGCTGGGGCTGGGGCGGGGGCTGGGGTTGGGGGCTGGGGCTGGGGCTGGGACTGGCACTGGGGCTGGTGCAGGAGCTGGGGCTGGGGTAAGGGAGCTGGTAATGTGATCGGGAGAAGGAGATGGGGGAGGGTTGATAGGTCTGAGAGGATGGGGGAAGGTCATGGACAGGTCAAGGAGTTCCCCGGAACGTTCTGTCCCTGACATTGTTTGTGAACAGTCGGACGTCAGTGAATTGAACAAACGATAAGATCCCGAGGGAAGAGATCCCGTTCCAGGGAGAAGGAGACACTGTTCCGAAGGCTCCTCAGGCAGTTAAAGGGGTGAATACGTTTTCCCTGCGTTTACATTTCTCCACGACACTGGATCGACCACAATTTAGACCAAAATACAGGAATTCCCAAACTCCGTTTGTCTTCAGGAAACTGGCAGAGAATCCTTCAGGACAACAACGTTCCCACCCTCCGTATTAGGAACTGGGAAGGGGTGACCTGTGTCTGCTCTCGAGTGATCGAGTGTGTGGGAATTTTCGAGAAACCATCTGTCCTTATGGATGTGTCTCTGTGTGTTTGGGGAGGGAGGGATTCTTGTGGTTTATGTCACATTTTTGTCAGTAATTCCGACCTTCCCATTTGTTATTCCAGCTCCAATTATTATAATAAATCCCTGAATACAGGGACACATTTGAAAATCTCACTGGGTCCCTGATCAAACGGGTCCCTTTGCCTCCAGGCTGATGGACAATGGGTTTGTTTTCCTTCCTCACAGTTAACGTAGTGACCATCTACGTCCTGCTTTATAAAGATTGTGGATTGTCTCCATGTGTCAGACGTTACCTGGGGGCCATGGCAGCGGCGGATCTCCTGGTCACTATCCTCGACCTGATCCTGAGACACATTCCCATTGTTTATGATGAACAGTTTTATTTCCTGAAGGAGTCCGTCCCCGTGTGTAATATCCACGCCGTCCTGCTTTATGCAGCCACTGACTGCTCTGTCTGGTTCACCGTCACTTTCACCTTTGATCGGTTTGTGGCCATTTGTTGCCAGAAGCTGAAAAGTAAATATTGCAGTGAGCAAACGTCATCTGTGGTTCTGGGAGCAGTGACTGTGCTGAGCTGTTTAAAGAACATTTTCTGGTATTTTATGCTCGAGGCTCAGTATTACCTGGTGAACACCCCCTGGTTTTGTGATGTAACAGACGCTGTTCTATCCTCCAGTGTCTGGGTCACAATCGAGTTTCTCCACCACATTCTAACCCCGTGTGTCCCATTTCTCCTGATTCTGCTGCTCAATGTTCTCACCGTCAGACACATTTTCGTGACCAGCAGAGCCCGCAGGAGACTCCGCGCTCACACCAATGGGGACGCTCAGTCTGACACTGAAATGAGAAACCGAAAAAAATCCATTATTTTACTGTTTGTGATCTCGGCCAATTTCATCCTGTTATGGTCAACGTTAATGCTGTATTCTATATGGTTCCGGATGTGGTTGATTGGGTATGAGTCTGTGTATCTCGATCCCTTTGTGCAGGAATTGGGCTTCATTCTGCAGCTCCTCAGTTGCTGCACAAACACCGCGATTTATGCCGTGACCCAGACTAAGTTCAGGCAGCAGCTGAAGAATGTGCTGAAATATCCCTTCACCCAAATCCATCCATCCATCAAATTCCCTCATTAATCACAACATCCGGGATTTTCTCATTTCAGTTCAGTGTTTCAGCGATGGAGCAGCCTGTCGCTATGGTAACAGACTGAGGGTAGCGCTGGTTTGTCCATCATATCCCCCAGGGGGGTTACAGGGAAACATTTCAATGTTTCTCACAACTCAGGGTCCAGTGAGAAAAGGCACCATCCCACTGACTGTATCCATCACTTCCATTTGTAAACAATAAAAATGTTGATTAAAGCGTGCCGAGCAGCAGAGTGACCGATGTTGTTGTGTGTCTTTGTGTTGGAGAAGCTGACCTGGAGAGAGACAGACTCAGCCCCAAGTCCTGGTCCTCAGGGAAGGGGAGGGCACAGCACCCTGAGCTCAGGAGCTGGGTTTAACTCCCTCTGCCCCCCTCCCACTCTAACCTGGCCTCCCCATTTCCTCTCCCCTACTCTTTCTCATGACGTCTCTCGCTCTCTCTCTCTTTCTGCACACTGTCTCTTTCTCACCTCCTCTCCCTTTAATTCTCTCATCCCCTCTCAGAAACCCCTCAATCCCGATTTCTCCACCTGCCTCCACTATTGTTTCTCCCTCACCCTCCCCCTCTCCCTCTCACACCCCCAACACTAGATTCTCCACCTGCCTCCACTCTTCCCTCTCCCCCTCACCCTTCCTCTCTCTCGCCTGCCGTCTCTGTCTCCCCCCCCCCCCCGCAATTCCGTCTCTACCCCATTTTCCCCCCTCCCATTTCCCACATCTCACTATCATCTCACCCCACTCCCCACACACAGACTCACGACCAACCCTCAGTCTCTGGATTAGAGGGAGAGGGAAGGACCAGGGAGACAGAGTGTGTCAGAGAGAGAGGGAAGGACAGAAGGAAGAGAGATTCAGTCAGAGAGAAACAGAGGGAGGTGGGGAGAGAGAGAGACCGAGGGAGGGGGATCGAGAGTGAGAGAAGGGGAGAGAGAGTGAAGGAGCAGAGAGAGAGCAGGGGGCAAGAGAGAGATATGGTGAAGTAGGGACAGAGAGAGACAGGGGAGAAGATAATGAGAGACAGTGGCAAGAGAGAGAGAGAGAGAGAGAGAGAGACAGAGAGATGCGAGGGATGGAACGAGAGAGAAAGGGGGCTAGTCTTAGAGAGAGATGGAAAAGGAGAGAGAAAGTGAAAGAGAGAGATGGGGATGCGAGAGAGAGAGAAGAGGAGAGAGGGAAGAGAGAGAGAGAATGAGGGCTGAGAGAATGAGAGCGAGGGGTGAGATATAGAGGGAGGGGCAAAAAAGCGGGAGGTCGAGAGAGATAGAGGCGGCAAGAGAGAGAGGGTCGTGAAAGAGGGGGTCTAGAGAGAGAGAGGAGGGGAACGACAGAGAGAGGGGCAAGGAAGCAGGCGGGAGAGTGAGTGAGAGGGCGAGTGAGAGAGAGTTTGTGAGGGCGAGAGAGACTGGGCAAGAGAGAGTTAGAGTGGGTGAGAGAATGATGAGGTGAGTGAGAGAGTGGAAAATGGGATGAGAGAGACATAGAGGTGAGAGACAGGGTGTGAGAGAGGGGAGGGCAATACAGAGAGAAAGAGGGGCAAGGAGAGAGGGGGTGAGAGAAAGAAGAAGCGAGAGTGGGAGGCGTTAAGAGATCAAGAGAGATGGGTAAGAGAGATTGAGGGGCGAGAGAGGGAGAGGGAGCAAGAGATACAGAAGGAGCAAGAAATAGAGAAACGGGGTTTGAGAGAGGTGGAGGCAAAAGAGAGATAGAGGGGTAAGAGAGAGGGGGAGGGAGAGAGAAAGGGGTCGAGAGAGAGCATAAGGGCTGAAAGAGAGCGAGGGCAAGAAAGAGAGTGAGGGCTAGAGAGAGAGGACAAGAAGGAGAGTGTTGTGTTGGGAGAGAGCGAGGGCAAGAGAGATGAGAGAGAGGAAGGTCAAGAAGGAGCGTGGGCTCCGTGAGACGGGGTTTGACAGAGAGAGGGTGGGAGAGAGAAAGGGTGACAGCGAGAGCGCAGGGGCAAGACAGGGTGAGACAGAAAGAGAGAGAGAGAGAGAGAGACAGAGTGAGAGAGAGGGAGAAAAGAAACAGGAGAGAGAGAATAAGGGGACCGAAGAGAGTCAGCGAGAGCAAGGTACAGAGAGAGAGAGAGAGTTAGGGGAGAGATAAAGAGACAGGGCGAGTGAGAGAACAATGGAGCGATGGTGAGAGAGAGGAAAGAGAGAGGATGGGTGAGAAGGAGAAAAGGCTGCGAGAGGGTTGTCGAGAGTGAGAGAGAAGAGACGATGGGGCAGCGGAAGAGAGAGGGTGAGAGCGAGGGAGCGAAAGAGTGGGGCAAGAGAGAGGAGGTGAGAGAGGGAGATAGTGAGAGAGAGAGATGCGAGGAGAGAGAGAGAGAGAAGGACAGACAGAGGGCAAGGAGTAGAGAGAGAGAGGGTGAGACTGAGAATGAGAGAGAGAGAGATTGAGAGAGAGAGGCTGAGCGAGAGAAAGAGAGGAGCTGAGCAATACGGGGGGGGGAAGAGAGGTAGGGGATGGTGGCAAGTGAAAGCGAGACAGGGGGCGATAACGAGAGAGAGAAGGGGAGAGAGAGAGATGAGGCAATAGTGACTTGAGAGAGAGAGTGAGCAAGGGGGGAAATGGGTCCAGAGAGAGAGAGAAAGAAAGAGAGAGTGACAGAGAGAGAGAGAGATAGAGCGAGACAGACAGAGGGACGAGATGGTGGGTAGAGAGAGACAGAGTGAGAGTGGGCGAGAGAGAGAGAATGTGCAGGGAGAGTGAATGAGCAGGGTGAGATAGGGTGAGTGGGAGAGACAGGGGCGCAAGAGAAGGGGGGCAGAGAGAGAGGTGGGCAAGAGAGAGTGGGATGATAGATAGTGTGGGCGAGAGAGAGGGGCGAGAGAGGGGTGCGAGAGAGAGCAGGGGCAAGGAATGGCGAAAGAGGCCGGGAAGAAAGAAAGGGGGCCAAAGAGGGGATGGGAAAAGAGAGTGGCGCGAAAGTGGGGGGGGGGGGGGGCGAAAGAGAGGGGGAGTGAAAGAGAGAGTGTACGAAAGGAGTGGCGAAAGAGGGTGTGGTGAAAGAGAAGTGGGCGAAAGGAGGGGCAAAAGAGGGGGACGAAAGAGGAGGGGCAAAAGGGGGGCGAAAGTGGGGGCGAGTGAGAGGGAGAGTGAGGACGAGAGAGAGAGGGAGTTGAGAGAGAGGGAGAGAGGGGGTGGAGAGAGAGGGGGTTGAGAGAGAGAGGGGAGCGAGGGGGGTCGAGAGAGAGAGGGCAAGACCGAGTGGGGGCGAGTGAGGTGGGTGAGAGAGAGAGGGGCGAGAGAGTGAGGGTGAGAGAGAGAGGGGTGAAGAGAGAGAGGGAAGAGCGAGAGGGGGAGAGAGGGTGTCGAGATAGGGGAGAGGGAGTGTGAAAGATGGGGTTGAGGCAGGGGGCGATGTTGGATGGGGTTGGGGTGGGTGTGGTGTTGGACGGGGTTGGGGGAAGGGGGTAGTGTTGGACGGGGTAGGGGAGGTGGCGGTGTTGGACGGGTTTGGGGAGGGGACGATGTTTGGGAGGGGGAGGTGGTGGACGGGATTGGAGAGTGGATTAGTGGCAGGGTAGCAGTGTTGGATGGGAGCAGCGGGCATGCGTTTGGGTGTGGGATGTGGTGCCGAGTGCGGGAGGCGGGGCTCATGTTGGACGGCGGTGAGGGTCAGGCTGCGGTATGTGTGGACGGCGGTGAAAGTCAGGCTGGGGCAGTGTGTGGATGGCGGTGAGGGTCAGGCTGGGGACGGTATGTGGACGGCAGTGAGGTTCAGGCTGGGGGTTGTGTGTGAACGGCAGTGAGGGTCAAGCTGGGGGTGCTGTGTGGACGGTGTTGTGGGTCAGACTGGGGGAGGTGTGTGGATGGCGGTGAGGGTCAGGCTGGGAGCGGTGTTGAATGCTGGTGAGGGTCAGGCAGGTGGCCGTGTTCAATGCTGGTGAGAGTCAGGCTGGGTGCAGGTTTGGACCGTGGTGGGTGTCAGGCTGGGGGCAGTGTGTGGAGGGGCAGTGAGGTTCATGCTGTGGGTGGTGTTGGATGGTGTTGAAGGTCAGGGTGGGGGCGTTGTGTGTATGGTGGTGATGGTCAGCTTGGGGGTGGTGCTGTGCGGTGGTGGAGGTTGGGATGGAGGCGGCGAGTGGGCATCAGTCGTGGTCAGGCTGGGAGCGGTGTGTGGATAGAGGTGAGGGTCAGGCTGGGACGGTGTGTGGGCGGCCGTGAGTCTCAGGCTGGGGGCAGAGTGTGGGCGACAGTGAGGGTTAGGGTTGGGGCGGTGTTGGACAGCAGTGAGGGTCAGGCGGGAGGGTGCGTGTGGGCGGTGGTGAGGATCAGGCTTAAGGCGATCTGTGGTCGGCGGTGAGCTTCAGGCTGGGGGCGCTGTGTGGACTGTGGTGGGGATAAAGATGTGGGCGCTGTGTGTTCGGAGGGGACGGTCAGGCTGGGGTCAGTGTGTGAATGACGGTGGGGGTCAGGCTGGGGGTGGTCTGTGGACGGCGGTGAGGGTCAGGCAGGGGGCAGTATTGGATGGTGGTGAGGGTCACTTTTGTGGCAGCGTTGGATGGCAGTGGGTGTCAGGCAGGGAGAGGTTGGTGGACAGCAATGTGCGTCAGGCTGGGGGCAGTTGGTGGACGGTGGTGGGGGTCAGGCTGGGGGCAGTTGGTGGACGGTGGTGGGGGTCAGGCTGGGGGCAGTTGGTGGACGGTGGTGGGGGTCAGGCTGGGGGCAGTGTGTTTGATGTCGATGATGGTCAGGCTGGGGTTGTGTGTGGACGGTGGAGATGGTCAGGCTTGGATCATTGGTGGACGGCGGTGAGGGTCAGGCTGGGGCGGTATTGGTCAGCAGTGAGGGTCAGGCTTGTGGCAGTGTAGGACGGCAGTGGGTTTCAGACCAGGGCGTTTGGTGGACGGTGGTGGGGGTGAGGCTGGGGGCGGTTGGTGGACAGCGGTGAGGGTCAGGCTGCGGGCAGTGTGTTTGATGTTGATGATGGTCAGGCTGAGTTGTTGTGTGTGGACGGTGGAGATGGTCAGGGTGGCGTCACTGGTGCACGGCGGTAAGGGTCAGACTCGGGGCAGTGTGTTTGACGTCAATGAAGGTCAGTCTGGGGACGGTGTGTGGGCGATGTTGAGGGTCAGGCTGAGGGCGGTGGTTGAACGATGGTGAGGGTCAGGCTGGCGACGGTGTGTTTGACGTCAATGACAGTCACGCTGGGGTCATTGTTGGATGGCGGTGAGGGTCAGGCTGGGGGCAGTGTGTTCAACATTAATGAGGGTCAGTCTGGGGTGGTGTGTGGGCAATGGTGAGGATCAGGCCGACGGCGGTGTGAAGGTGGCGGTGAGGGTCAGGCCAGGTGCGATGCTGGACGGCGGTGAGTGTCCGTCTGGGGAGGGCATATGAATGGCGATGAGGGTCAGGCTTCGGTCAGTGTTGGATGGCAGAGAACGTCAAGCCATGGGCGGTGTGTGGGTGGCGGTGAGGGTCAGGATAGGGTAGGTGTGTTATCGGCGGTGAGGGTCAGGCTGTGGGTGGTGGATGGACGATTGTGAGGGTATGTCTAGGGGCAGTGTGTGTGCAACGATGAGGGACAGACTATGGCGGTATTGGATGACGGTGAAGGCCAGGATTGTGGCATTGTTGGATGGCGGTGGGATTCATGCCAGGGCAGTTGGTGGACGTGGTGGGGGTCAGGTTGGGGGCGGTTGGTAGACGGCAGTGAGGGTCAGGCTGTGGGTGGTGTGTTTGACGTCGATGACGGTTAGGGTGGAAGTGGTGCGTGGACAGCGGTGAGGGACATGCTGGGTGCGGTGTGTGGACGGCGGTGAGGGACATTGTGGGGGTGGTGTGTGGGCGGTTGTGAGAATTCGGCTGGGGGGCTTGTGTGGGCGGTGGTGAGGGTCAGGCTGGGGGTGCTGTGTAGATGGTCGTGAGTGCCAGGCTAGGGGTGGTGTGTGGATGGAGGTTAGGGTCAGGCTTGGTGTGGTTGGCAGATGGTGGTGAGGGTCAGGCTGGGGCAGTGTGTGGACGGCAGTGAGGGTCAGTCTGGGTATGGTGTGTGGATGGCAGTGAGGGTAGGTCTGGGTACGGCGTGTGGACGGCAGTGAGGGTCAGTCTGGGTGCGGTGTGTGGACAGTAGTGAGGGTCAGTCTTTGTACGGTGTGCAGATGGCAGTGAGGGTCAGACTGGGTGTGGTGTGTGGACGGCAGTGAGGGTCAGTCTGGGTGCGGTGTGTGGACGGCAGTGAGGGTCAGTCTGGGTACGGTGTGTGGACGCCAGTGAGGGTCAGTCTGGGTGCAGTACACGGATGGCAGTGAGGTTCAGTCTGGGTGCAGTGTGCGGATGGCAGTGAGGGTCAGTCTGGGTATGGTGTGTGGATGGCAGTGAGGGTCAGTCTGGGTATGGAGTGCAGATGGCAGCGAGGGTCAGTTTGGGTGCAGTGTGCGGATGGCAGTGAGGGTCAGTCTGGGTAGGGTGTGTGGATGGCAGTGAGGGTCAGTCTGGGTATGGGGTGCAGATGGCCGTGAGGGTCAGTCTGGGGGCAGTGTGTTTGACGTCAATGATGGTCAGGCTGTGGGTGGTGCGTGGACGGCGGAGGGGTACAGGATGGGGGAAATGTGCAGACGGCAGTGAAGGTCAGGTGTGATGCTGTGTTTGACGGCATTGAGGATCAGACTGGGGGTGGTGTGTGAACGGTGGTGAGCATCTGGCTGTGGGCAGCGTGTGGAAGGTGGTGAGCGTCTGTCTGGGTGCAGTGCATGGGCGGAGAGGAGGGTCAGGCTGGGGGCGTGTGTAGGCGGTGGAGAGGGTCAGGCTGGGGGCGGTGTGTGCACGGCAGTGAGGGTCAGTCTGGGTGTGGTGTGCGGATGGCAGTGAGGGTCAGTCTTGGAGCGGTGTGTGGATGGCAGTGAGGGTAAGTCTGGGTGCAGTGTGCGGACGGCAGTGAGGGTCAGTCTGGGTGCGGTGTGCGGATGGCAGTGAGGGTCAGTCTGGGAGCGGTGTGTGGATGGCAGTGAGGGTCAGTCTGGGTGCAGTGTGTGGACGGCAGTGAGGGTCAGTCTGGGTGCGGTGTGTGAATGACAGTGAGGGTCAGTCTGGGTGTGGTGTGTGGATGGCAGTGAGGTTCAGTCTGGGTGCGTTGTGTGGACGCCAGTGAGGGTCAGTCTGGGTACGGTGTGTGGACGGCAGTGAGGGTCAGTCTGGGTGCAGTGTGTGGATGGCTGTGCGGGTCCGTCTGGGTACAGTGTGTGGACGGCAGTGAGGGTCAGTCTGGGTGTGGAGTGTGGATGGCAGTGAGGGTCAGTCTGGGTGTGGAGTGTGGATGGCAGTGAGGGTCAGTCTGGGTGCGGTGTGAGGATGCCAGTGATGGTCAGTCTGGGTGTGGTGTGCGGACAGCAGTGAGGGTCAGTCTGGGTGCAGAGTGTGGACGGCAGTGAGGGTTAAGCTGTGGGCGGTGTGTGGACGGCAGTGAGGGTCAGTCTGGGTGCAGTGTGAGGACAGCTGTGAGTTTCAGTCTGGGTGCGGTGTGCGGTCGGCAGTGAGGGTAAGTCTGGGTGCGGTGTGTGGACGTCAGTGAGGGTCAGTCTGGGTGCGGTGTGCGGACGGCAGTGAGGGTCAGGCTTGTTGCAGTTTTGTCGGTCGTGTGGTTCAGGCTGGGGATGGTTGGTTGACGGTGGTGAGGGACAGGTTGGGGTTATTGCTGATCGACAGTGAGGGCCAGGCTGGGGGCAGTGTGTTTGACGTCAATGAAGGTCAGGCTGGGAGGTGTGCTGACGGTAGTAATGGTCAAGCTGTGCATGGTGCGTGGACGGCGGAGGGGTCAGGATGGGGGCGGAGTGCAGACGGCAGTGACGGTCAGTTGGGTGCTGTGTTTCATGGCAGAGAGGATCAGACTGGGGGTGGTTTGTGGACGGCGGTGAGCGTCAGGTTGTGGGCGGCGTGTGGAAGGTGGTGAGCGTCTGGCTGGGTGCAGTGCATGGGCGGAGAGGAGGGTCAGGCTGGGGGGGGTGTGTAGGCGTAGGTGAGGGTCAGGCTGGGTGCTGTGTGTGGATGGCAGTGAGGGTCAGTCTGGGTATGGTGTGTGGATGGCAGTGAGGGTCAGGCTGGGTGCGGTGTGTGGATGGCAGTGAGGGTCAGTCTGGGTGCGGTGTGTGGATGGCAGTGAGGGTCAGTCTGGGGGCGGTGTGTGGATGGCAGTGAGGGTCAGTCTGGGTGCAATGTGCGGACTGCAGTGAGGGTCAGTCTGAGTGCGGTGTGTGAATGGCAGTGAGGGTCAGTCTGAGTGCGGTCTGAGGACGGCAGTAAGGGTCAGTCTGGGTGCAGTGTGCGGATGGCAATGAGGGTCAGTCTGGGTGCGGTGTGTGGATGGCAGTGAGGGTCAGTCTGGGTGCGGTGTGTGGACGGCAGTGAGGGTCAGTCTGGGTGTGGCGTGTGGATGGCAGTGAGGGACAGTCTGGGTGCAATGTGCGGACTGCAGTGAGGGTCAGTCTGGGTGCGGTGTGTGAATGGCAGTGAGGGTCAGCCTGAGTGCGGTCTGAGGACGGCAGTAAGGGTCAGTCTGGGTGCAGTGTGCATGGATGGCAGTGAGGGTCAGTCTGGGTGCAGTGTGTGGACTGCAGTGAGGGTCAGTCTGTGTGCAGTGCAGGGATGGCAGTGAGGGTCAGTCTGGGTGCGGTGCATGGATGGCAGTGAGCGTCAGTCTGGGTGAGGTGCGTGGACGGCAGTGAGGGTCAGTCTGGATGAGGTGTGTGGACGGCAGTGAGGGTCAGTCTGGGTGCGGTGTGTGGACTGCAGTGAGGGTCAGTCTGGGTGCGGTGCATGGATGGCAGTGAGCGTCAGTCTGGGTGCGGTGCATGGATGGCAGTGAGCGTCAGTCTGGGTGCGGTGTGTGGATGGCTGTGAGGGTCAGTCTGGGTGTGGAGTGTGAATGGCAGTTTAGGTCAGTATGGGTGCAGTGTGCAGACCGCAGTGAGGGTCAGTCTGGGTACGGTGTGCGGACTGCAGTGAGGGTCAGTCTGCGTGCAGTGTGACGACGGCAGTGAGAGTCAGTCTGGGTGCGGTGTGCAGACGGCAGTGAGGGTCAGTCTGGGTGCGGTGTGTGGATGGCAGTGAGTTTCAGTCTGGGTGCAGTGTGTGGATGGCAGTGAGGGTCAGTCTGTGTACGGTGTGTGGACGGCAGTGAGGGTCAGTCTGGGTGCAGTGTGCGGACTGCAGTGAGGGTCAGTCTGGGTGCGGTGTGTGGACGGCAGTGAGGGTCAGTCTGAGTGCGGTCTGAGGACGGCAGTAAGGGTCAGTCTGGGTGCAGTGTGCGGATGGCAGTGAGGGTCAGTCTGGGTGCAGTGTGCGGACTGCAGTAAGGGTCAGTCTGGGTGCGGTGTGTGGATGGCAGTGAGGGTCAGTCTGGGTGCGGTGTGTGGACGGCAGTGAGGGTCAGTCAGGGTGTGGTGTGTGGATGGCAGTGAGGGTCAGTCTGGGTGTTGTGTGTGGATGGCAGTGAGGGTCAGTCTGGGTGCGGTGTGTGGATGGCAGTGAGGGTCAGTCTGGGTGTGGTGTTTGGACGGCGGTGAGCGTCAGTCTGGGAACGGTGTTTGGATGGCAATGATGGTCAGTCTGGGTGAGGTGTGTGGACGGCAGTGAGGGTCAGTCTGGGAACGGTGTTTGGATGGCAGTGAGGGTCAGTCTGGGTGCGGTGTGTGGATGGCAGGGAGGGTCAGTCTGGATGCGGTGTTTGGACGGCGGTGAGCGTCAGTCTGGGAACGGTGTTTGGATGGCAATGAGGGTCAGTCTGGGTGCGGTGTGCGGATGGCAGTGAGGGTCAGTCGGGGTGCGGTGTGTGGACGGCGATGATTATCAGGCTGTGGGCGGTGTGTGGACGGTGTTGAGGGCCAGGCTTCGGGGGTCTGTGGACAGTGATGAGGGTCAGGCAGGGGGCCGTATTGGACGGTGGTGAGGGTTAGTTTTGTGGCAGTGTTGGAAGGCAGTGGGTGTTAGGCAGGGCGCGGTTGGTGGACAGTGGTGAGGGTCAGGCTGGGGCTATATTGGGCAGCGGTGAGGGTCAAGCTGCAGGTGGTGTTTGCACAGTTTTGAGGGTCAGGCTGCGTCGGTGACTGGGTGGCGGTGAGGGTCAGGCTGGGAGCGGTATGTGGGTGGTGGTGAAGTTCAGGCTGGGTGCGGTGTGTGGACAGCGTTGAGAGTCAGGCTGGGGGTGGTGTCTGGACGATGGTGAGGATCATTCTGGGGGCGGTGTGTGGAAGCCAGTGAGGGTCAGTCTGGGTGCAGTGCAAGGAAGGCAGTGATGGTCAGTCTGGTTGCGGTGTGTGGATGGCACTGAGGGTCAGTCTGGGTGAGGTGTGTGGATGGCAGTGAGGGTCAGTCTGGGTGCGGTGTGTGGATGGCAGTGAGGGTCAGTCTGGGTGCGGTGTGTGGATGGCAGTGAGGGTCAGTCTGTGTGTGGTGTTTGGACGGCGGTGAGCGTCAGTCTGGGAACGGTGTTTGGATGGCAGTGAGGGTCCGTCTGGGTGCGGTGTGTGGATGGCAGTGAGGGTCAGTCTGGGTGCGGTGTGTGGATGGCAGTGAGGGTCAGTCTTGGTGCGCTGTGAGGATGGCAGTGAGGGTCAGCCTGGGTGCGGTGTGTGGACGGCAGTGAGGGTCCGTCTGGGTGCGGTGTGTGGATGGCAGTGAGGGTCAGTCTGTGTGCGGTGTGAGGATGGCAGTGAGGGTCAGTCTGGGTGCGGTGTGTGGACGGCAGTGAGGGTCAGTCTGGCTTGTTGCAGTTTTGATCGGTGGGGTGGTTCAGTCTGGGACAGTTGGTGGACGGTGGTGAGGGTCAGGTTGGGGTTATTGGTAGTCGGCAGTGAGTGTCAGGCTGGGGTAGTGTGTTTGACGTCAATAAGGGTCAGGCTGGGGGGTGTGTGGACGGTAGTGATGGTCAGGCTGTGGGTGGTGCGTGGAACGCGGAGGGGTCAGGATGGGGGCGGTGTGCAGACGGCATTGAAGGTCAGGTGGGGTGCTGTGTTTGACGACATTGAGGATAAGACTGGGGGTGGTGTGTGGACGGTGGTGAGCGTCTGGCTGGGTGCAGTGCATGGGCGGAAAGGAGGGTCAGACTGGGGGCGGTGTGTCGGCGGTGGAGAGGGTCAGGCTGGTGGCGGTGTGTGGATGGCAGTGAGGGTCAGTCTGGGTACGGTGTGTGGACGGCAGTGAGGGTCAGTCTGGTTGTGGTGTGTGGATGGCAGTGAGGGTCAGTCTGGGTGCAGTGTGTGAACGGCAGTGAGTGTCAGTCTGTGTGCAGTGCATGGATGGCAGTGAGGGTCAGTCTGGGTGCAGTGTGTGGACTGCAGTGAGGGTCAGTCTGTGTGCAGTGCAGGGATGGCAGTGAGGGTCAGTCTGGGTGCGGTGCATGGATGGCAGTGAGCGTCAGTCTGGGTGAGGTGTGTGGACGGCAGTGAGGGTCAGTCTGGATGAGGTGTGTGGACGGCAGTGAGGGTCAGTCTGGGTGCGGTGTGTGGACTGCAGTGAGGGTCAGTCTGGGTGCGGTGCATGGATGGCAGTGAGCGTCAGTCTGGGTGCGGTGCATGGATGGCAGTGAGCGTCAGTCTGGGTGCAGTGTGTGGACTGCAGTGAGGGTCAGTCTGGGTGCGGTGCGTGGATGGCAGTGAGCGTCAGTCTGGGTGAGGTGTGTGGACGGCAGTGAGGGTCAGTCTGGATGAGGTGTGTGGACGGCAGTGAGGGTCAGTCTGGGTGCGGTGCATGGATGGCAGTGAGCGTCAGTCTGGGTGAGGTGTGTGGACGGCAGTGAGGGTCAGTCTGGATGAGGTGTGTGGACGGCAGTGAAGGGTCAGTCTGGATGCAGTGTGTGGACTGCAGTGAGGGTCAGTCTGGGTGCGGTGCATGGATGGCAGTGAGCGTCAGTCTGGGTGCGGTGCGTGGATGGCAGTGAGCGTCAGTCTGGGTGCGGTGCATGGATGGCAGTGAGCGTCAGTCGGTGCGGTGCGTGGATGGCAGTGAGGGTCAGTCTGGGTGCGGTGTGTGGATGGCAGTGAGGGTCAGTCTGGGTGCGGTGTTTGGACGGCGGTGAGCGTCAGTCTGGGAACGGTGTTTGGATGGCAATGAGGGTCAGTCTGGGTGAGGTGTGTGGACGGCAGTGAGGGTCAGTCTGAGTGCAGTGTGTGGATGGCAGTGAGGGTCAGTCTGGGTGCGGTGTGTGGATGGCAGTGAGGGTCAGTCTGGGTGCGGTGTGTGGATCGCAGTGAGGGTCAGTCTGGGTGCGGTGTTTGGACGGCAGTGAGCGTCAGTCTGGGAACGGTGTTTGGATGGCAATGAGGGTCAGTCTGGGTGAGGTGTGTGGACGGCAGTGAGGGTCAGTCTGAGTGCAGTGTGTGGATGGCAGTGAGGGTCAGTCTGGGTGCGGTGTGTGGATGGCAATGAGGGTCAGTCTGGGTGCGGTGTGCGGATGGCAGTGAGGGTCAGTCGGGGTGCGGTGTGTGGACGGCGATGATTATCAGGATGTGGGCGGTGTGTGGACGGTGTTGAGGGCCAGGCTTCGGGGGTCTGTGGACAGTGGTGAGGGTCAGGCAGGGGGCCGTATTGGACGGTGGTGAGGGTTAGTTTTGTGGCAGTGTTGGAAGGCAGTGGGTGTTAGGCAGGGCGCGGTTGGTGGACAGTGGTGAGGGTCAGGCTGGGGCTATATTGGGCAGCGGTGAGGGTCAAGCTGCAGGTGGTGTGTGCACAGTTTTGAGGGTCAGGCTGCGTCGGTGACTGGGTGGCGGTGAGGGTCAGGCTGGGAGCGGTATGTGGGTGGTGGTGAAGTTCAGGCTGGGTGCGGTGTGTGGACAGCGTTGAGAGTCAGGCTGGGGGTGGTGTCTGGACGATGGTGAGGATCATTCTGGGGGCGGTGTGTGGAAGCCAGTGAGGGTCAGTCTGGGTGCAGTGCAAGGAAGGCAGTGAGGGTCAGTCTGGTTGCGGTGTGTGGATGGCACTGAGGGTCAGTCTGGGTGAGGTGTGTGGATGGCAGTGAGGGTCAGTCTGGGTGCGGTGTGTGGATGGCAGTGAGGGTCAGTCTGGGTGCGGTGTGTGGATGGCAGTGAGGGTCAGTCTGGGTGCGGTGTTTGGACGGCAGTGAGGATCAGTCTGTGTACGGAGCTTGGATGGCAGTGAGGGTCATTCTGGGGGCGGTGTGTGGAAGCCAGTGAGGGTCAGTCTGGGTGCAGTGCAAGGAAGGCAGTGAGGGTCAGTCTGGTTGCGGTGTGTGGATGGCACTGAGGGTCAGTCTGGGTGAGGTGTGTGGATGGCAGTGAGGGTCAGTCTGGGTGCGGTGTGTGGATGGCAGTGAGGGTCAGTCTGGGTGCGGTGTGTGGATGGCAGTGAGGGTCAGTCTGGGTGCGGTGTTTGGACGGCAGTGAGGATCAGTCTGTGTACGGAGCTTGGATGGCAGTGAGGGTCAGTCTGGGTGCGGTGTGTGGACGGCAGTGAGGATCAGTCTGGGTACGGAACGTGGATGGCAGTGAGGGTCAGTCTGGGTGCGGTGTGTGGACAGCAGTGAGGGTCAGTCTGGGTGCGGTGTGTGGATGGCAATGAGTCTCACTCTGGGTGCGGTGTGTGGATGGCAGTGAGGCTCACTCTGGGTGCGGTGTGTGGACGTTGTTGAGTGTCAGGCTGTGGGGGGTCTGTGGACAGTAGTGAGGTTCAGGCAGGGGGCCGTATTGGACGATGGTGAGGGTTAGTTTTGTGGCAGTGTTGGACGGCAGTGGGTGTTAGGCAGGGCGCGGTTGGTGGACGGTGGTGAGGGTCAGGCTGGGGCTATATTGGGCAGCGGTGAGGGTCAAGCTGCAGGTGGTGTGTGCACAGTTTTGAGGGTGAGGCTGGGTCGGTGTGTGGAAGGCAGTGAGGGTCAGGCTGGGAGCGGTATGTGGGTGGTTGTAGGGTCAGGCTGGGGCGGTGCAGGACGGCGATGAGCTTCAGGCTGTGGGCGCCGTGTGGACGGCAGTGAGCGTCAGGCTGGGGGTGGTGTTTGGATAGCAGTTGAGGGTCAGATTGGCGGCGATGTGTGGATGGTGGTGAAGTTCAGGCTGGGTGCGGTGTGTGGCCAGCGTTGAGAGTCAGGCTGGGGCAGTGTCTGGACGGTGGTGAGGGTCATTCTGGGGCAGTATGTGGGCGACAGGGTGGGTCATGCTGGGGGCGGTATGTAGATGGCGGTGAGCATCAGGCTGGGGGCGTTGTGTGGACGGCAGTGAGGTTCAGGCTGGGACTGGTGTTTGGGTGGCTGTGAGGTTCAGGCTGGGACAGTGTTGGGTGGTGGTGGGTGTCAGGCTGGGGCGGTGTTGGTTGGCGGTGAGAGTCAGGCTGTGGATGGTTTGCCGATTGCAGTGAGGGACAGGCTGGGGGCGGCGTGAGGACGGTGGTGACGGTCAGGTGGGGGGGGCGGTATGTGGCCAGCAGTGAGGGACAATGTTGGGTGGCAGTAAGGGTCAAGTTGGTGGCGGAGTGTGGACGGCAGTGAGGGTCACGCTGGGGCGTAGCTGCACGGTAGTGAGAGTCAGGCTGGGCATGGTGTGTATGGATGGCACTGAGGGACAGGCTGGGGGCTGCGTGTGGACGGCGATGAGGGTCAGGCTGGGGGTGGTGTGTGAACGGCTGTTAGGATAAGGCTAGGGCCAGTGTGTGGACGGCAGTGAGGGTCAGGCTTGTAGCAGTGTTGGATGGTGGTGGAGGTCAGGCTGGGGGTGGTGTGTGGTCGGTGGTGGTCGTCAGGCTGGGGTCATTATTGGACGGCAGTGAGGGTCAGGCTGGAGACGGTGTGGGGACGGTGGTGAGGGTCTGCATGGTGGAGTGTGTAGACGGTGGTGGAGGTCAGGCTGGGGGTGGTGTGTGGTCGGTGGTGGTGGTCAGGCTGGGGTTATTGTTGGACGGCAGTGAAGGTCAGGCTGGAGACGGTGTGGGGACAGTGGTGAGGGTCAGCATGGTGGCAGTGTGTGGACGGTGGGGAGTGTCAGGCTGGGCGCGTTGTGTCAACAGAGGTGAGCATCAGGCTGGGTGTGGTGTGTGGTCAGCGGTGGGGTTCAGGCTGGGGGCAGTGTACAGGTGGCAGTGAGTGTCAGGCTGGAGACGGTGTGTGGGCAGTGGTGAGGGTCAGAATTGGGGTGGTGTGTGGACGCGATGCAGGTCAGGCTGGTGGGGATGTGTGGACAGTGTTGAGGGTCAGGCTAGGGGAGGTGCATGGGCGGGGCTGAGTGTCAGGCTGTGGTCGTGTTGGGTGGTGATGGAGGTCAGGCTGGGGGTGGTTGGTGGACAGCGATGTGGTCAGGCTGTGGGTGGTTGATGGACGGTGGTGTGGGTCAGGCTGGGGCAGTGCGGGACGGCGGTGAGGGACCGGCTGGTAGCGGTGTGTGGACGGTGGTGAGGGTCAGGCTGGGGCGGTGCCAGACGGCGGTGAGGGGCTGGGGCGGTGCCAGACGGTTTGTGGATGGCAGTGAGGAACAGACTGGTGGTGGCGTATGGACGGCGGTGAGTGTCAGGCTGGGTACGGTGTGTGAATGACAGAGAGGGTCAGGCTGGGGGCGGCGGGTGACCGGCGGTGAGGGACAGGCTTGGGATGGTGTTGGACGGTGGTGAGGGTTAGGCTGGGTCGGTGTGTGGATGGCAGTTATGGACAGGCTGGGGACTGTGTGTGGATGGAGGTGAGGGTCAGGCTGGGGGTGGAGTGTGAACGGCTGTGAGGATAAGGCTAGGGCCGGTGTGTGGGTGGCAATGTGGGTCAGGCTGGGGCGTTATTGGACGTCAGTGAGGATCAGGAGGTGGGTGGTTAGTTGATGGCGGTAAGGGTCAGGCTGGGATGGTTGGTTGATGGCAGAGAGGGTCAGGCTGGAGACGGTGTGTGGATGGCGGTGAGGGTCAGGTTGGAGACAGTGTGTGGGCAGTGCTGAAGGTCAGCCTTGGGGTGGTGTGTGGATGGCGGTGAGGGTCAGGCTGGGGTAGTGTGTGGACAGTGGAGAGTGTCATGCTGGGAGCGGTGTGTAGACAGCAGTGAGGGTAAGTCTGGGTGCGGTGTGTGGACGGCGGTGGGGTTCAGGTTGAGGGCGGTGCGTTGGTGACGGTGAGCTACAGGCTGGTGACAATGTGTGGGTGGTGGTGAGGGTCAGGCTGAGCGAGAGGCTGCTGACGGTGTTGGACTGTGGTGAGGGACAGGCTGGTGGCGGTGTGTTGACGGCAGTGAGGGTCAGGCTGGGGCGGTGCTAGACGGTGGTGAGAGTCAGCCTGGGGACGGTGTGTGGACAGCAATGAGGGTCAGGCTGGGGGCGGTGTGCTTTTGGCATTGAGGGACAGGCTGGGGGCAGCGTGTGGACGGCAGTGAGCGTCAGGCTGGGGGCGGTGTGTGGACGGTGGTGAGGGTCAGGCTGGGGGCAGCGTGTCGATGGCTGTGAGGGTCAGGCTGGGTGCAGTGTGTGGACGGCAGTGAGGGTCAGGCTGGGGGCGGTGTGTGGACGGCAGTGAGGGTCAGGCTGCGGGCAGTGTGTGGACGGTGGTGAGGGTCAGGCTGGGGGCAGCGTGTCGATGGCTGTGAGGGTCAGGCTGGGTGCAGTGTGTGGACGGCAGTGAGGGTCAGGCTGGGGGCGGTGTGTGGACGGCAGTGAGCGTCAGGCTGCGGGCGGAGTGTGGACGGCGGTGAGGGTCAGGCTGGGTGCAGTGTGTGGACGGCAGTGAGGGACAGGCTGGGGGCAGCGTGTCAATGGCAGTGATGGTCAGGCTGGGTGCGGTGTGTGGACGCCAGTGAGGGTCAGGCTGGGTGCAGAGTGTGGACGGCAGTGAGGGTCAGGCTGGGGCTGGTATGTGGACGGCAGTGAGGGACAGGCTGGGGGCAGCGTGTCAATGGCAGTGAGGGTCAGGCTGGGTGCGGTGTGTGGACGCCAGTGAGGGTCAGGCTGGGTGCAGTGTGTGGACGGCAGTGAGGGTCAGGCTGGGGGTGGTATGTGGACGGCGGTGATGGAAAGGCTGGAGGTGGCGTGTGGATAGCGATGAGGGTCAGGCTGGGTGCGGTGTGTGGACAGCTGTGAGGGTCAGGTTTGGGTCAGTGTTCTACGACCGTGAGCATCAGGCTCGGGGCAGAGTGTGGGCGGTGGTGAGGGTCTGGCTCGGGGTGTTGTGTGTTCTTGGTGAGGGTCATGCTGTGCGTGGTGTGTGGACGGCAGTGAGGATAAAGCTAGGGGTGGTGTGAGGGTGGCCGTGAGGGTCAGGCTTGTGGCAGTGTTGGACGGCGGTGGTGTCAGTCTGGGGGCAATTGGTGGACAGTGGTGAGGGGCAGGTTGGGGTCGGCATACACACGGTAATGAATGTCAGGCTGGGGGTGGTGTGTAGATGGTGTTGAGGGTCAAGCTTGGGGCGGTGTGTGAACAGCGTTAAGTGTCAGGCTGGGGGCGGTGTCTAGACGGTGGTGAGGGTCATTCTGGGGGCAGTATGTGGGCGACGGTGAGGGTCAGACTGGGGGTGGTGTTGGGTGGCGGTGGGTGTCAGGCTGGGTGCGGTGTGTGGACAGCGGTGGGGTTCAGGCTGGGGGTGGTGTGTGGGCAGCAGTGAGTTTCAGGCAGGGGGCGGTGTTGGGTGTCAGCCAGGGGGTGGTGTGTGTTTGAAGGGGACGGTATGGCTGTGGTCAATGCGTGAATGACAGTGGGGGAGTCAGGCTGGTGACGTTGTGTGGGTTGCGGTGAGGGTCAGGCTGTGGGCGGTGTGTGGATGGTGGTGAGGGAAAGGCTGGTGACGGTGTTGGACGGTAGTGAGGGACTGGCTGGTGGCAGTGTATTGACGGCAGTGAGGGTCAGGCTGGAGCGGTGCTGGATGGCGGTGAGAGTCATCCTGGGGACGGTGTGTGGACAGCTGGGGCAGTGTGCGAATGGCAGTGAGGGACAGGCTTGGGTCAGTGTTGGACGGCTGTGAGCATCAGGCTGGGGGTGGCGTGTGGGCGGTGGTGAGGGTCACGCTGAGGGCGGTATGTAGATGGCGGTGAGCGTCAGGCTGGGGGTGTTGTGTGGGTGGCTGTGAGGTTCAGGCTAGGGGCAGTGTTGGGTGGCGGTGGGTGTCAGGCTGGGGGCGGTGTTGGGTGACAGTGGGTGTCAGGCTGGGGGCGGTGATGGGTGACAGTGGGTGTCAGGCTGGGGGCTGTGTTGGGTGACAGTGGGTGTCAGGCTGGGGGCGGTGTTGGGTGGCGGTGGGTGTCAGGCTGGGGGCGGTGTTGGGTGACAGTGGGTGTCAGGCAGGTGTTGCTGTGTGTTCGGACGGGAGAATCAGGCTGGTGTCAGTGTGTCAACGATGGTGGGGGTCAGGGTGTGGGCGGAGAGTGGATGGTGGTGAGGGTCAGGGTGTGGGCGGTGTGTGGATGGCGGGGAGGGTCAGGGTGGGGGCGGAGAGTGGACGGCGGTGAGGGTCAGGGTGTGGGCGATGTTGGACAGCAGTGAGGGTCAATTTGGGGTGGGTGTGTGGCAGGTGGTGAGGGTCAGGCTGGGTGTGGTGTGTGGACGGCAGTGAGGGTGAGGCTGGGTGTGGTGTGTGGACGGCAGTGGGGTTCAGGCTGGGAGCAGTGTGTAGACAGCAGTGAGGGTGAGGCTGGGTGTGGTGTGTGGACGGCAGTGGGGTTCAGGCTGGGAGCAGTGTGTAGACAGCAGTGAGGGTGAGGCTGGGTGTGGTGTGTGGACGGCAGTGGGGTTCAGGCTGGGAGCAGTGTGAGACAGCAGTGAGGGTGAGGCTGGGTGTGGTGTGTGGACAGCAGTGGGGTTCAGGCTGGGAGCAGTGTGTAGACAGCAGTGAGGGTGAGGCTGGGTGTGGTGTGTGGACGGCGGTGGGGTCCAGGCTGGGAGCGGTGTGTAGACAGCAGTGAGGGTGAGGCTGGGTGTGGTGTGTGGACAGCAGTGGGGTTCAGGCTGGGAGCAGTGTGTAGACAGCAGTGAGGGTGAGGCTGGGTGTGGTGTCTGGACGGCGGTGGGGTCCAGGCTGGGAGCAGTGTGTAGACAGCAGTGAGGGTGAGGCTGGGTGTGGTGTCTGGACGGCAGTGGGGTTCAGGCTGGGAGCAGTGTGTAGACAGCAGTGAGGGTGAGGCTGGGTGTGGTGTGTGGACGGCAGTGGGGTTCAGGCTGGGAGCAGTGTGTAGACAGCAGTGAGGGTGAGGCTGGGTGTGGTGTGTGGACGGCAGTGGGGTTCAGGCTGGGAGCAGTGTGTAGACAGCAGTGAGGGTGAGGCTGGGTGTGGTGTGTGGACGGCAGTGGGGTTCAGGCTGGGAGCAGTGTGTAGACAGCAGTGAGGGTGAGGCTGGGTGTGGTGTGTGGACGGCAGTGGGGTTCAGGCTGGGAGCAGTGTGTAGACAGCAGTGAGGGTGAGGCTGGGTGTGGTGTGTGGACGGCGGTTGGGGTCCAGGCTGGGAGCAGTGTGTAGACAGCAGTGAGGGTGAGGCTGGGTGTGGTGTGTGGACAGCAGTGGGGTTCAGGCTGGGAGCAGTGTGTAGACAGCAGTGAGGGTGAGGCTGGGTGTGGTGTGTGGACGGCAGTGGGGTTCAGGCTGGGAGCAGTGTGTAGACAGCAGTGAGGGTGAGGCTGGGTGTGGTGTGTGGACGGCAGTGGGGTTCAGGCTGGGAGCAGTGTGTAGACAGCAGTGAGGGTGAGGCTGGGTGTGGTGTGTGGACAGTGGTGAGGGTCAGGCTAGGAGCAGTGTACCGGCAGCAGTGTGGGTCAGGCTGTGGCAGTGTTGTACGGCGGTGGGGGTCAGGCTGGTGGCGGTGTGTGGACAGTGGTGAGGGTCAGGCTAGGAGCAGTGTACCGGCGGCAGTGTGGGTCAGGCTGTGGCAGTGTTGTACGGCGGTGGGGGTCAGGCTGGAAGCGGTTGGTGGACAGCGGTGGAGTCAGGCTGGGGGGTGTTGGTGGACGGTGGTATGGGTCAGGCTGGAACAGTGCAGGATGACGTTGAGGGGCAGGCTGGTGGCGGTGTGTGGATGGCGGTGAGGGTCAGGATGGGGTGGTGTGGGACGGCAGTGAGAGTCAGATTGAGGACAATTTGTGGATGGCTGTGAGGGTCAGGCTGGGAGCAATGTGCGGATGGCAGTGAGGGTCAGGCTGGGTGCAGTGTGTAGATGTCGGTGAGTGTCAGGCTGTGTGTGGTGTGTGGACGGCAGTGACGGTCAGGCAGGCGCCGGTGTGTGGATGGCGATGACACACTGTGACACTCTCTGACAGACTGTGACACACTCTGTCTCTCTCTGACACTCTGAGACACACTGTGACACTCTGTGACTCTCTCTGAGACTCTGAGACGCACTGTGACATTCGCAGACCCTCACTGACACTCTCTGAGACACACTGTGACACTCTCTGACTCTCTCTGACACTCCCCGAAACACAATATGACATTGTCTGACAGACTGTGACAGACTGTGGCACTCCCTGACACACTATAACACTCTCTGACCGACTGTCACACACTCTGACACATGGTGAAATTCTCTGTGACACTGTGACACTCTCTGACTATCTCTGAGTCACCCTATAATTCTATCTAACAGACTATGACACACTGTGACACTCTCTGACAGACTGTGACACACAATGACACACTCTGACGCTCTCTGATACACAGTGTGAGACTCTCTGTGACATACTATGACACTCTCTGACGGACTGTGACACACTATGACACTCTCTTAGACACACTGTGACACTCTCTGGCACTCTCTTAGACACACTGTCACACTCTCTGACTCTGAAACACACTGTGACACTCTCTGACAGACTGTGATACACTGTGACACTCTCTGACACTTTCTTAGACACACGGTGACACTCTCTGACTCTCTCTGACACTCTCTGAGACACACTGTGACAATCCCTGACAGACTGTGACACTCTCTGACACATGGTGGCATATTCTGAGATACGGTGATGCTCTCTGTGACACTGTGACACGTTCCATCTCTCTCTGATTCCCTGAGACACACTTTGACACTCTCTGACACATTGTGACACTGACTGACTGTGACACTCCCGGAAACATGATGAAATTCTCTGAGACATTGTGACACTCTCTGAAACACACTGTGACACATTCTGACTCTCTCTGACTCTCTGGGACACACTGTGACACTCTCTGAGATGCACCGTGACACTTTCTAACACACTGTGACACACTGTGACACTCTCTGTCTCTCTCTGACACTCTGAGACACACTGTGATACGCAGTGACTCTCTCTGACTCTCTCTTTGACACTCTCCAAAATACAATGTGGCACTCTCTGACAGACGGTTACAGACTGTGACACTCCCTGACACACTGTAACAGTCTCTGACTGGCTGTGACACACTCTGACACATGGTGAAATTCTCTGTGACACTGTGACACCCTGAGACACACTGTGATACTCTCTGTCTCTCTCTCTCTGACACACGCTGTGACACTCTGTTCCTCTCTCTGACACTCTTTGAGATGCACTGTGACACTCTGTGACTCTCTGTCACTTTCTAAAATACAATGTGGCACTCTCTGACAGACTGTGACAGACTGCGACACTCCCTGACACACAGAAACACTCTCTGACCGACTGTGACACACTCTGACACATGGTGAGATTCTCTGTGACACTGTGACACTCTCTAAGACACACTGTGACACTCTCTGAGAGACACTGAGACACTTTCTGTCTCTCTCTGACTCTCTGAGACACACTGTAATACTCTCTGAGACACAGTGTGACCCTCTTTGTCTCTCTCTGTGGCAATTTTTGACTCTCTCACACTCTCTGAGACACACTGTGTCACTCTCTGACAGACTCTGACAGACTGTGACAATTTCTGAGACACACGATGACACTCCCTGACCTACTGTGAAACTCTCTGACACGGTGACATTTTCTGCGACACTGTGACACTCGCTGAGACACACTGTGACACTTTCCGTCTCTCTCTGACTCCCTGAGACACACTGTGATACTCTCTGAGATAGACTGACACTCACTAACTCTCTCTGAGGCACAGTATGACATACTGTGACACTCTGACTTACGCTGACGCTCTCTGAGACACACTGTGACACTCTCTGACACTTTCTGAGACACACTGTGACACTTTCTCACAGACTGTGACCCTCTCGGAGCCAAATGCTGACTCTGTCTGACACACTCTGTAATATAATATAACAGTCTCTGACAGACCGTCACAATGTGACACTCTCTGAGACAAACTGTGACTCTTTCTGACTCTCTCTGACTCTCTGAGACACACTGTCATCCTCTCTTAGACACACTGTGACACTCTCTGACACTCTCTGAGACACACTGTGACACACTCTGACAGAGAGTGTCACACTGAGACACTGTCAAAGACAGATTGTGACACTTTCTGACTCTCTCTCTGGCTCTATGAGACACACTGTGACACTCACTGAGACATACTGTGACACTCTCTTACTCTCTGAGGCACACTGTGACACTCCCTGACAGACTGTGATACACTGAAACACACTGTGACACTCTCTGACTCTCTCTGAGTCACACTGTGACACTCTCTGACAGACTGTGACACACTGAAAAACTGTCTGAGAGACTGTGACAGACTGTGACACTCTTTGAGACACACTGTGACATACTGTGACACTTTCTAGCACATCTGACACACTCTGTGACACTCTCTGACAGACGGTGACACACTGTGAAACTCTCTGAGAACGACTGTGACACTTTCTGACTCTCTCTGACTCTCTGAGACGCACTGTGACACTCTCTGACAGACTCTGTCACACTGAGACACTCTCAAAGACAGATTGTGACACTTTATGTCTCTCTCTCACACTCTCTGAGACACACTGTGTCATTCTCTGACACTCTCTGAGAAACACTGTGACACTCTCTGACAGACTCTGAGAGACTCTGACAATTCATGAGACACATGATGACACTCCCTGACCTACTGTGACACTCTCTGACACACGGTGACATTTTCTGCGACACTCGCTGAGACACACTGTGACACTTTCCGTCTCTCTCCGACTCCCTGAGACACACTGTGACACTCTCCGAGATAGACTGTGACACTCTCTGACTCTCTCTGAGACACACTGTGACACTCACTGACACTCTCTGAGGCACAGTATGACATAATGTGACACATTCTGACTTACGCTGACAGTCTCTGAGACACACTGTGACACTCTCTGACATCCTCTGAGACACACTGTGACACTTTCTCACAGACTGTGACCCTCTCGGAGCCAAATGCTGACATTCTCTGACACTCTCTGAGACACAGTATGACACACTGTGACACTTTCTGACTCTCTCTGACACACTCTGAAATACAATGTAACATTCTCTGACAGACTGTCACAATGTGACACTCTCTGAGACAAACTGTGACTCTTTCTGACTCTCTCTGACTCTCTGAGACACACTGGCATCCTCTCTTAGACACACTGTGACACAGTGTGACACACTCTGAAACTCTCTAAGGCACACTGTGACACACTCTGACAGACAGTGTCACACTGAGACACTCTCAAAGACAGATTGTGACACGTTCTGACTCTCTCTCTCTGACTCTATGAGACATACTGTGACACTCACTGAGACACAATCTGACACTTTCTGACTCTCTGAGACACACTGTGACACTCACTGAGACATACTGTGACACTCTCTGACTCTCTTAGGCACACTGTGACACTCCCTGACAGACTGTGATACACTGAAACACACTGTGACGCTCTCTGACTCTCTCTGAGTTACACTGTGACACTCGCTTACAGACTGTGACACACTGAAAAACTCTCTGAGAGACTGTGACAGACTGTGACACTCTTTGCGAAGCACTGTGACACTGTCTGACACTCTCCAACACACTGTCACACTCTCTGAGACACATTGTGACATACTGTGACACTTTCTAGCACATCTGAAACACTCCGTGACACTCTCTGACAGACGGTGACACACTGTGACAATCTCTGAGACCGACTGTGACACTTTCTGACTTTCTCTGACGCTCTAAGACACACTGACACTCTCTGACAGACTGTGTCACACTGAGACACTCTCAAAGACAAATTGTGACACTTTCTGTCTCTCTCTCTGACTCTCTGAGACACACTGAGACACAATGTGACACTCTCTGACTCTCTCTGAAACTCTCACACACACTGTGACACTCTCTGACTCTCTCTGAAACTCTCTTAGACACACTGTGAAACATTCTGATTCTCTCTGACACTCTCTCAGACACACTGTAACATTCTCTGATTCTCTCTGACACTTTGAGATGCACTGTGACACTCTCTGATCCTATCTGACAATCTCTGAGACACACTGTGACACTCTGAAACACACTGTGACACTCGCTGACAGATTGTGACACTTTCTGACTCTCCCTGAATCTCTGAGACACACTGTGACACTCTCTGACTCTATCTGAAACTCTCTGTGGCACTCCCTGACACTGTCTGAGACACACTGTGACACTCTGACTCTATCTGCGACACTGGAACACATTATGTCACTCTCTGTTCCTCTCTGAGACACACTGTGACATACTCTGACAGACTGCGACATTCTCTGGGACACACTGAGACACTCTCTGATACATTGTGACACTCTATGAGAGACGGTGACATTTTCTGAGACACTGTGACATTCTCTGAGACACTCTGTGAGACTTGCTGTCTCTCTCTGAGACACTCGGTCACTCTCTGGCCACACTGTGACAATTTTTGACTCTCTTTCACACTCTCTGAGTCGCACTGTGTCACTCTCTGACTCTCTCTGAGACACAATGTGACTCTCCCTGACACACTGAGATACACTGTGACGTGCTCTGACACTCTCTGAGAAACACTGTGATACTCTCTGACAGACTCTGACAGACGGTGACAATTTCCGAGACACACGATGACACTCTCTGACCTACTGTGACACTCTCTGACACACGGTGACATTTTCTGCGACACTGCGACACTCTCTGACACACGGTGACACTTTGTGTCTCACTCTGACTCCCTTAGACACACTGTAACACTCTCTGACTCTCTCTAAAACTCTCTGTGGCACTCCCTGACACTGTCTGAGACACACTGTGACACTCTCTGACTTTATCTGCAACACTGGAACACACTATGTCACTCTCTGTCCCTCTCTGAGACACACTGTGACACACTCCGACAGACAGCGACACTCTCTGGGACACACTGAGACACTCTCTGATACATTGTGACACTCTC
Organism: Chiloscyllium punctatum; assembly: GCF_047496795.1. NCBI lineage: Eukaryota > Metazoa > Chordata > Chondrichthyes > Orectolobiformes > Hemiscylliidae > Chiloscyllium > Chiloscyllium punctatum. The sequence goes on from NC_092781.1 coordinate 2,690,027, forward strand.
TGACAGATGGCGACATTTTCTGAGACACTGTGACACTCTCTGAGACACACTGTGACACTTACTGTCTCTCTCTGACTCTCTGAGACACTCGGTCACTCTCTGAGACATGCTGTGACATTTGTTGACTCTCTCTCACACTCTCTGAGACACACAATTTAACTCTCTGACTCTCTCTGAGACACAATGTGACTCTCCCTGACACACTGAGATATACTGTGATGCTCTCTGATACTCTCTGAGAAACACTGTGACACTCTCTGACAGACTGTGACAATTTCTGAGGCAGACGATGACACTCTCTGACCTACTGTGGCACTCTCTGACACATGGTGACATCTTCTGCGACACTGTGACACTCTCTGAGAAACACTGTGATAATTTCCATGTCTCTCTGACTCCCTGAGACACACTGTGACACTCACTGACTCTTTCTGTCTCTCTCTGAGGCACAGTATGACATACTGTGACACTCTCTGACTCACTCTGACACTCGCTGAGACACACTGTGACACTTTTTCATAGACTGTAACCCTCTCTGAGCCAAATGCTGGCACTCTCTGAGACACAGTATGACACACTGTGACACTTTCTGACTCTCTCTGACACACTCTGAAATACAATATAACATTCTCTAACAGACTGTCACAATGTGACACTCTCTGAGACAAACTGTGACACTTTCTGACTCTCTCTGACTCTCTGAGACACACTGTCATCCTCTCTTAGATACAGTGTGACACACTGTGACATTCTCTGACAGACTGTGTCACACTGAGACTCTCTCAAAGACAGACTGTGACACTTTCTGACTCTCTCTGACTCTCTGAGACACAATGTGACACTCTCGGACTCTCTCTGAAACTCTCTGAGACACACTGTGACACTCCCTGACTCCCTCTTACACTCTCTCAGACACACTGTAACACTCTCTGACTCTATCTGATACTTTGAGATGCACTGTGACATTCTCTGATCCTATCTGGCACTCTCTGAGACACACTGGGACACTCTCTGACTCTCTGAAACACACTGTGTCACTCGCTGACAGATTGTGACACATTCTGACTCTCCCTGAATTTCTGAGACACACTGTGACCCTCTCTGACACACGCTGAGACACACTGTGACACTCTCTGACACTCTCTCAAACACACCGTGAACTCTCTGAGACACACTATAACACTCTCTGACTCTCTCTGAGACACAATGTAACACTCTCTGACACTCGCTCAAAAGCACTGTGACACTCTCCGACTATCTGAAATACACTATGACACTCTCTGATACTCTTTCAAACACACTGCGACACACTCTGAGACACTTTGTGACACTCTGTGAGGGACTGTGACACACTCTGACACACTCTGACAGTCGCTGAGACACTGGGACACTCTCTGACTCTCTGTGACTATTTGAGACGCACTGTTACACTCTCTGACTCTCTCTGAAACACACTGTGACACTCTCTGACAGACTCTGACAGACTGTGAAACCCTCAAAGACAGACTGTGTCACTTTCTGACTCTCTGAGACACACTGTGACACTCACAGAAACACACTGTGATACTCTCTGACAGACTGTGACAAACTGTGACAGTCTCTGAGAGACACTGTGACACTTTCTGTCTCTCTCTGACTCTCTCTGAGACACACTGTGACACTCTCTGACCCCTTCTGACACTCTCTGAGATAGACTGTGAGACTCACTGACATTCTCTAACTCTCTCTGTTACACACTGTCACAATCTCTGACACTCTCTGAGACACACTGTGATACAGTCTGACTCTCTCTGGCACTCTCTGAGGTACAGTATGACATACTTTGACACTCGCTGACTCACTCTGACACTCTCTGAGACACACTGTGACACTCTCTCACAGACTGTGACCTTCTCTGAGACAAATGCTGACACTCTCTGACACTCTCTGAGACACAGTATGACACAATGTGACACGTTCTGACACACTCTGAAATACAATGTAACATTCTCTGACAGACTGTCACAATGTGACACTCTCTGAGACAAACTGTGACACGTTCTGACTCTCTCAGACTCTCTGAAACACACTGTCATCCTCTCTTAGACGCACTGTGACACTCTCTGATACGCACTGTGACTCTCGCTGACAGACTGTGTCACAATGAGACACTCTCAAGACAGATTGTGACCCTTTCTGTCTCTCTCTCTCTTTGACTCACTGAGACACACTGTGACACTCACTGAGACACATTATGACACTCTCTGACTCTCTCCGAAACTCTCAGACACACTGTGACACTCTCTGACTCTCTCTGACACACTCAGACACACCGTGAAACTCTCTGACTTTCTCTGACACTTTAAGACGCACTTTGACACTCTCTAATCCTATCTGACACTCTCTGAGACACACTGTGACACTCTCTGACTAACTCTGAAACACACTGTGACACTCGCTGACAGACTGTGACACTTTCTGACTCTCCCTGAACCTCTGAGACACACTGTGATACCTTCTGACTCTCTCTGAAACTCTCTGTGACACACTCTGACATACGCTGAGACACACTGTGACACTCTGGCACTTTCTCAAACACACTGTGACACTCTGATCCTATCTGACACTCTCTGAGACAAACTGTGACACTTTCTGACTCACTCTGACTCTCTGAAACACACTGTCATCCTCTCTTAGACGCATTGTGACACTCTCTGACAGACTGTTTCACACTGAGACACTCTCAAAGACAGATTGTGACACTTTCTGACTCTTTCCCTGACTCTCTGAGACACATGGTGACACTCTCTGACTCTCTCTGAGGGGCACTGTGACACTCTCTGACAGACTTTGTCACACTGAGACACTCTCAAAGACAGATTGTGACACTTTCTGTCTCTCTCTCTCTGACTCTCTGAGACACACTGTGACACTCACTGAGACACAATGTGACACTCTCGGACTCTCTCTGAAACTCTCACACACTCTGTGACACTCTCTGACTCTCTCTGAAACTCTCTCAGACACACTGTAACACTCTCTGACTCTGTCTGATACTTTGAGATGCACTGTGACATTCTCTGATCCTATCTGTCACTCTCTGAGACACACTGGGACACTCTCTGATTCTCTCTGAAACACACTGTGACAGTCTCTGACCGGTTCTGATACGCTCTGAGACAGACTGTGAGACTCACTGACATTCTCGAACTCTCTCTGTTACACACTGTGAAAATCTCTGACACTCTCTGAGACACACTGTGATACAGTCTGACTCTCTCTGGCACTCTCTGAGGTACAGTATTACATACTGTGACACTCTCTGACTCACTCTGTCACTCTCTGAGACCTCACTGTGACACTCTCACAGACTGTGTCCCTCTCTGAGCCAAATGCTGACACTCTGACACTCTCTGAGACACAATATGACACACTGTGACACGTTCTGACACACTCTGAAATACAATGTAATATTCTCTGACAGACTGTCACAATGTGACACTCTCTGAGACAAACTGTGACACTTTCTGGCTCTCTCTGACTCTCTGAAACACACTGTCATCCTCTCTGAGACGCACTGTGACACTCTCTGAGGCACACTGTAACACTCAGACAGACTGTGTAACAGTGAGACACACTCAAGAGAGATTGTGACCCTTTCTGTCTCTCTCTCTCTGATTCGCTGAGACACACTGTGACACTCACTGAGACACAATCTGACACTCTCTGACGCTCTCCGATACTCTCAGACACACTGTGACACTCTCTGACTCTCTCTGACACACTCTAAAATACACTGTAACATTCTCTGACAGACGGTCACAATGTGAAACTCTCTGAGACAAACTGTGACACTCTCTGACAGACTATGTCACACTGAGACACTCTCAAAGACAGATTGTGACACTTTCTGTCTATCTCTGACTCTCTGAGACACACTGTAACAATCTCTGACACTTTCTGAGACACACTGTGATACGGTCTGACTCTCTCTGGCACTCTCTGAGGTCCAGTATTACATACTGTGACACGCTCTGACTCACTCTGACACTCTCTGAGACACACTGTGACACTCTCTCACAGACTGTGATCCTCTCTGAGCCAAATGCTGACACTCTCTGAGACTCTCTGAGACACGGTATGACACACTGTGAAACGTTCTGACACACTCTGAAACACAATGTAACATTCTCTGACAGACTGTCACAATGTGACACTCTCTGAGACAAACTGTGACACGTTCTGACTCTCTCAGTCTCTCTGAAACACACTGTCATCCTCTCTTAGACGCACTGTGACATTATCTGAAGCACACTGTGACGCTGTCTGACAGACTGTGACAAACTGTGACACTCTCTGAGAGACACTGTGACACTTTCTGTCTCTCTCTGACTCTCTCTGAGACACACTGTGAAACTCTCTGACCCGTTCTGACACTCTCTGAGACAGACTGTGAGACTCACTGACATTCTCTAATTCTGTCTGTTACACAATGTGACAATCTCTGACACTCTCTGAGACACACTGTGATACAGTCTGACTCTCTCTGGCACTCTCTGAGATACAGTATTACATACTGTGACACTTTCTGACTCACTCTGACACTCCCTGAGACACACTGTGACACTCTGACTCTCTCTGAGACACACTGTGATACAGTCTGACTCTCCGTGGCAGTCTCTGAGGTATAGTATGACATACTGTGTCACTCTCTGACTCACTCTGACACTCTCTGAGACACACTGTGACACTCTCTCACAGACTGTGATCCTCTCTGAGCAAAATTCTGACACTCTGACACTCTCTGAGACACAGTATGGCACACTGTGACACGTTCTGACAAACTCTGAAATACAATGTAACATTCTCTGATAGACTGTCACAATGTGACACTCTCTGAGACAATCTGTGACGCTTTCTGACTCTCTCTGACTCTGATACCCACTGTCATCCTCTCTTAGACGCACTGTGACACTCTCTGAAGCACACTGTGACACTCTGACAGACTGTGCCACACTGAGACACTCTCAAGACAAATTGTGACACTTTCTGACTCTCTTTCTCTGACTCTCGGAGATACACTGTGACACTCACTGAGACACAATATGACACTCTCTGAATCTCTCCGAAACTCTCAGAAACACTGTGACACTCTCTGACTCTCTCTGACACACTCAGAGACAACGTGACACTCTCTGAATTTCTCTGACACTTTGAGACGCACTTTGACACTCTCTGATCCTATCTGACAATCTCTTAGACACACTGTGACACTCTCGGACACTCTCTGAAACACACTGTGACACTCCCTGACAGTCTGTGACACTTTCTGACTCTCCCTGAATCTCTGAGACACACTGTGACACTCTGACTCTCTCTGAAACTCTCTGTGGCACTCTCTGACACAAGCTGTGACACACTGTGACACTCTGGCACTTTCTCAAACACACTGTGACACTCTCTGATCCTATCTGACACTCTCTGAGACAGACTGTGACACTTTCTGACTCTCTCTGACTCTCTGAAACACACTGTCATTCTCTCTTAGACGCACTGTGACACTCTCTGAGGCACACTGTGACACTCTCTGACAGACTGTGTTACACTGAGACACTCTCAAAGACAGATTGTGACACTTTCTGACTCTATCCCTGACTCTCCGAGACACACTGTGACACACACTGAGACACACGGTGACACTCTGACTCTCTCTGAACCTCTCACACACACTATGCCACTCTCTGAGACACACTATTAAACTCTCTGAGACACAATGTGACACTCTCTGACTCTCTCTGAGGCGCACTGTGACATTCTCTGACAGACTGTGATACACTGAAACACACTGTGACACTCTCTGACCCACTACGGAGCACTGTGACACGCTCTGAAAGACTGTGATACACTGAAACACTCTCTGAGAGACTGTGACACTCTGTGAGACACACTGTGACACTCGCTGACTTTCTCTGAAACAAACACTGTGACACCCCCGACGCTCTCTGAGACACACTGTGACACTCACTGTCTCTGGCACTCTCTGACTCACTCTGACACTCTCTGAAACACACTGTGAAACAGTCTGACTTTCTATGACAATCTCTCACTCACAGTATGACACACTGCGACACTTACTGTCTCTCTCTCTGACATACTGTGAAATACAACGTAACATTCTCTGACAGACTGTGTCCAACTCTGAGCCAAATGCTGACACTCTCTGTCACTCTCTGAGACACAGTATGACACACTGTGACACGTTCTGACTCTCTCTGACACACTCTGAAATACAATGTAACATTCTCTGACAGATTGTCACAATGTGACACTCTCTGAGACAAGCTGTGACAGTTTCTGACTCTCTCTGACTCTCTGAGACACACTGTCATCCTTTCTTAGACACACTGTGAGACTGTCTGACTCTCTCTGACTCTCTCTGAGACAGACTGTGACACTCTCTGACTCTCTCTGAGACAGACTGTGACACATAGTGACACTATGTGACACTATCTGCCACACTGTAACACAGTATGACACTCTCTGTCCCTCTTTGAGACGCACTGTGACACACTCTGACAGACTGCGACACTCTCAGGGACACACTGAAACTCTCTCTGACACACTGCGACTCTCTCTGACAGATGGTGACATTTTCTCAGACACTGTGACACTCTCTGAGACACACTGTTAGACTTGCTGTATCTCTCTGACTCTTAGACACTCGGTGACTCTCTGAGACACACTGTAAATTTTTTTGACTCTCTCTCACACTCTCTGGGACACACTGTGTCACTCTCTGACTCTCTCTCTGAGACACAATGTGACTCTCTCTGACACACTGAGATACACTGTGACGCTCTCTGACACTCTCTGAGAAACATTGTGACACTCTCTGACAGACTCTGACAGACTGTGACAATTACTGAGACACACGATGACACTCTCTAACCTACTGTGACACTCTCTGACACACGGTGACAATTTCTGCGACACTGCGACACTCTCTGAGACACACTGTGACACTTTCCGTCTCTCTCTGACTCTCTGAGACACACTGTGACACTCTCTGAGATAGACTGTGATAATCTCTGACTCTCTGAGACATACTGTGACACTCACTGACTCACTCTGACACTCTCTGAGACACAGTGTGACACTCTCTGACACTCTCTGAGCACACTGTGATACAGTCTGACTCTCTATGGCACTCTCTGAGGCACAGTATGACATACTGTGACACTCTCTGACTCATTCTGACACTCCCTGAGACACACTGTGACACTCTCTCACTGACTGTGACCCTCCCTGAGCCACATGCTGACACTCTCTGAGACACAGTATGACACACTGTGACACTTTCTGACTCTCTCTGACATACTCTGAAATACAACGTAACATTCTCTGACAGACTGTCACAATGTGACACTCTCTGAGACAAACTGTGACACTTTCTGACTCTCTCTGACTCTCTGAGACACACTGTGACACTCTCTGACACTCTCTGAGGCGCACTGTGACACTCTCTAACAGACAGTGTCACACTGAGACACTCTCAAAGACAGATTGTGACACTTTCTGTCTCTCTCTCTGAGACACACTGTGACACTCACTGAGACACACTGTGACACTCTCTGACTCTCTCTGAAACACACTGTGACACTCGCTGACAGATTGTGACACTTTCTGACTCTCCCTGAATCTCTGATACACTGTGACACTCTCAGACTCTCTCTGAAACACTCTGCAACATTCCCTGACACATGCTGAGACACACTGTGACACACTTTGGCACTTTATCCAACACACTGTGACACTCTCTGATCCTATCTGCCACTCTCTGAGATACACTATGACACTTTATGCCTCTCTCTGACTCTCTGAGACACACTGTGACACTCTCTGAGTCGCACTGTGACACTCTCTGACAGACTGAGATACACTGAAACACGCTGTGACACTCTCTGACAGACTGCGACACACTGGAACACTCTCTGGGAGACTGTGACAGACTGTGACACTCTCTGAGACACACTGTGACACTCTCTGACATTCTCTGACTCACACTGTGACACTCTCTGACAGGCGGTGACACACTGTGACAATCTCTGAGACAGACTGTGACACTTTCTGACTCTCCCTGACTCTCTGAGACACACTGTGACACTCACTGAGACACAGTGTGACACTGTCTGACTCTCTGAGGCACACTGTGACACTCCCTGACAGACTGTGTCACACTGAAACACTATCTGACTCTCTCTGGCACTCTGAGACACACTGTGACACTCTCTGACTGTCTCTGAAACACACTGTTGCACTCTAAGAGAATGTGACACACTGTGCCGCTCTCTGAGACACACTGTGACACTCTCTGACTCTCTCTGAGACACACTGAGAGGCGCAGTATGACATACTGTGACACTTTCTGAGACACACTGTGAGACTCTCTGACTCTCTCGGAAACCTACTGCGACACTCTCTGAGAGACTGTGATACATTGTGACACACTCTGAGACTCTCTGAGACACACTGGGACTCTATATGACAATTGTAGACTCACTGTGACCCTCTCTGACAGACTGTGACACTCACTGACATTCTTTGAAACACACTGTGACACTCTCCGACAACTGTGACACTCTCTGACTCTCTCTGAGACACACTGGGACCCTCTCTGACAATTTCAGATGCATTGTGACACTGTCTCAAACTCTCTGAAAAGCACTCTGACACTCTCTGACAGACTGTGACACACTCTGACACTCTCTGACAGATAGTGACACTTTCAGACTTTCTCTGAATCTCTGACACACACTGTGATACAGTCTGTCACTCTCTGAGACACAATGTGACACTCTCAGACAGACTGTGACGCACTGAGACACTCTCTGAGACACTCTGTGACACTCTCTGATCTAATCTGACACTCTCTGAGACACACTGTGACACGCTCTGAAACACTCTGAAAAACACTGTGACACTCTCTGACAGACTGTGACACACTGTGACATTCACTGACTCTCTCTGACACTTTGAGACACACTGTGACACTCTTTGGTCCTATCTGACACTCTCGGAGACACACTGAGATACAGTCTGACTCTATCTGACACTCTCTGAGGCACGATATGATGTACTGTGACACTCTCTGACTCTCGCTGACACTTTGAGACGCACTATGACACTTACTGATCCAATCTGACACTCTCTGAGATACATTGTGACACTCTCTGACTCTCTCTGAAACGCACTGAGACTCTCTGAGACAGACTGGGACCCTCTTTGACAATTTGAGACGCACTCTCTGACAGACTGCGACGCCTCTGACACACACTGTGACATTCACTGACATTCTTTGATACACACTGTGACACTCTCTGACAAACTGTGACACACTCTGACACTCTCGAAGACACTCTCTGACAATTTGAGACGCGCTGTAATACTCTCTGATCCTATCCGACACTCTCTGAGACACACTGTGACACTCTCTAAAACTCTCTGAAAAGCACTGTGACACTCTCTGACAGACTGTGACACACGGTGACACTCTCTCAAAGATAGTGACACTTTCAGATTCTCTCAGAATCCCTGACACACAATGTGATACTGTCGGTCACTCCATGAGACACAATGTGACACTCTCTGACAGACTGTGAAACACTGAGACACTCTCTGAGACGCACTGTGACACTTTCTGATCTTATCTGACACTCTGTGAGACACACTGTGACACTCTCTGACAGACTGTGACACACTATGACACTCTCTGACTCTCTCTGACACTTTGAGATGCACGGTGACGCTCTCTGATCCTATCTGACACTCTCGGAGACACACTGGGATACAGTCTGACTCTATTTGAAATACACTGTGACACTCTCTGAGAAACTTGACAAACTGTGACACTCTCTGAGACTCTCTGAGACATTCTGGGACACTCTCTGAGATTTTGAGATGCACTGTGACACTCTCTGACACACACTGTGACACTCTCTGACATTCTTTGAAACACACCGTGACAATCTCTGACAGACTGTGACACACTCTGACAAACTCTGCGACACAGCGGGACACTCTCTGACAATTTAACACGTACTGTGACACTCTCTGATCCTATCCAACACACTCTGAGATACACTTTGACAATCTCTGACACTCTCTGAAAAGCACTGTGACACTCTCCGACACTCTTAGGCACACTGTTACACTTGCTGACACTCGCTTACACTTTGAGACGCACTATGACACTCTCTGATCCTATCTGACACTATCTGAGACACACTGTGACACTCTCTGAGAGACTGTGATACACTGTGACACTCTCTGAGTCTCGCTGACACTTTGAGACGCACTGCAACACTCTGTGACAGACAGTTACACACTCTGACACACTCTGACACACACTGTGACACTCGCTGAAATTCTTTGAAACACACTGTGACACTCTCTGACAAACCGTGACACACTCTGACACTCTCTGACCGATAGTGACACATTCAGCCTCTCTCTGAATCTCTGACACACACTGTGATACTGTTTGACACTCTCTGAGACACAATGTCACACACTCTGACAGACCGACACACTGAGACACTCACTGAAATTCATTGAAACACACCGTGACAATCTCTGACAGACTGTTACACCCTCTGCCACTTCCTGTGACACACCGGGACACTCTGTGACAATTTGGAAGGCACTGTGACACTCTCTGATCCTATCTGACACTCTCTGAAACACGTTGTGACACTGACTGAAACTCTCTGAAAAGCACTGTGACACTCTCTGACAGACTGTGACACACCGTGACACTCTCTGACAGATAGTGGCACTTTCAGACTCTCTCTGAATCTCTGACACACACTGTGATACTGTCTGTCACTCTCTGAGACACAATGTCACACACTCTGACAGACTGACACACTGAGACACTCTGTGAGACGCAGTGTGACACTCTCTGATCTTAACTGACACTCTCTGAGACACACTGTTATACTCTCTCACAGACTGTGACACACTGCGAGATTCTCTGACACTCTCTTGACACTTTAAGACACACTGTGACGCTCTCTGATCCTATCTGACACTCTCGGAGACACACTGGGATACAGTCTGACTCTGTCTGAAATACACTGTGACACTCTCTGAGAAACTGTGACAAACTGTGACACTCTCTGAGACACACTGGGACCACTCTCTGAGACTTTGAGATGAACTGTGACACACTCTGACACTCTCTGACATTCTTTGAAACACACCGTGACAATCTCTGAAAGACTGTGACACACTCTGACACACTCTGCGACACAGCAGGACACTCTCTGACAATTTGACACGCACTGTGACACTCTCTGACCCTATCTAGCCCACACTGAGACACACTGTGACACTCACTGACATTCTCTGTAAAGCACTGTGACACTCTCTGACAGAATGTGACAAATTGTGACACTCACTGACAGATAGTGACACATTTTGGTCGTGTGAGGGAGCCTTGGTTGACGAGGGAGGTTGAATGTCTAGTAAAGAGGAAGAAGGAGGCTTACATAAAGTTGAGGAAACAAGGTTCAGACAGAGCGGTGGAGGGATACAGGATAGCCAGAAGGGACCTGAAGAAAGGGATTAGGAGAGCTAAGAGAGGGCATGAAAAATCCTTGGCGGATAGGATCAAGGATAACCCCAAGGCATTCTATGCGTATGTGAGAAACCTGAGAATGACGAGAACGAGGGTAGGTCCGATCAAGGACAGTAGTGGGAGACTGTGTATTGAGTCGGAAGAGATAGGAGAGGTCTTGAACAAGTACTTCTCTTCAGTATTTACGAACGAGAGGGACCGTATTGTTGAAGAGGAGAGTGTGAAACGGACTGATAAGCTAGAAGAGATACCTGTTAGGAAGGAAGATGTGTTGGACATTTTGAACAACTTGAGGATAGACAAGTCCCCCGGGCCTGACGGGATATATCCTAGGATTATGTGGGAAGCAAGAGAGGAAATTGCAGTACCGTTGGCAATGATCTTCTCGTCTTCACTGGCAACGGGGGTGGTACCAGGGGACTGGAGAGTAGCGAATGTTGTGCCCCTGTTCAAAAAAGGGAATAGGGATAACCCCGGGAATTACAGGCCAGTTAGTCTTACTTCTGTGGTAGGCAAAGTAATGGAAAGGGTACTGAGGAATAGGATTTACGAGTATCTGGAAAGACACTGCTTGATTAGGGACAGCCAGCACGGATTTGTGAAGGGTAGGTCTTGCCTTACAAGTCTTATTGAATTCTTCGAGGAGGTGACCAAGCATGTGGATGAGGGTAGAGCAGTGGATGTAGTGTACATGGATTTTAGTAAGGCATTTGATAAGGTTCCCCATGGTAGGCTTATGCGGAAAGTCAGGAGGCATGGGATAGAGGGAAATTTGGCCAATTGGATAGAAAACTGGCTAACCGGTCGAAGTCAGAGAGTGGTAGTAGATGGTAAATATTCAGCATGGAGTCCAGTTACAAGTGGAGTTCCGCAGGGATCAGTTCTGGGTCCTCTGCTGTTTGTAATTTTTATTAATGACTTAGATGAGGGAGTCGAAGGGTGGGTCAGTAAATTTGCAGATGATACAAAGATAGGTGGAGTTGTGGACAGTGAGGAGGGCTGTTGTCGGCTGCAGAGGGACTTAGATATGATGCAGAGCTGGGCTGAGGAGTGGCAGATGGAGTTCAACCCTGCCAAGTGTGAGGTTGTCCATTTTGGAAGAACAAATAAGAATGCGGAATACAGGGTTAATGGTAGGGTTCTTGGTCAGGTGGAGGAACAGAGGGATCTTGGGGTCTATGTACATAGATCTTTGAAGGTTGCCACTCAGGTGGATAGAGTTTGTAAGAAGGCCTATGGAGTATTATCGTTCATTAGCAGAGGGATTGAATTCAAGAGTCGTGAAGTGATGTTGCAGCTGTACAGGACTTTGGTTAGGCCACAGTTGGAGTACTGTGTGCAGTTCTGGTCGCCTCACTTCAGGAAAGATGTGGAAGCTTTGGAGAGGGTGCAGAGAAGATTTACCAGGATGTTGCCTGGAATGGAGAGTAGGTCGTACGAGGATAGGTTGAGAGTTCTCGGCCTTTTCTCGTTGGAACGGCGAAGAATGAGGGGTGACTTGATAGAGGTTTATAAGATGATAAGAGGAATAGATAGAGTAGACAGTCAGAAACTTTTTCCCCGGGTACAACAGAGTGTTACAAGGGGACATAAATTTAAGGTGAAGGGTGGAAGGTATAGGGGAGATGTCAGGGGTGGGTTCTTTACCCAGAGAGCGGTGGGGACATGGAATGCGCTGCCGGTGGGAGTGGTAGAGTCAGATTCATTGGCGACCTTTAAGCGGCATTTGGATAGGTACATGGATGGGTGCTTAATCTAGGATAGAAGTTCGGCACAACTTCGTGGACCGAAGGGCCTGTTCTGTGCTGTATTGTTCTATGTTCTATGTTCTATGTTCTATTCAGACTCTCTCTGAAACTCTGACACACACTGTGATACTGTCTGACACTCTCTGAGATACAATGAACACACTCTGACAGACTGACACACTGAGACACTCTCTGAGACGCACTGTGACACTCTCTGATCTTATCTGACACTCACTGTGACATTCTCAGACAGACTGTGACACACTGCGACATTCTCTGACACTCTCTGACATTTTGAGGCACACTGTGACACTCTGATCCTGTCTGAAACTCTGGAGGACTCACTGGCATACAGTATGACTCTATCTGACACTCTCTGAGGCACAGTATGACGTACGCTGAACTCTCTGACTCACTCTGACACTCTCTGAGACAAACTGTGACACTATCTCACAGACTGTGACCATCTCTGACCCAAATGCTGACACTCTCTGAGACACAGTATGATAGACTGTGACATTCTCTGACACTCCCTGAGGCACACTAGACACTCTCTGACAGACTGTGACACACTGAAACACGCTCTGACTCTCTCTCTGACACTCTCCTAGACACACTGTGACACTCTCTGACTCTCTCTGACACTTTGAGACGCACCATGACGCTCTCTGAGCCTATCTGACACTCTCTGAGACACATTGTGACACTCTTTGACTCTCTCTGAAACACACTGCGACACTCTGCAAGACTGTGATACACTGTGACACTCTCTGAGACACACTGGGACACTATCTGACAATTTGAGACGCTCTGTAACACTCTCTGACAGACTGCGGCACACTGCGACACATTCTGACACACACTGTTACACTCACTGACAATCTTTGACACACACTGACAATCTCTGACAAACTGTGGCACACTCTGACACACTGTGTAACACAGCGGGATGCTCTCTCACAATTTGACACGCACTGTGACACTCTCTGATCCTATCCAACATACGCTGATACACACTGTGACACTCTCTGACTCTCGCTGACATTTTGAGACGCACTATGACACGCTCTGATCCTATCTGACACTCTCTGAGACACACTGTGACACTGTCTCAGAGAGTAGCCATCTCTGAGCCAAATGCTGACATTCTCTGACACTCTCTGAGACACAGTATGACAAACTGTGACACTCTCAGACTGTCCCTGAGGCGCACTAGACATTCTCTGACAGACTGTAACACACTGAAACACGCTCTGACTCTCTCTGACACTCTCTTAGACACACTGTGAAACTCTCTGACTCTCGCTGCCACTTTGGGATGCACTATGATGCTCTCTAATCCTATCTGACACTCTCTGAGACACACTGTGACACTCTCTGAGACACACTGTGACACTCTTTGACACTCTCTGAAATACACTGTGACACTCTCTGAGAAAGTGACAAACTGACACTCTGTGAGACTCTCTGACACACGCTGAGACACTCTGAGATTTTGAAATGCACCGTGACACTCTCTGACAGAAAGTGACACACTGTGACGCACTGTGACACTCCCAGACTCTCTCTGCCTCTCTCTGAAACACACTGTGACACTCTATGACAGACTGTGACACCTTCTGACAGACTTTGACACACTGTGACACTCTCTGACTCTCTATGAAACACATTGTGACACTCTCTGAGAGTCTCGGAGACACACTGGGACCCTCTATGACAATTTGAGTTGCACTGTGACACTCTCTGACAGACTGTGACACACTCTGACACACACTGTGACATTCGCTGACATTCTTTGATACACACTCAGCACTCTCTGACAAACTGTGAAACTCTCTGACACTCTCTAACACACACTGGACACTATATGACAATTTCAGGCACACTGAGACACTCTCTGATCCTAACCGACACTCCCTGAGACACACCGTGATACTCTCTAAAACTCTCTGAAAAGCACTGTGACACTCTCCGACAGACTGTGACACACTGTGACATTCTCTGACAGACTGTGACACACTGTGACACTCTCTCACAGATAGTGACACTTTCAGATTCTCTCAGAATCTCTGACACATGCTGTGATACTGTCTGTCACTCTCTGAGACTCATTATGACACTCTGTGACAGACTGTGACACTCGCTGACATTCTTTGAAACACTCTCTGACACTTTCATAGAGACACTGTGACACTTTCTGTCTCTCGGAGACACACTGTGACAAATCTTAGAGAGTTTGTGACACTTTCTCACTCTCTCTGACACTCTCTGAGGCACACTGTGACACTCTCTGACAGACTGTGACACACTCTGACACTCTCTGACAGACTGTGACACACTCTGACACTACCTGCAACACACCGGGACCTTCTCTG
Source organism: Chiloscyllium punctatum (assembly GCF_047496795.1). Classification (NCBI taxonomy): domain Eukaryota; kingdom Metazoa; phylum Chordata; class Chondrichthyes; order Orectolobiformes; family Hemiscylliidae; genus Chiloscyllium; species Chiloscyllium punctatum. Next base: position 2,705,767 of record NC_092781.1, read on the forward strand.
ACAATTTGAAACGCACTGTGACACTCTCTGACCGACTGCGACACACTCTGACACTATCTGCAACACACTGGGACCCTCTCTGACAATTTGAGATGCACTGTAACAATCTCTGATCCTATCCGACACTCTCTGAGACACACTCTGACACTCTCAGAAAACTCTCTGAAAAGCACTGTGGCACTCTCTGACAGACTGTGACACACTGTGACACTCTCTGATCGTATCTGACACTCTCTCAGACACACTGTAACACTCTCTGACTCTGACATTTTGAGATGCACTGTGACACACGCTGACTCTCTCTGAAACACACTGTTACACTCTCTGACAGACTGTGACACACTGTGACACTCTCAGATACAGATTGTGACACTTTTTGACACTCCCTGTCTCTCTGACACACACTGTGAAACTCTCTGATCCTATTGGACTCTCTCTGAGACACACTGTGACACTCTCTGACAGATTGTGACACACTGTGACACTCTCTGACACTTTCATAGAGACACTGTGACACTTTCTGTCTCTCGGAGACACACTGTGACATATCTTAGCGAGTTTGTGACACTTTCTCACTCTCTCTGACACTATCTGAGGCACACTGTGACACTCTCTGACAGACTGTGACACACTGAGACACTCTCAAAGACGGACTGTGACACTTTTTGACTCTCTCTGACATTCTCTGACGCTCACGGTGACATTCTCTGACAGACTGTGACACACTGAGACACTCTCAAAGACAGATTGTGACACTTTCTGACTCTCTCTGACACTCTCTGACGCTCACGGTGACACTCTCTGACAGACTGTGACACACTGAGACACTCACTGAGACAGACTGTGACGCTTTCGGACTCTCTCCGACTCACTCTTACATATACTGTAAACGTCTCTGACAGACTGTGTCACAGTGTGACACTCTCTGGGAGAGATTGTGACACTTTCTGACTCTCTGACTCTCTGAGACACACGTGACACTCACTGAGACACACTGAGACACTCCCTGACAGACTGTGACACACTCTGACTCTCTGAGACTATATTAGACACACTGTGACACTCCCTGACACTCTCTGAGGCACACTGTGCCACCCTCTGACACACCGTGACACTCTCTGAGGCATACTGTTGCCACCCTCTGACACACTGTGACACTCTCTGAGACAGACTGTGACATTTTCTGACTCTCTCTGTCGCTCTGAGACACACTGTGAAACTCACTGAGACACGCTATGACACACTCTGACAGACTGTGACACGCTGCGATACTCTCTGAGACAGACTGTGACACCTTATGACTCTCTCTGACTCTCTGAGACACACGGTGAAACTCACTGAGACACAATGTGACATTCTCTGACAGACTGTGACACTCTCTGACAATCTCATAGACACACTGTGTCACTCTCCCTGAAATACACTGTGACACTCTCTGAAAGACTGTGACACACTGTGACACTCTCTGAACTCTCTTAGACACACTGTGACACTCTCTTATCCTGTGTGACACTCTAAGATGCATTGTAACACTCTCTGATCCTACCTGACACTCTCTGAGACACACTGTAATGCTCTCTGACACTCTCTGAGACAAACTGTAACACTCTGTGACAGACTGTGACACATTGTGACACTTTCTAACTCTCTGAGACACACGCTGACCACTCTCTGACACTCTCTGAGACACACGCTGCCTGAGGCACACTCAGACTGACACACTCTCTGACTCTATCTGACACTCTCTGAGACACACTGTGACACTCTCTGACTCTCTCGGAAATACACTGTGACACTTTCTGAGAGACTGTGAAACACTGTGACACTCTCTGGACTCTTTTAGACACACTGTGACACTCTCATATCCTGTCTGACACTCTCTGAGATGCATTGTGACACTCTGTGACAGACTGTGACACATTGTGAAACTTTCTGACTCTCTGAGACACACGCTGACTCTCTCTGTTACTCTCTGAGACAGACTGTGACACACTCTGACTCTCTCTGATACCCTCTGAGGCACAGCACGACGCACTGTGACACACTCTGACAGGTTGTGGCAAACTGTGACATTCTCTTACACTCTCTTAGACACACTGTGACACTCTCTGACTCTCTTTTTCACTCTCTGAGATACACGGTGTCACGCTCTGACAAACTGTGACAATTTCTGTGACACACTATGACACTCTCTGAACAACTGTGGCACACTCTGAGACACGGTGACATATTCTGAGACACTGTGACTCTCTCTGAGACACACTGTGACACTTTCTCTATCTCTCTGACTCCCTGAGACACATTGTGACACCCTCTGACCCGCTCGGACACTCTCTGAGACAGACTGTGACACTCTCTGACACATACCGTGACACTTTCTGACTTTTTCTGAAACACACCGTGATACAGTCTGACTCTATCTGACACTCTCTGAGGCACAGTATGACATACTGTGACAATCTCTGACTCACTCTGACATCTCTGAGAAACACTGACACTCTCTCACAGACTGTGATACTCTCTGATACAAATGCTGACACTCTCTGAGACACGGTAAGGCACACTGTGACACTTTCTGACACTCTCTGAGACACTCTGCAATACACTGTAAGATTCTCTGACAGATTGTGTCCCACAGTGACACTCTCGGAGAATAGCTGTGACAATTTCTGACTCTCTCTAACACTCTGAGACACAATGTGAAACTATCTTAGACGCACTGTGACCTTCTGTGACACTCTCTGAAAGACTGTGACACACTGAGACACTCTCAAAGACAGACTGTGACACTTTCTGACTCGCTGACACTCACTGAGACACACTGTGACACTCTCTGATCCTTTCTGACACTCTCTGAGACAGACTGTGACACTTTCTGACTCTCTCTGAAACACACTGTGACACTCTCTGAGAGATTGTGACACAATGTGATACTCTCTGAGACTCTCTGAGACACACTGGGACCCTCTCTGACAATTTGAGATGCACTGTGACACTCTCTGACAGACTGTGACACACTCTGACACTGTCTGCGTCACACTGGGACCCTCTCTGATAATTTGAGACACACTGTGACCTTCTGTGACACTCTCTGAAAGACTGTGACACACTGAGAGACTCTCAAAGACAGACTGTGACACTTTCTGACTCTCGCTGACTCTCTCTGAGGCACACTGTGACACTCTCTGACAGACTGTGACACACTGAGACACTCTCAAAGACAGACTGTGACATTTTCTGACTCTCTCTGACTCACTCTGAAATATACTGTAGCCTTCTCTGACAGACTGTGACACACTGTGACACTCTCTGAGACAGACTGTGACACACTCTGACTCTATCTGAGGCGCACTGTGACACTCTCTAACAGACTGTGACACACTGAAACACGCTCTGATCCTACCTGCCACACTCTGAGACACAATGTGACACTCTCTGACACTCTCTGAAAAGCACTGTGACACTCTCTGATAGACTGTGACACACTGTGACACTCTCTGACTCTCTCTGAAACACACTGTGACACTCTCTGACAGACTGTGATACACTGTGACATTCTCTGAGACACAATGTGACACTCTCTGACAGACGGTGACACTCTGACTCTCTCTGAGACTCACTTAGAAACACTTAGACACTCTCTGAGACGCACTGTGACACTCTCTGACTATCTCTGAAACACGCTGTGACACGCTCTGACAGACTGTGACACACTGTGACAAACTCTGACACTCGCTGAGACACACTGGGACACTCTGACTCTCTCTGAAACACGCTGTGACAAGCTCTGACAGACTGTGACACACTGTGACAAACTCTGACACTCGCTGAGACACACTGGGACACTCTCTGACTCCCTCTGACAATTTGAGACACACTGTGACACTCTCTGATCCTATCTGCCACTCTCAGAGACACACTGTGACACTCTCAAAGACAGACTGTGACACTTTCTGACTCCCTCTGAATATCTGAGACACACTGTGACACGCTCTTACAGTCGGTGACACAGTGACACTCTCTGATATTCTCTGAGACACATCATGACACTCTCTGACACACTGTGACACACTGTGGCACTCTCAGAGTCGGACTGTGACACTTTCTGACTCTCTCTGAATCTCTGAGACACACTGTAATACTGCTTGACACACTCTGAGATACACTGTCACATTCTCTGACAGACTATGACACACTGTGACACTCTCTTACTCTCTTTGAAACACACTGTGACACTCTCTGACAGACTGTGACACATTGTGACACTCTCAGAGACAGACTGTGACATTTTCTGACACTGACTCTGACACACACTGTGGAAATCTCTGATCCTATTGGACACTCTCTGAGGCACACTGTGACACTCTCTGACAGACTGTGACACACTGTGACACTCTCCGACACTTCCTTAGACACACTGTGACACGCACTGTTCCTATCTAACGCTCTCTGAGACGCACTGCGACACTCTCTGATCCTACCTGACTCTCTCTGAGACACACTGTGACACTGTCTGACAGACTGTGATACACTGTGACACTCTCAAAGACAGACTGCGACACTTACTTTTTATCTCCCTCTGAATCTCTGTGACACACTGTGACACGCTCTTACAGTCGGTGACACAGTGTGACACTTTCTGATTCTCTCTGAGACACACTATGACACTCTCTGACACACTGTGACACTCTCTGAGACAGACTGTGACACTTTCTGACTCACTCTGAATCTCTAATACACACTGTAACAATTTCTGACTCTCTCTGAGACACTCTGTAATACACTGTAAGATTCTCTGACAGATTGTATTTCACAGTGACATCTGTGAGAAATACTGTCACACTTTCTGACTCTCTCTGACTCTCTGAGACACACAGTGACACTCTATTAGATACACTGTGACCCTCTCTGACACTCTCTTAAACACATATTGACATTCTCTGACTCTCTCTGACACTCTCTAAGGCACACTATGACACTCTCTGAACAACTGTGACACACTGAGGCACTCTCAAAGACAGACTGTGACATTTTCTGACTCTCTCTGACACTCTTTGAGGCACACTGTGACACTCTCTGACAGACTGTGACACACTGTGACACCCTCTGAGACAGACTGTGACACGTTCTAACTCTCTCTGACTCTCTGAGACACACTGTGACACTCTCTGAGACACACTGTGACACTCTCTGACACACTGTGACACTCTAAGAGACAGACTGTGACACTCTCAGACACTCTCTGAGACACACTGTGACACTCTCTGACACACTGTGACACTCTCTGAGAGAGACTGTGACACTCTCAGACTCTCTCTGATACCCTCTGAGGCACAGCACGACACACTGTGACAATCTCTGACAGGTTGTGACAAACTGTGACATTCTCTGACACTCTCTTAGACACACTGTGACACTCTCTGAGACACACTGTGACACTCTCTGACCCGCTCTGACACTCTCTGACACACACTGTGACACTTTCTGACTTTATCTGAGACACACTGTGATACAGTCTGCTCTATCATCCACTCTCTGAGGCACAGTATGACATACTGTGACACTCTCTGACTCCCTGTGACATCTCTGAGATTCACTGTGACACTCTCTTAGACCCACTGTGACCCCCGTGACACTCTCTGATAGACTTTGACACACTGAAAAACTCTCAAAGACAGACTGTGACACTTTCTGACTCTCTCTGACATTCTGTGAGGCACACTGTGACACTCTCTGACAGACGGTGATACACTGAGACACTCTCAAAGAGAGACTGTGATGCTTTCAGACTCTCTCTGACTCATTCTTACATATTCTGTAAACTTCTCTGACAGACTGTGTCACACTGTGACACTCTCTGGGAGAGACTGTGACACTTTCTGACTCTCTGACTCTCTGAGACACACGTGACACTCTCTGACACACACTGAGACACTCTCTGACAGACTGTGACACACTCTGACTCTCTCTGAGACTATCTTAGACACACTGTGACACTCCCTGACACTCTCTGAGGCACACTGTGCCACCCTCTGACACACTGTGACACTCTCTGAGACAGACTGTGACATTTTCTGACTCTCTCTGTCGCTCTGAGACACACTGTGAAACTCACTGAGACACGCTATGACACACTCTGACAGACTGTGACACACTGGGACCCTCTCTGACAATTTGAGACACACTGTGACTCTCTCTGACACTCTCTGAGAAGTACTGTGACACTCTCTGACAGACTGTGACGTACTGTGACACTCTCTCAGACGGACTGTGACACTCTCTGATCTTATCTGACACTCTCGCAGACATAATGGAATACAGTTTGACTCTCTATGAAACTCTCTGAGGCACAGTATAACGGACTGTGACGCTCTCTGACTCACTCTGACATTTCTGAGACACACTGTGACACTCTCTCACAAACTGTGACCAACTCTGAGCCACATGCTGACACTCGGACACTCTCTGAGGCACAGTATGACACACTGTGACACTCTCTGACACTCTCTGAGACACACTGTGACACTCTCTCACAGACTGTGACTGTCTCTGAGCCAAATGCTGACACTCTTTGAGACACAGTATCACACACTGTGACACTTTCTGACTCTCTCTGACACTCTGAGACACACTGTGAAACTCTCTTAGACTCACTGTGACCCTCTGTGACACTCTCTGACAGACTGTGACACACTGTGACACTCTCAAAGACAGACTGACAGTTTCTGGCTCTCTCAGACACTCACCGAGTCACACTGTGACACTCTCTGACAGACTGTGACACACTGAGACACTCTCAAAGACAGACTGTGACACTTTCTGACTCTCGCTGACTCTCTCTGAGGCACACTGTGACACTCTCTGACAGACTGTGACACAGTGAGGCACTCTCAAAGACAGACTGTGACATTTTCTGACTCTCTCTGACTCACTCTGAAATATACTGTAGCCTTCTCTGACAGACTGTGACACTCTCTGAGACAGACTGTGACACACTCTGACTCTATCTGAGGCGCACTGTGACACTCTCTAACAGACTGTGACACACTGAAACACGCTCTGATCCTACCTGCCACACTCTGAGACACAATGTGACACTCTCTGACACTCTCTGAAAAGCACTGTGACACTCTCTGATAGACTGTGACACACTGTGACACTCTCTGACTCTCTCTGAAACACACTGTGACACTCTCTGATAGACTGTGATACACTGTGACATTCTCTGAGACACAATGTGACACTCTCTGACAGACTGTGACACTCTGACTCTCTCTGAGACTCTCTTAGACACACTGAGACACTCTCTGAAACACACTGTCACACTCTCTGACTCCCTCTGACAATTTGAAACACACTGTGACACTCTCTGAACCTATCTGACACTCGCTGAGACACACTGGGACACTCTGTGACTCCCTCTGACAATTTGAGACATACTGACACACTCTCTGATCCTATCTGACACTCTCAGAGACACACTGTGACACTCTCAAAGACAGACTGTGACACTTTCCGACTCCCTCTGAATATCTGAGACACACTGTGACACACTCTTACAGTCGGTGACACACTGTGACACTCTCTGATATTCTCTGAGAAACACTATGACACTCTCTGATACACTGTGACACTCTCTGAGACAGACTGTGACGCTTTCTGACTCTCTCTGAATCTCTTAGACACACTGTGACACTGCCTGACACTCTCTGAGATACACTGTCACTGTCACATTCTCTGACAGACTGCGACACGCTGTGACACTGGCTTACTCTCTCTGAGACTATCTTAGACACATTGTGACACTCTCTGACAATCTCTGAGGTACACTGTGCCATGCTCTGACACACTGTGACACTCCCTGACACTCTCTGAGGCACACTGTGCCATGCTCTGACACACTGTGACACTCCCTGACACTCTCTGAGGCACACTGTGCCACCCTCTGACACACTGTGACACTCTCTGAGACAGACTGTGACATTTTCTGACTCTCTCTGTCGCTCTGAGACACACTATGACACTCTCTGACACACTGTGACACTCTCTGAGACAGACTGTGTCGCTTTCTGACTATCTCTGAATCTCTTAGACACACTGTGACACTTTCGGACTCTCTCTGAATCTCTGAGACACACTGTGACACTGCCTGACACTCTCTGAGATACACTGTCACATTCTCTGACAGACTGTGACACGCTGTGACACTCGCTTACTCTCTCTGAAACACACTGTGACACTCTCTGACACTTCCTTAGACACACTGTGACACGCACTGTTCCTATCTGACTCTCTCTGAGACACACTGTGACAATCTCTGACAGACTGTGACACACTGTGACACTCTCAAAGACAGACTGCGACACTTTCTGTGTCCCTCTGAATCTCTGAGACACACTGTGATGCGCTCTTACAGTCGGTGACACACTGTGACACACTCTGAGACACACTGTGACACTTTCTGACTCTCTCTGCGACACTCTGCAATACACTGTAAGATTCTCTGACAGATTGTATCTCACAGTGACATCTGTGAGTAATACTGTGACACTTTCTGACTCTCTCTGACTCTCTGAGACACACAGTGACACTCTATTAGATACACTGTGACCCTCTCTGACACTCTCTTAAACACATATTGACATTTTCTGACTCTCTCTGACACTCTTTGAGGCACACTGTGACACTGTCTGACAGACGGTGACACACTGTGACACCCTCTGAGACAGACTGTGACACGTTCTAACTCTCTCTGACTCTCTGAGACACACTGTGACACTCTCTGAGACACACTGTGACACTCTCTGACACACTGTGACACTCTCAGACTCTCTCTGGTACCCTCTGAGGCACAGCATGACACAATGTGACACTCTGACAGATTGTGACAAACTGTGACATTCTCTGACACTCTCTTAGACACACTGGGACACTCTCTCACTTTCTCTGTCACTCTCTGAGACACACTGTGTCACACGCTGACATACAGTGTCATTTTCTGAGACACTGTGACTCTCTCTGAGACATACTGTGTCACTTTCTGTCTCTCTCTGATTCCCTGAGACACACTGTGACACTCTCTGACACGCTCTGACACTCTCTGAGACAGACTGTGACACTCTCTGACACTCTCTGACACACACGTTGACACTTTCTGACTTTCTCTAAGACACACTGTGATACAGTCTCCTCTATCATCCACTCTCTGAGGCACAGTATGACATACTGTGACACTCTCTGACTCCCTCTGACATCTCTGAGACACACTGTAACACTCCCTCACAGACTGTGAGCATCTCTGAAACAAATGCTGACACTCTCTGAGACACTGTATGACTCACTGTTACACTTACTGACTCCCTGAGACACTCTGCAATACACTGTAAGCTTCTCTAACAGATTGTGTCTCAGAGTGACACTCTCGGAGAAAAGTTGTGACACTTTCTGACTCTCTCTGCCACTCTGAGACACACTGTGACACTCTCTTAGACCCACTGTGACCCTCTGTGACACTCTCTGAAAGACTGTGACACACTGAGACACTCTCAAACACAGACTGTGACACTTTCTGACTCTCTCTGACTCTCTGAGACACGTTGTGACACGCTCTTACAGTCGGTGACATACTGTGACACTTTCTGATTCTCTCTGAGACAAACTATGACACTCTCTGACACACAGTGACACTCTATTAGATACACTGTGACCCTCTCTGACACTCTCTTAATCACATATTGACATTCTCTGACTCTCTCTGACACTCTCTAAGGCAAACTATGACACTCTCTGAACGACTGTGACACACTGAGGCACTCTCAAAAACAGACTGTGACTTTTTCTGACTCTCTCTGACATTCTTTGAGGCACACTGTGACACTGTCTGACAGACTTTGACACACTGTGACACCCTCCGAGATAGACTGTGACACGTTCTCACTCTCTCTGACTCTCTGAGACACACTGTGACACTCTCTGAGACACACTGTGACACTCTCTGACACACTGTGACACTCTTTGACTCTCTCTGTCACTCTCTGAGACACACTGTGTCACCCGCTGACTTACGGTGACATTTTCTGAGACACTGTGACTCTCTCTGAGACAGACTGTGTCATTTTCTGTCTCTCTCTAATTCCTGAGACGCACTGTGACACTCTCTGACCTGCTGTGACACTCTCTGACACACACTGTGACACTTTCTGACTTTCTCTGAGACACACTGTGATACAGTCTGCTCTATCATCCACTCTCTGAGGCACAGTATGACATACTGTGACACTCTCTGACTCACTCTGACATCTCTGAGACACACTATGACACTCTCTCACAGACTGTGGCACTCTCTGAGCCAAATGCTGACACTCTCTGACACTCTCTGAGACACACTGTAACACTCTCTCACAAACTATGACACTCTCTGAGCCAAATGCTGACACTTTTTGACTCTCTCTGACACTCTCTGATATTTGTTGAAACACACTGACACTCTCTGACAGACTGCGACACACTCTCACACTGTCTGCAACACACTGGGACCCTCTCTGATAATTTGAGACACACTGTGACACTCGCTGACACTCTCTGAAAAGCACTGTAACACTCTCTGACAGACTGTGACACACTGTGACACTCTCTGAGACGGACTGTGACACTCTCTGATCTTATCTGACACTCTGAGACACACTGTGACACTCTCTGACAGACTGTGACACACTCTCACACTGTCTGCAACACACTGGGACCCTCTCTGATAATTTGAGACACACTGTGACACTCGCTGACACTCTCTGAAAAGCACTGTGACACTCTCTGACAGACTGTGACACACTGTGACACTCTCTGAGACGGACTGTGACACTCTCTGATCTTATCTGACACTCTGAGACACACTGCGACACTCTCTGACAGACTGTGACACACTCTGACACTCTCTGGCACTTTGAGACGCACTGTGACACTCTCTGATCCTATCTGTCAATCACGGAGATGAACTGTGACAGTCTCTAACTCTCTCTGAAACTTTGAGACGCCCTGGGACACTCTCTGAGCCTATCTGACACTCTCCGAGACACACTGTGACACTCTCTGACTCTCTCCGAAACACACTGTAACACGCTCTGACAAACTGTGACACACTGTGACAAACTCTGACACTCACTGAGGCACACTAGGGCACTCTCTGACTCCCTCTTACAAATTGAGACACACCGTGACACTCTCCGATCCTATCTGACACTCTCTGAGACACACTGTGACGCTCTCTGACAGACTGTGACACACTGTGACATTCTCAAAGACAGACTGTGACATTTTCTGACTCTCTCTGACACTCTTTGAGGCACACTGTGACACGTGCTGACAGACTGTGACAAACTGAGGCACTCTCATGTTCTAACTCTCTCTGACTCGCTGAAATGTACTGTAACGTTCTCTGACTCTCTGAGACACATTGTGACACTCTCCGACGCACTCTGAGGCACAGTGTGACACTTTCTGACTCTCTCTGACTCTCTGAGACACACTGTGACACTCTCTGAGACAGACTGTGACACTCTGTGAGACACACCGTAACACTCTGACACACTGTGACACTCTCTGAGACAGACTGTGACACTTTCTGACTCTCTCTGACTCTCTGAGACACGCTGTGACACTCACTGAGACACTGTGACACTCTCTGACAGACTGTGACACTCTGACACCCTCATAGACACACTGTGACACTCTCTGATTCTATCTGACAATCTCTAAGACACACTGTGAGACTCTCGGACTCTCTGAGGCACACAGTGACACTTTCTGACTCCGCTTTGACTCTCTGGCACACTGTGACACTCTCTGAGACAGACTGTGACACTTTCTGATTCTGTCTGACTCTCTGAGACACACTGTGACACTCACTGAGACGCACTGTGGCACTCTCTGACAGACTGTGACACTCACTGACTCTCTCTGACACTCTCATAGACACATGTGACACTCTCTGACAGGCTGTGACATACTGTGACACTCTCTGGCTCTCGCTGACACTCTCTTAGACACACTCTGACAGTCTCTGATCCCATCTGATACTCTCTGAGACACACTGTGACAATCTCTGACACTCTCTGAAACACACTGTGACACTTTGTGACGCACTGTGACACACTGTGACACTTTGACTCTCTGAGACACATGCTGATTCTCTCTGACACCCGCTGAGACAGGATGTGACAATCTCTGACACTCGCTGAGACACAGTGGGGCACTCTGTGACAGACTGTGACACACTGTGACACTCTGACTCTCTGAGACACATGCTGATTCTCTCTGACACTCTCTGAGACAGGATGTTACACTCTCTGACACTCTCTGAGGCACAGCACGACACACTGTGACACTCTCTGACAGGTTGTGACAAACTGTGACATTCTCTGACTTTCTCTGACACTCTCTGAGACACACTGTGACACTCTCTGAGACACACTGTGACACTCTGTGACAGACTGTGACACACTGTGACACTCTCTGACTCTCTGAGACACATGCTGATTCTCTCTGACACTCTCTGAGACAGGATGTGACACTCTCTGACACTCTCTGAGGCACAGCACGACACACTGTGACACTCTCTGAGACACACTGTGACACTCTCTGAAACTCTCTGTTACTCTCTGAGACACACTGTGACACTCTCGGACTCTCTCTGACACTCTCTGAGACGCACTGTGACACTCTCTGACTCTCTCTGGCACTCTCTGAGACACACTGTGACACTCTCTGAACGACTGTGACACACTGAGACACTCTCAAAGACAGACTGTGACACTTTCTGACTCTCTCTGACTCACTCTGAAATATGCTGTAGCCTTCTCTGACAGACTGTGACACACTGTGGGGGGCACAGGGACACAGTGGTTAGCTCTGCTGCCTCACAGCGCCTGAGACCCGGGTTCAATTCCCGCCTCAGGCGCCTGACTGTGTGGAGTTTGCACGTTCTCCCCGGGTCTGCATGGGTTACCTCTGGGTGCTCTGCTTTCCTCCCACAGTCCAAAGATGTGCAGGTCAGGTGAATTGGCCATGCTAAATTGCCCGTAGTGTTAGGTAAGGGTTAAATGTAGGGGAATGGGTGTGTTGCGCTTCGGCGGGACGGTGTGGACTTGTTGGGCCGAAGGGCCTGTTTCCACATTGTAATGTAATCTAATCTGTAATGTAATCTAAACACTGTGACACGTTCTAACTCTCTCTGACTCCCTCTGACTCTCTGACACAGAATGTGACACTTTCTGATTCTCTCTGACTCTCTGAGTCACACTGTGACAGTCTCTGATCCTATCTGACACTCTCTGAGACACACTGTGACACTCTGACTCTGTCTGAGACACACTGTGACTCCCTCTGACTCTCTGAGACACACTGTGACACTCTCTGATCCTATCTGACACTCTCTGTGACACTCTCTGACTCTCTCCGAAGCACACTGTGACGCTCTGTGACTCTCTCTGAGGCACACTGTGACACTTTCTGACTCCCTCTGACTCTCTGATACGCGCTGTGACACTCTAGGAGACACACTGTGACACTCTCTGAGACAGACTGTGACACTTTCTGACTCTCTCTGACACTCTCTGAGACACACTGTGATGCTCTCTAACACTTTGAGACGCACTGGGACACTCTCTGAGCCTATCTGACACTCTCTGAGACACACTGTGACACTCGCTGACAGACTGTGACACACTGTGACACACTCTGACACTCGGTGAGACATACTGGGACATTCTCTGACTCCCTCTGACAATTTAAGACACTCTGTGACACTCTCTGATCCTATCTGACGCTCTCTGAGACACACTGTAACACACTGTAACACACTGTGTCACTCTCAAAAACAGGCTGTGACACTTTCTGACTCCCTCTGACTCACTCTGAAATATACTGTAACCTTCTCTGACAGACTGTGACCCACTATGACACTCCCTGAGACAGACTGTGACACACTCTGAGACGCACTGTGATACAGTCTGACTCTCTCTGACACTCTCTGAGGCACAGTATGACACACTAAGAGACTCTGACTCACTCTGACACTCTCTAAGACACACTGTGACACTCTCTGAGAGACTGTGACACACTCCGACTCTCTCTGACATTTACTTAGACAAACTGTGACACTTTCTGACTCTGTGAGACATACTGTGACACGTTTTGACACTCTCTGAGAAACACTGTGACACTCTCTGACTCTCTGAGACACACTGTGACACTCTCTGAGACAGACTGTGACACTCTGTGAGACACACCGTAACACTCTGACACACTGTGACACTCTCTGAGACAGACTGTGACACTTTCTGACTCTCTCTGACTCTCTGAGACACGCTGTGACACTCACTGAGACACACTGTGACACTCTCTGACAGACTGTGACACTCTGACACCCTCATAGACACACTGTGACACTCTCTGATTCTATCTGACAGTCTCTAAGACACACTGTGAGACTCTCGGACTCTCTGAGGCACACAGTGACACTTTCTGACTCCGCTTTGACTCTCTGGCACACTGTGACACTCTCTGAGACACACAGTGACACTTTCTGATTCTGTCTGACTCTCTGAGACACACTGTGACACTCACTGAGACACACTGTGGCACTCTCTGACAGACTGTGACACTCTCTGACTCTCTCTGACACTCTCATAGACACATGTGACACTCTCTGACAGGCTGTGACATACTGTGACACTCTCTGGCTCTCGCTGACACTCTCTTAGACACACTCTGACAGTCTCTGATCCCATCTGATACTCTCTGAGACACACTGTGACACTCTGTGACTCTCTCTGATACTCTGGAAAACACTGTGACACTCTCTGAGACGCTCTGAGACACACTGTGACATTTATGACTCTCTCTCTCTCTCACACACTCTCTGAGATGCACTGTGACACTCTCTGACTCTCTCTGAGACAAACTGTGACTCTCTCTGACACTCTGAGATACACTGTAATGCTCTCTCACACTCTCTAAGAAACACTGTAACACTATCTGACAGACTGTGACAGACTGTGACACTTTCTGTGTCTCACAATGACACTCTCTGATAGATGGTGACACTCTCTGACTCTGGGTGACATTTTCTGAGACACTGTGACACTCTCTGAGACACACTGTGACACTCTCTGAGGCACACTGTGCCATGCTCTAACAGACGGTGACACACTGTGACACTTTCTGACACTCTCTGAAACACACTATGACACTCGCTGACACACTGTGACAGAGTGTGACACTCTCTGAGACACACTGTGACATTCTCTGACAGACTGTGACACGCTGTGACACTCTCTGACTCTCTCTGAAACTAACTGTTACACTCTCTGACAGTCTGTGACAGACTGCAACACTCTCAGAGACAGACTGTGACACTTTCTGACTCTCCTTGTGTCTCTGACACACGCTGTGAAAATCTCTGATCCTATCGGACACTCTCTGAGGCATACTGTGCCACTCTCTGACGGACTGTGACACACTGTGACACTCTCTGACACTCTCTTAACCACACTGACACGCACTGTTCTTATCTAACACTTTCTGAGACGCACTGCAACACTCTCTGAACCTCTCTGACACTCTCTGAGACACACTGTGACATTCTCTCACAGACTGTGACACACTTTGAGCCAAATGCTGACACTCTCTGACACTCTCTGAGACACAGTATGACACACTGTGACACTTTCTGACTCTCTCTGAGACACTCTGCAATACACTGTAAGATTCTCTGACAGATTTGTCTCACAGTGACACTCTCTGAGAAATACTGTGACACTTTTGGGCTCTTTCTGAGTCTCTGAGACACACTGTGACACTCTCTTAGACACACTGTGACCCTCTCTGACACTCTCTTAAACACACTGTGACATTCTCTGACTCTCTCTAAGGCACACTGTGATACTCTCTGATAGAATTTAACATACTGAGACACTCTCAAAGACAGACTGTGACATTATCTGACTCTCTCCGACACTCTTTGAGGCACACTGTGACACTTGCTGACAGACTGTGACAAACTGAGGCACTCTCAAAGACAGACTGTAACACTTTCTGACTCTCTGAGTCACACTGTGACACTCTCTGAGACACACTGTGACACTTTCTAATTCCTCTGACTCTCTGAGATACACTGTAACACTTTCTGAGACACACTGTGATACTTTCCGAGACACATTATGACACTCTCTGACACACTGTGACACTGTCTGAGACAGACTTTCTGACTCTCTCTGACTCTCTGTGACACACTGTGACACCCTCATATACACACTGTGACACTCTCTGATCCTATCTGACATTCTCAGAGACACACCGTGACATTCTCTGACAGGCTGCAACACACTGTGACACTCTCTGACACTTTGAGACACACTGTGACACTCTCTGACTCTCACTGAAAGGCACTGTGACACTCTCTGAGACCGACTGTGACACTCTCGAACTCTCTCCGAAAGGCACTGTGATACTCTCTGAAACACACTGTGACACTCTCTAAATCTCTCCGAAAGGCACTGTGACACTCTCTGAAACACACTGTGACACTCTCTGAGACCGACTGTGACACTCTCAAACTCTCTCCGAAAGGCACTGTGACTCTCTCTGAAACACACTGTGACACTCTCCAACACATGCTGAGACACACTGTGACACTCCCTGAAACTCTCTCAAACACACTGTGACACCCTCTGTCAGACTGTGACATACTGCGACATACTCGCTGAGACACACTGTGACACTCTCTGACTCTCTGAGATGCACTGTGACACTCTCTGACACTTTCTGAGACACACTGTGACACTCTGTGACACACTGTGACACACTGTGACACTCTCTGACTCTCTGAGACACATGTTGAATCTGTCTGACACTCTCTGAGACAGAATGTGACACTCTCTGAAACTCTCTGAGGCACAGCACGACACACTGTGACACTCTCTGACAGGTTGTGACAAACTGTGACATTCTCTGACAGGTTGTGACAAACTGTGACATTCTCTGACTCTCTCTGACACTCTCTGAGACACACTGTGACACTCTCTGACACTCTCTGAGACACACTGTGTCACGTTCTGACAGACTGTGACAGTTTATGTGACACACTATGACACTGTCTGAACGACTGCAACACACTGAGACACTCTCAAAGACAGACTGTGACACTTTCTGACTCTCTCTGACTCACTCTGAAATATACTGTAGCCTTCTCTGACAGGCTGTGACACACTGTGACACTCTCTGAGACAGACTGTGACACTTTCTGACTCTCTCTGAAACACTCTGTGACACTCTCTGAGAGACTGTGAAACACTGTGACACTCTCTGATACTCTCTGGAACACATTGGGACCCTCTCTGACAATTTGAGACGCAATGTGACACCCTCTGACAGACTGTAACACACTCAGACACACTCTGTCACTCTCTGAGACACATTGTGACACTCTCTGACAATTTGAGACGCACTGTGACACTCTCAGATCCTATCCGACACTCTCTGAGACACACTGTGACACTCTGTGAGACGCACTGTGACACTCTCTGACACTATCTGAAAAGCACTGTGACACTCTCTGACACGCTGTGACACACTGTGACACTCTCTAACTCTCTCTGAAAGACACTGTGACACTCTATGACAGACTGTGACACACTGTGACACTCTCTGAGGCACAATGTGACACTCTCTGACAGACTGTGACACACTGAGATACTCTCTCAGCCACACTGTGCCACTCTCTGACAGGCTGTTACACACTGTGACACTCTCTGACACTCTCTGACACTTTGAGACACACTGTGACACTCTCTGATCCTATCTGACATTCTTAGACACACACTGTGACGCTCTTTAACTCTCTCTGACACTTTTAGACACACTGTGACACTCGCTGACACTCTCTGAGACACGCTGTGACACTGTCTGACTTTCTCTGAAACACACTGTGACACTCTCTGACACATGTTGAGACACACTGTGACACTCTCTGACAGACTGTGACACACTGCGACACACTCTGACACTCGCTGAGACACACTGGGACACTCTCTGACTCGCTCTGACAATTTGAGATGCACTGTACTCTCTTATCCTATCAGAGACCACTGTGACACTCTCTGCCAGACTGTGACACACTGAGACACTCTCAAAGACAGACTGTGACACCTTCTGACTCCCTCTGACTCACTCTAAAATATACTGT
This sequence comes from Chiloscyllium punctatum, assembly GCF_047496795.1. Lineage (NCBI taxonomy): Eukaryota > Metazoa > Chordata > Chondrichthyes > Orectolobiformes > Hemiscylliidae > Chiloscyllium > Chiloscyllium punctatum. The sequence goes on from NC_092781.1 coordinate 2,724,005, forward strand.
AGCCTTCTCTGACAGAGCGTGACCCCCGGTGTCACTCTTTGAGACAGACTGTGACATACTCTAACTCTCTGAGATACACTGTGATACAGTCTGACTCTCTGTGGCACTCTATGAGGCACAGTATGACACACTGCGACACTCTCTGACTCACTCTGACACTCTCTGAGACACACTGTGACACTCTCTCACCGACTGTGACACTCTATGACTGTCTCTGACATCTGAGACACACTGTGACACTCTGTGACTCTCTCTGATACTCTGGAAAACACTGTGACACTCTCCGTCCCTCTCTGACACTCTCTGAGACACACTGTGACATTTTTTGACTCTCTCTCACACTCTTTGAGACACACTGTGACACTCTCTGACTCTCTCTGAGATACCCTGCGACGCGCTCTCACACTCTCTGAAGAAACACGGGAACGCTCTCTGACAGACTGTGACAGACTGGGACACTTTCTGTGACACACGATGACACTCTCTCACGGACGGTGACACTCTTTGATACTAGTGTGACATTTTCTGAGACACTGTGACACTCTCTGAGACACACTGTGACACTTTCTGTCTCTCTCCGACTCCCTGAGACACACTGTGACACGCTCTGACCCACTCTGACCCTCTCTGACTCTCTCAGAGACACACTGTGACACTCTCTGAGGCACACTGTGACACTCTCTGACAGACTGTGACACTCTCTGACTCTTTCTGACACTCTCTTAGACACACTGTAACACTCTTTGAGACACACTGTCACACTCTCTGATCTGCTCTGACTCTCTGACTCTTTCTGAGACGCACTGTGACACTGGTCGACTCACTCTGACACTGTGAGGCACAATATGACATACTGTGACACTCTCTGTCTCTCTCTGGCACTCTCTGAGGCACACTGTGACACTCTCTGACAGACTGTGATACTTCTGAACCTCTCTGACTCACTCCAAAATATACTGTAACCTTCTCTGACAGAGTGTGACACACTGTGACACACTCAGAGACAGACTGTGACACGTTCCGACTCTCTCTGACACTCTGAGACATGCTGTGAGTCTCTCTTAAACACACTGTGACTCTCCCTGACACTCTCTGAGGCACAGCACGACATCTGTAACCCTCTCTGATAGATTTTGACAAACTGTGACACTCTCTGACTTTCTCTAACACTCTCGTAGGCACACTGTGACACTCTCTGACTCTGTCTGAGACACTCTGTGACACTTTCTGAGTCATTCTTTCATTCTCTGAGACACACTATAACACTCTCTCTCAGACTGTGACCCTCTCTGAGCCAAATGCTGACACTCTCTGACACTCTGTGAGACACAGTAGGACTCACTGTGACACTCTCTAACTCTCTCTGACACACTCTGAAATACATGTAACCTTTACTGACAGACTGTGAGACACTGTGACACTCTATGAGACAGACTGTGACACGTTCTGACTCTGACTCTCTGAGACACACTGTGACTCTCTCTGAGACACGCTGTGACTCTCTCTTAGACACATTGTGACTCTCTCTGAAACTCTCTTAAACACACTGTGGCACTCTCTGACTCTGTCTGACACTCTCTGTGGCACACTGCGACACTCTCAAAGACAGACTGTGACTCTCTCTGACTCTCTGAGACACCCTGTGACACTCACTGAGACTCACTGTGACACTCTCTGACAGACTGTGACACTATGACACTCTCAGAGACTCTCGTAGACACACTGTGACACTCACTGAGACACACTGTGATACTCTCTGACAGACTGTGACACTCTCTGACTCTCTCTGACACTCTCATAGACGCATTGTGACACTCTCTGATCCAGCCTGACATGCTCGGAGGCACACTGTGACAATCTTTGACTCTCTGAGACACTGTGACACTCTCTGAGACACACTGCGGCACTCTGCGACGCACTGTGACACACTGTGCCACTCTGACTCTCTGAGACACATGCTGATTCTCTCTGACACCCTCTGAGACAGGATGTGACAGTCTCTGACACTCTCGGAGACACACTGTGACACTTTCTGAGACACATTGTGACACTTTATGACTATCTCTGTTTATCTAAGACAAATTTTGACACTCTCTGACCCTCTCTGGCACTCTCTGAGACACGCTATGACACACTGTGACATTCTCTGACACTCTCTGAGACACACTGTGACACTCTCTGACAGACTGTGACACACTGACATTCTCTGACTCTCTGATACACACTGTGACACTCGCAGACCCTTTCTGAAACACACTGTTGCACTCTTTGACCGACTGTGACACTCTCTGAGACACACTTGAGACTCTCTGACACACTGTGACACTCTCTGAGAGACGGTGACACTGTCTGACACTGTCTGAGACACACTGTAACACTCTCTGAGACACACTATGACACTCTCTGACAGATTATGAAATACTGTGACATTGTCTGACTTTCTCTGAATCTCTCTGAGGCACATTGTGACACTCTCTGACAGACTGTGACAGACTGTGACACTCTCTGACTATCTCTGACACTCTGAGACACACTGTGACACTCTCTGAGACACACTGTGACACTCTCTGAGACACACTGACTCTCTCTGACATGCTGAGACTCACTGTGCCTCTCTGTGACTCTCTGTGACACTGGAACACACTGTGACACTCTTTGTCCCTCTCTGAGGCACATTGTAACACTCCCTGAATCGCTCTGACACACACTATGACACTCTCTGACACACTCTGAGACACACTGTAACACTCTATGACACTCTCTGAGACACACTATGACACTCTCTGACAGATTATGAAACACTGTGACATTGTCTGACTTTCTCTGACTCTCTCTGAGGCACATTGTGACACTCTCTGACAAACTGTGACAAACTGTGACACTCTCTGACTATCTCTGACACTCTGAGACACATTGTGACACTCTCTGAGACACACTGTGATACTCTCTGACTCTCTCTGACACTCTGAGACACACTGTGACCCTCTGTGTCTCTCTCTGACACTCTAGAACACTCTGTGACACTCTCTGTCCCTCTCTGACACACTCTGAGACACATTGGGATAGTCCCTGACGCACTGTGACACTCTCTGATACACGGTGACATTTTCTGAGACACTGTGACACTCCCGGAGAAACCCTGTGACACTCTCTGACCGGCTCAGACTCTCTCTGAGACAGACTGTGACACTCTCTGACTCACTCTGACACTCTCTGAGACACACTGAGACACTCTCTCACAGACTGTGACCCTCTCTGAGTGAAATGCTTACCCTCACTGACACTCTCTGCGACACTGTATGACACATTGTGACACTTTCTGACTCTCTGTGATTCTCTCAGACACACTGTGACACTCTCTGAAACACACCTGACTCCCTCGGAAACTCTCTTAGACACACTGTGACACTCTGACAGACTGTGACACATTGAGACACTCTCAAAGACTGACTGTGACACTTTCTGACTCTCTCTGACTCTGAGACACACTGTGACACTGACAGATTGTGACACTTTCTGACTCTCTCTGAGACACTCTTAGACACACTGTGAGACTCTCTGACAGACTATGACACTCTCTGACTCTCTCTGAAACTTTCAGACACGCTGTGACACTCTCTGACTCACTTTGAGGCACACTGTGACACAGTCTGACAGACTGTGGCACCCTGTGACACTCCCTGACTCTCTCTGAATCTAACGTAGACACACTGTGACATTCTCTGACCCTCTCTGACACTTTGAGACGCACTGTGACAATCTCCGATCCTTTCTGACACTCTCTGAGACACACTGTGGCACTCTCAGACACTCTCTGAAACATCGTGTGACACTCTCTGACAGACTGTGACACACTGTGACATTCTTTGACTCTCTCTGACTCTCTGAGACACACTATGACAGTCTTTGACAGACTGTGACGGACTGTGACACTCTCTGTGACACACTGTGACACTCTCTGACACGCTGTGACACTCTCTGACCAACTGTGACACTCTCACTCATGGTAACATTCTCTGAGACACTGTGACACTCTCTGACTAACTGTGGTAGACTGTGACATTTTCTGTGACACACTGTGACACTCTCTGACCCTCTCTGAGACATACTGTAACACTCTATGACACTCTCTGACACTCTCTGAGACACACTATAACATTCTCTGACTTTATCTCACTCTCTCTGAGGCACACTGTGACACTCTCTGACAGACTGTGACACACTGTGACACTCTCCAATCACACTGTGACACTCTCTGACTATCTCTGACACTCTGAGACACAATGTGACATTTGTAAAATCGCTCTCACAATCTCTGAGACACACTGTGACATTCTCTTACTCTCTCTGAGACACACTGTGACTCTCTCTGACACTCTTAGACGCACTGTGACACTCTCTCACAGGCTGTGATATTCCCTGAGACAAATGCTGACCCTGTCTGACACAGTATGACACAATGTCACACTCTCTGACTCTCTCTGATACACTCTGAAATACACTGTAACCTTCTCGTACAGACTGTGACACACTGTGACACTCTCTAAGACACACTGTGACACTTTCTGAGACACATTGTGACACTTTCTGACTATCTGTGTTTATCTAAGACAAATTGTGACACTCTCTGACCCTCTCTGACCCTCTCTGAGACACGCTATGACACTCTCTGACAGGCTTTGGCACACTGTGACATTCTCTGACACTCTCTGAGACATACTGTGACACTCTCTGACAGACTGTGACACACTGTGACATTCTCTGACTCTCTGAGACACACTGTGACACTCTCTAACTGACTGAGACGCTCTCTCACACATGGTGACATTCTCTGAGACACTGTGACACTCTCTGTCTCTCTCTGACACGCTGAGACACGCTGTGACACTCTCTGAACCTCTCCGAGACACGCTGTGACACTCTCTGAACCTCTCTGAGACACGCTGTAACACTCTCTGAATCGCTCTGACACTCACTAAGACACACTATGACATTCTCTGACACTCTCTGAGACACACTGTGACACTCTCTAACTCTCTCTGACACTCTCTCTGACACACTGTGATACTCTCTGACACACTGTACACTCTCTGACACACGGTGACATTTTCTGAGACACTGTGACACTTTCTGAGACTCACTGTGACACTTACGTTTCTTCTCTGACACTCTGATACACACTGTGACACTCTCTGAGACACACTGTGACACTCTCTGTCTCTTTCGCTGAGACACTCGATCACTCTCTGAGACACACTGTGACATTTTTTGAATCTCTCTCACACTCTCTGAGACACACTATGGCACTCTCTGACAATCTGAGATGCACTGTGACATTCTCTGACTCTCTGAGACGCACTGTGACACTCTCTCACAGACTGTGACATTCTCTGAGACAAATGCTGACCCTGCCTGACACTCTCTGAGACACAGTATGACACACTGTCACACTCTCTGGCTCTTTCTGATACATTCTGTAATATAATGTAACCTTCTCTTACAGACTGTGACACATGGTGACATTCTCTGAGACACACTGTTACACCTTCTGACTATCTCTGTCTATCTGAGACACACTGTGACCCTCTCTAACCCTCTCTGACACTTTCCGAGACACACTATGACACACCCCGACAGACTATGACACACGGTGACATTCTCTGACACTCTCTGAGACACACTGTGGCACTCTCTGACCGACTGTGACACTCTCTCACACATGGTAACATTCTCTGAGACACTGTAACACTCTCTGAGACACACTGTGACACTCTCTGACCGACTGTGATAGACTGTGACATTTTCTGTGACACACTGCGACACTCTCTGACCGACTGTGACACTTTCTGACACTCTCTGACACTCTCTGAAACGCACTGTAAGACTCTGTGACACTCTCTGAGTCACATTATGACACAGCATGACATTCTCTGACAGACTATGAAACTCTGTGACATTCTATGACTCTCTCTGAGGCACACTGTGACACTCTCTGACAGACTGTGACACTTTCCTAGGCACACTGTGACACTCTCTGACTATCTCGGACTCTCTGAGACATATTCTGACCCTGTGAGACACTCTGTAACACTCTCTGAATCGCTCTGACACTCACTCAGACACACTATGACACTCTCTGACACTCTCTGAGACACACTGTGACACTTCCACACTCTCTCTGATACTCTCTGGGGCACAATATGACACTCTCTGACTCACTCTGACCCTCTCTGAGACACAGTGTAAAAAACTTAGAGAAACACTATGACACTCTCTGAGACACACTGTGACACCCTCTGACTCTCTCTGACACTCGCTGAAACACACTGTAACACTCTCTGACACTCTCTGAGAAACACTATGAGATTCTCTGACCCTCTCTGACACTCTCTGAGAAACTGTGACACTTTCTGACACTCTCTGACACACACTGTGAAACTCTCTAACTCTCTCTGAGCACATTGTAACACTCTCTGACTCTCTCGGACACTTTGTGACACACTGTCACACACTCGGACCCTCTCTGAAACTCTCTGAGACAGACTGTGACACACTCTGACTCTCTCTGAGACACAGTATGACACACTGTGACACTCTCTGAGACAAACTGTGACTCTATCTGACTTTCTCTAATTCTCAATGACACTCTCTGAGATGCACTGTGACACTCTCTGACAGACTGTGACACGCTGTGACACTCTCTAATTCTCAATGACACTCTCTGAGATGCACTGTGACACTCTCTGACAGACTGTCACACACTGTGACACTCTTTAATTCTCAATGACACTCTCTGAGATAAACTGTGACACTCTCTGACAGACTGTGACACACTGTGACACTCTCTGATTCTCTCTGACTCCCTCTGAGACGCACTGTGGCACTCTCTGACTGACTCTGAGGCACACTGTGACTCACTCCGACACTCTGTGACATACTCTGAGACAGTGTGACACTCTCTGACACTCTCCGAGACAGTCTGTGACACTCTCTCCCTCTTTTTTGTCACTCACTGAGACACAGTGTAAAACTCTCTGACAGACTGTGACTCTCTCTGAGACAATCTCTGACCCTCTCTTAGACACACTGTGACTCTCTCTGATTCTCTCTGACTCGCTCTGAGACGCACTGTGACTCACTCCGACACTCTGTGACATACTCTGAGACAGTGTGACACTCTCCGACCCTCTCTGAGACAGACTGTGACACTCTCTGACTCCCTCTGACTCCCTCTGAGGCATAGTACGATGCACTGTGATGCTCTCTGACTCTCTCTGACGCTATCTGAAACGCACTGTAACAATTTCTGACAGACCGTGACACACTGTGTCAATCTCTGTCTCTCTCCAAGGCACACTATGATACTCTCTGACTCTCTCTGACGCTATCTGAAACGCACTGTAACAATTTCTGACAGACCGTGACACACTGTGTCAGTCTCTGACTCTCTCTGTTTCTCTCCGAGGCACACTATGATACTCTCTGACAGACTGTGACACACTGTGACATTCTTACTTTCTCTGACAGTCTCTGAAGCACACTGTGACACTCTTTGACAGACTGTGACAAACTGTGACACTCTCTGACTTTCTCTGACACTATCTTAGACACACTGTGACACTCTCTGACCCTTTCTCTCACTCTCTGAGACACACTATAACACTCTCTCACAGACGGTGACCCTCTTGGAGACAAATGCTGACTGTCTCTGAAAATCTCTGCAACACAGTATGACACACTGTGACAATGTCTGACTCTCTCTGACCCACTCGGAAATACACTGTAGCCTTCTCTTACAGATTGTGACACACGGAGACACTCTCTGAGACACACTGTGACACTTTCTGACTCATTCTGTCACTCTCTGTGACACACTCTGACCCTCTCTGCAACAGACTGTCGCACTCTCTCACAGACTGTGACATTATCTGTGACAAATGCTGACACGCTCTGAGACACAGTATGACTCACTGTGACACTCTCAGACTCTGACACACTTGGAAATACACTATAACCTTCCCTGACACAATGTGACACACTGTGAAACTCTCTGAGGCACTTTCTGACTCTCACTGACTCTGACTCTGACACTCTGAGACACACTGTGACACTCTCTGAGACACACTGTGACACTTTCTGACTCTCACTGACTCTCTCGGACTCTCTGAGACACAATGTGACACTCTCTGAGACTCAGTGTTACACTCTCTGACTGTCTCTGACAGACACTATGACACTCTCCGACAGACTATGACACATTGTGACATTCTCTGACTTTCTCTGGCACTTTCTGAGGAACTCTGTGACACTCTCTGACAGACTGTGACACACTCTGACCCACTCTGAGACAGACTGTGACACTCTCTGATGCTCTGTGACACTCTCTTAGACATGCTGTGACACTCTGTGACTCTCTCTGACACACTGAGACACCCTGTGACACTCTCTGACAGTCTGTGACACACTGAGAGACACTCTGACACTCTCTGGGTCACTCTGAGGCACTCTGTGACACCCTCCGACAGACTGTGACACACTGTGAGACACTCTGACTCTATCTGGCTCTCTGACAGACTGTGACATTCTCTGAGACAAACACTGACATTCTTTGACACTCTCTGAGACAAAGTATGACACACTGTGACACTCTCTGACTCTCTCTGACACACTCTGAAATATACTGTAACCTTCTCTGAAAGACTGTGACACACTGTGAAACTCTCTGAGACACACTGTTACACTCTCTGACTCTCTCTGACACACTCTGAAATATACTGTAACAATCTCAGAAAGACTGTGACACACTGTGAAACTCTCTGAGACACACTATTCTACTCTCTGACTCTCTCTGATACACTCTGAGACAGACTATGACACTATTTGACAGGTTGTGACACACTGTGTCAAACTCTGACCCTCTCTGAGACCGACTGTGACACTCTCTGACACTCTCTGAAACACACTGTGACACTTTCTGACAGACTGTGACACACTGTGACATACTCTGAGACACACGGTGACACTTTCAGACTATATCTGACACTCTCTGAGACAAACTGACTCTCTCTGACAGACTGTGACACACTGAGACACTCTCTGAAAATCTCCGAGACACACTGTGACACTCTCTGGCAGACTGTGGCACTTTGACTCTCACTGATATTGTCTGAGACAGACTGTGACACTCTCTGACTCTCTCTGATATCCTCTGACTGACTGTGAGACACTGTGACAATCTCTGATACACTATTCCACTCTCCGACTCTCTCTGTCACTCTCTGAGAAACACTGTCTGACAGACTGTGACACACTGTGACACGTTTTGACTCTCTCTGACACTCTCTGAAACACACTGTGCCACTCTCCGACTCTCTCTGTCACTCTCTGAGAAACACTGTGACATTCTCCGACAGACTGTGACACATTGTGATACTGTTTGACTCTGCATGCAGCACTCTCTGACTCTCTCTGAGACACACTATGACACTCGCTGACACACTGTGACACTCTCTGACTCTCTCTCTCTGACACACAGTGACAATCTTCTGACTCTCTCTCACACTCTCCGACACAGACTTTGACTCTCTCTCTGACAGATTGTGACACACTGTGACACTTTCAGACATACTGTGACATTCTCTGTGACACTGTGACACTCACTGAGACACACTGTGACACTTTCTGACTCTCTCTGACACTCTGATACAGACTGAGACACACTCTGGCTCTCTCGGACACTCTCTGAGATATAGTATAACACACTGTGACACTCTCAGACTCTCTCTAACACACTCTGAAACACACTGTGACACACTGCGACACTCTCTGACACACGGTGACATTCTCAGAGACACTGTGTCACACACTGACACTCTCTGAGACGCACTGTGACACTCTCTGACACTCTCTGAAACATACTGTGACACTTTCTGACAGACTGTGACACACTGCGACACACTCTGAGACACACGGTGACACTTTCAGACTCTATCTGACACTCTCTGAGACAAACTGACCCTCTCTGACAGACTGTGACACACTGAGACACTCTCTGAAAATCTCCAAGACACACTGTGACACTGTCTGGCAGACTGGGACACTATCTGACTCTCACTGACACTGTCTGAGACACACTGTGACACTCTCTGACTCTCTCTGACACTCTCTGACTGACTGTGAGACACTGTGACACTCTCTGACTCTCTCTGACATTCTCTGACTGACTGTGACACACTGTGATACTGTTTGACTCTGCATGCAGCACTCTCTGACTCTCTCTGAGACACACTATGACACTCGCTATCACACTGTGACACTCTCTGACTCTCTCTCGCTCTGACACACTGTGACAATCCCTGACACACTGTGACACCCACTGAGACGCTGTGACACTTTCTGACACTCTGTGAGACAAACTGTGGAACTCTCTGACACACTGTGACACTCTCTGAATCTATCTGACACACTACGACAATCTCTGACACACTGTGACACTATCTAAGACACTGTGACACTTTCTGACACTCTCAGAGACATACTGTATCCTTCTCTAAGACACTGTGATAATCTCTGATGCTCTCTGAGACATGTTGTGATGCTCTCCAACAGACTGTGACACACTGTGACCCTCACTGACTCTCTCTGATATTCCCTGAGACACACTGTGACACTCTCTGGGACACACTGTTACACTGTCTGACCCTCTTTGGCACTCTCTGTAACACACCGCGACACTCTCTGACACACGGTGACATTCTCTCAGATGCTGTGACACTCTCTGAGACGCACTGTGACATATTCTGTCTCTCGCTCTGACCCTCAGAAACACACCGTGATTCTCTTTGAGACACACTGTGACACTCCCTGCCTCTCTCTCTAAGACACTCGGTCACTCTCTGAGACAGAGTGTGACACACTGTGACATCTTCCTACTCTCTCTCACACTCTCTGAGACACACTATGACTCTCTCTGACAGATTGTGACACACTGTGACACTTTCTGACATACTGTGACATTCTCTGAGACACTGTGAAACTCTCTGAGACACACTGTGACACTTTCTGACTCTCTCTGACACTCTGATACAGACTGAGACACTCTCTGGCTCTCTTGGACACTCTCTAAGATACAGTATGACACACTGTGACACTCTCCGACTCTCTAACACACTCTGAAACACACTGTGTCACACTACGACACTCTCTGACACGCGGTGACATTTTCAGAGACACTGTGTCACACTCTGACAATCTCTGAGACCGACTGTGACACTCTCTGACACTCTCTGAAACACACTGTGACACTTTCTGGCAGACTGTGACACACTATGACACACTCTGAGACACACGGTGACACTTTCAGACTCTATCTGACACTCTCTGAGACAAACTGACCCTCTCTGACAGACTGTGACACACTGAGACACTCTCTGAAAATCTCTGAGACACACTGTGACACTCTCTGACTCTCTCTGACACTCTCTGACTGACTGTGAGACACTGTGACACTCTCTGAAACAAACCGTGGCTCTCTCTGCCATTCTCCGAAACACACAGTGGCACTCTCTGACAGGCTGTGACAGACTGTGACACGTTTTGACCCTCTCTGACACTCTTTAACAATCTCTGACACTCTCTGAAACGTACTGTGACACTCTCTGACAGACTGTGACAGACTGTGACACGTTTTGACTCTCTCTGACACTCTATGAAAAACACTGTGCCACTCTCCGACTCTCTCTGTCACTCTCTGAGAAACACTGTGACATTCTCTGACAGACTGTGACACACTGTGATACTGTTTGTCTCTGCATGCAGCACTCTCTGACTCTCTCTGAGACACACTATGACACTCGCTGACACACTGTGACACTCTCTGACTCTCTCTCTCTCACTGACACACTGTGACAATCCCTGACACACTTTGACACCCACTTAGAAGCTGGTACACTTTCTGACACTCTGTGAGACACACTGTGACACACTCTGACACACTGTGACACTCTCTGAATCTATCTGACACACTATAACAATCTCTGCCACACTGTGACACTTTCTGACACTCTCAGAGAAATACTGTATCCCTCTCTAAGACACTGTGATAATCTCTGACGCTCTCTGAGACATACTGTGACACTCTCTAACAGACTGTGACACACTGTGACCCTCCCTGACTCTCTCTGATACTCCCTGAGACACACTGTGACACTCTCTGGGACACACTGTTACACTGTCTGACCCTCTTTGGCACACTCTGTAATACACTGTGGCACTCTCTGACACAGAGTGACGTTCTCTCAGATGCTGTGACACACTCTGAGACACACTGTGACATATTCTGTCTCTCTCTCTGACCCTCAGAAACACACTGTGACACTCTCTGAGACACACTGTGACACTCCCTGCCTCTCTCTCTAAGACACTCGGTCACTCTCTGAGACAGAGTGTGACACACTGTGACATCTTCTGACTCCCACTCACACTCTCTGACACACACTATGACTCTCTCTGACAGATTGTGACACACTGCGACACTTTCTAACACACTGTGGCATTCTCTGAGACACTGTGAAACTCTCTGAGACACACTGACACTTTGTGACTCTCTCTGACACTCTGATACAGACTGAGACACTCTCTCGCTCTCTCGGGCTCTCTATGAGATATAGTATAACACACTGTGACACTCTCCGACTCTCGCTAACACACTCTGAAGCATCCTGTGACACACTGCTACACTCTCCGACACACGGTGACATTCTCAGAGACACTCTGTCACACTCTGACAATCTCTGAGACCGACTGTGACACTCTCTGACACCCTCTGAAACACACTGTGCCACTCTCCGACTCTCTGACACACACTGACACTGTCTAAATCTATCTGACACACTATGGCAATCTCTGACACACTGTGACACTCTCTAAGACACTGTGACACTTTCTGACACTCTCAGAGACATACTGTATCCCTCTCTAAGACACTGTGATAATCTCCGACGCTCTCTGAGACATACTGTGACACTCTCGAACACACTGTGACACACTATGACACTCCCTGACTCTCTCTGATACTCCCTGAGACACACTGTGACACTCTCTGGGAAACACTGTTACACTGTCAGACCCTCTTTGGCACTCTCTGTAACACACTGTGACACTCTCAGTCACACGGTGACGTTCTGTCAGATGCTGTGACACTCTCTGAGACGCACTGTGACACGTTCTGTCTCTCTCTCTGACCCTCAGAAACACACTGTGACACTCTCTGACACACACTGTGACACTCCCTGCCTCTCTCTCTAAGACACTCGGTCACTCTCTGAGACAGAGTGTGACAAACTGTGACAACTTCTGAATCTCTCTCAAACTCTCTGACTCTCTCTGACAGATTGTGACACATTGTGACACTTTCTGACACACTGTGACATTCACGGTGACACTGTGAAACTCTCTGAGACACACTGTGACACTTTCTGACTCTCTCTGACACTCTGATACAGACTGAGACACACTCTGGCTCTCTCGGACACTCTCTGAGATATAGTATGACACACTGAGACACTCTCAGACTCTCTCTAACACACTCTGAAACACACTGTGACACACTGCGACACTCCCTGACACATCGTGACATTCTCAATGACACTGTGTCACTCTCTGACCCTCTCTGACCCTCTCTTAGACAAATGCTGACCCTCTCTGACACTCTCTGAAACTTACTGTGACACTCTCTGACAGACTGTGACACACTGTGACACGTATTTGACTGTCTCTGACTCTCTCTGACATTCTCTGAAACACACTGTGGCATTCTCTGACAGGCTGTGACACGTTTTGACTCTCTCTGACACTCTCTGACTATCTCTGACACTCTCTGAAACGTACTGTGACACTCTCTGACACACTGTGACACTCTCTGAATCTATCTGACACACTATGACAATCTCTGACACACTGTGACAATATCTAAGACACTGTGGCACTTTCTGACACTCTCAGAGAAATACGGTATCCCTCTCTAAGACACTGTGATAATCTCTGATGCACTCTGAGACATACTGTGACACTCTCTAACAGACTGTGACACACTGTGACACTCCCTGACTATCTCTGACACTCTCTGAGACATACTGTTACACTGTCTGACCCTCTTTGACACTCTCTGAAGCACACAGTGACACTCTCTGACTCTCTCTCTGACACTCTCTGAGTCCCACTGTGACACTCCCTGGCATTGTCTGGGACATACTGTGCCACTCTCTGATGCACTTTGATACGCTCTGACTGTCTTTGAGACACACTGTGATATTCTCTGACACACTGTGACACTCTCTGACACACTATGACATTCCCTGCCTCTCTCTGATACACTGTGACACTCTCTGAGACACAATGGGACACACTGAGACCCTCTCTAAGACACACCCTGAGACACACTATGACACTCTGACTCACTGTGACTCTCTCTGAGACTCATTGTGACACTCTCTGACTCTCTGAACACACTGTGACTGTAATAGAAAACTATCCATTTGCTGTGAAATTAATTATCTATTTACTGTAAAGTTTAAAGAGAATGCTTTGTTTAAATCAATGCTGTGCTGAGCTTTGTAAACGATGCTTTGATGAAGGGTTGCAGTTAGCTTACCTGTTTGATTTCTGTAAGCATTCAACTCGACCTTGCGATAGTCGAACTCAGCGAAAGCTGAATAACTGTTACTTCTAGCACCAGGGGATGAGAGGATAACAACTTGAGTTTCCCCAGTCTCTGCCCTTGAGAGTGTGGTAAGGAACGCTATAAGGCAGGTGTCTGTGTAAATGTTTGGGGACTTATTGCATTGAGCATCTGACTTAGTGTAATGGGTCAATCTTGCAAATTTTTTAATAAAGACCTTTGCTTTGCTCTTGCTAATTATTGAGTCAAGTCAATTTAATTTCCATGCCAGTAAACTTGGGGGCTCGTCCTGGGACCCCGCGACTGGATGAGATTCTGAAGATTCCCAGGAAGCGCAGGTGCCAGCGCCTTGAAGGTCTTTCACTTCATCTCGAGCGCTGAATTGGCCCTTTTGCGTGAGAGGACTGGGAATCTGTAGATTGCCCTAGCGCCGGGGTTTATAATCAATTAAGGTCGGGTAAGAGTCGTGGTTTACGTAATCCTACATAGAGAGTCATTCTTAGGGAATAAATACAGCAGGAAAAGGGTTCAGTGAACTCTCACGTGGTATTAGAGTAAAACCCCAAGGGGAAGGGGATTGCTGTCTGAAAAGTGTTTAGGAGACAGCAAGGTTAAGGCTGGTTTTAGACTTGGAACCACCACTGGCTGAGTTGGACTCGCCGAAGACGTACCAGGTACATGGTTTCTTGGTTTATTAAAACCAAGGCCTTGAGGTGGACGTGCCCAATGTGAGAGGGGACCTCCGGAGGTAAAAGCAAGTCAAAAGGGGATAGATAACTGTACCACGAGAGCGAGAGACAGAGAGAGAGAGAGAGAGAGAGAGAGAGAGAGAGAGAGAGAGCTGAACACTTTTGCAATTACACTAAAAATGGGCTCCAGCAAGAGCAAACAAAGGGGGAGTCCACACAAAATTTGGAATGGCCAACCAAAATTACAATACATGCTAAATAAGTACCGCCCAGAGTGTGAAAAGCAGTTATAATTGTGGATTAAGGAATGTGGTTTTCCGGAGGGAGGAAGTTTTAGTAAAAAACAGCTGGAAATATGAAGGTTGAGGTAGGAGGAGAGATAGAAGGAGAAAAGGGACAGAAAGATCGAAGCTATGAATTGGATTGCTTCTTGTATGTGGAAGTCTGAGGCTGATATCAGAGAAAGGAATTCTCAAGTAAAGGATCGATCAAATACACGTACAACCACCAGTGCACATG